>NC_142185.1:5628670-5959670 GCF_026936395.1 Plectropomus leopardus
TTTGCCAAAGCAGTGAGATGAAAATCCTCAAAGAGGCTCACTAATGACTTTTTCAGGAAGGTTTGAACCCTTTCCAGTTTCTCTGACCACATTGAAAAAAATCTATAAAGACTTTTAATGGAAACTTGTCAAGTCATGCATTTGATTGGAGCTCTTCCTTAAATGTAGAGACGTTCTGGAGATGAAAATAAAGCCACATGGTAACACCGGCTTCTCTATACTGTTAAACCCATGTTGTTTAACCAGTTCTTCCAAACCAAAAGACAACAGTCATTTACATACTGTAATATGTACACGATTGGAATGTTTACCCACCAAGTTGCTTTTTGCGTAGCCCTGCTTCTTGGTATAACTGCCTACAGTGCATAGCAGAGAGCTAGTACATATGTAGTTGATACCTGGAAACCCCTGACTGGGTGATCCTATCCAGAAATGTCTTGGCCTTAGTCTGAAGGTCCTGCTGTATACAAGACAGATTATGTGGACGGTACTCTTTGATTGCAAATAATCCAAAGACTGAGTCCTCTTTTACCACTATTTGTGCAAAAGTTGCACATAATAGATTATTTAAAGACTAATGGACCCTAAAACCCTGGTTTGCACCCTCTATATCCAGCACCTCCAGTGCCAGTGTTGGCACCAGCACTACATTCTGATTTGTGTTGAAACAGGTGCAGAGCAGAAAAGTAAGTAAGTGTGTGTGTGTGTGTGTGTGTGTGTGTGTGTGTGTGTGTGTGTGTGTGTGTGTGTGTGTGTGTGTGTGTGTGTGTGTGTGTGTGTGTGTGTGTGTGTGTTTGGATTGCAGGTCAGTGGTGTGTTACTTGAGTTTTAGCACCTCTGATCTGTACCGTGGGGAGTTGCGCTTTTCCTAGCTCACTTTTCTTAGCCTTAGGCAATCCCATACACACAAGCAGACTTCTGTCTCTCACCTGTCGAAATGGAACTCTTAAAGGTGGCTTATGGCTGTGTCCAGTGACATTTTGGAAGTTAAAACCCCTGAAACTGAAATAACATGTAGCCCTGGAGGCCTTGGACTTAAATGTTCTCACACTTTCTTAAGTCAGCCCGTCTTTGTACCCTAAAGGTGTTTCTTGTTGTTGGGTCCCTTGCTAGGGGTTGACGATATGGATAAAATCATGTGTCACTGTTTATTCAGTGTGTTGTATTTGTCCTTTTACTCGTAATGCTAATTATCAATCTAGATAGTTTTGGTGTGAGTTGCCAAGTGTTGAAGATATCGACATATAGATGTCTGCTTTTTCTCTTTTCTTAAAAAATGACCACTCTACACCCTCTTCTCTATTTTACAAAGGAGATTTGCTGCTGATCATTACAGCAAACCTTTTTCCCATTAAGGCATACTGGGATAATCAGTATTCCAGCAGCACTCAATTATTCAGCAATCAAAACACAGGTGGTGAATCCCAACAACAACAATCTACATGTGCACGCACACATCCACCAGTCATACGCACTGGATTAAGGGTCATTGTTAAGCTGAGTCTGGTCATGGTGTGAGTGTGTGTGTGCGTGTTTGTGTGTCCCTTAAACCCTTTAGCCGAGTTCTAAAGTAGCTTAGCAGGTTACGTTCCTCGGTCCAGCCTACAGTGGAGTAGCTGTTGTTGTTGACATGAGCGATGGATCGCTGCTCCCACGACCACTGTCGGGACATTTGGATGTTTTCTCCCACACTGAAGACAGGACTTAAGGGTGGATTATTGTCTGTGTAAAAGCGAACGAGAACTGTGTGGTCGCCCCCGTTGTTCTGAGCTCAAATCTCAGTGCTGTGTCCCGCTGTAATCCTGTCTACATGACTGGCCGTGGTCTGTCCTGCTGACTGCTGAAGGATGCAACCTTTCCTGGTACCCTGAGGGCAGCAGGACGGCTGGGCGGCGGCTTGCCGGGAGGGGGCTGAGGGCTGCCCTCACTGGGCGCCCAGCAACCCCTCCGATCAGGAAGGGGAGCTCGGTGAGTTGAACAAAAAGAGAGCAAACATGCGAGCTGATTGTGTAACTTGTGACCAAGCCTTGGCTCACTTGCTAATTCGGTGTCCAGACACGTAATTGGAGATAAGTAAGCAGACAAGAACCCTCCAGTCAGTTGCTGATCTCTTCTGCTCCGTCCATTCATGTTTTTTTTTGCCCACATGTGCTCTTGCACATCTTGATACACACATTTTACAGTGAAATTGGAAAACATATTCAGTTTTTAAAATCAATGGCACCTTTTGCAAACAGAGGTCAAAGGTCAGAGAGGAGAGAGTTGGAATGTCAGAGCTCACGTAGCATACAAAGTTGCACTGAATTTATCTGATTTAACCCTTTGAAACCTGGAGCCAAATCAATTTTTTTGTGCTGCTTTGTAATGCCTGTCATGAGTATGTAATCCTTTGAAACTGAGCAAATTGGTGCAATTTCCTAAAATTTCCAAAAAAAAAAAACCGGAAAAAGCAACCCATGTTTTTAAACGAAATCAAAATGATAAAAATTATACTTTAACAATGTGGACAGTATGTGTAAATGAAGCATGGTTAAACTTTCCTCCATCTAACCAGTGCCTACATATCGAATTTCACATCATCTGACAGAGTTTCGCTGGCTTTCAGGCTGTTGCTAGAAATACAGGCTGTATTTCCGCATTTTTATATTTCCTGATACCCTGCCGCTGCCGTGGACATAGAGGCAGATCAAGAGACATACCTACCCCTCTCTCTTTCTCAAACTCAGACCGAAACTTATCAGACTGTAAAACTAAGCGGCGCTAATCAAATCTAAATCAAGACTGTAACTGCACTGCCTATTTCTCTCCTAAAATGTCTTCATGAACATATTTAAATCCCGAGTTTGTGAACAGGAAGTGCATATTGAAAATAGAGGCCAAAAAACGAAGCTTATACGGTTAAAATAAGCAGCATTGATCAAAAAACACCCCAAGACTTTTTTACTGTGTTGCATATTTTTTGTTTAACTGTAATTTGAGATAGATAGCCATCAGCCAATCGCCATTGTGTCAAACAGACGAGTGTGCTTTATGCTGCCCACCAGTGGGAGCTTTTGTTGGTCTGGTGTAACACAGCAGTAAGAGCAGATTCCATAGCCCTTCTTCTCTCTTTTCTCTGGTCATGTAGCACCAATTTCACAAGTTATTTTGTCTTTCTACTGCATTAATGGCCCAGTTTTCTGAGGACCCTTTTTGTACCGGTGAAATACTGCTTTAAGGCACACAGTGGGTTTCTTTCCTTTTTTTTTTAACATATTATATAAATAAGTCTGTCCTCTGCAGCTCACCTACTTGGGAATGAGGGTGACTTTGCTGTACCTTGTCTAGTCATGAAAATAAATTAAAAAGGATGCTGCAATGCAGAGGTCGCCCGGTTAGAAGACGTGACCTTTTATCTCGACTGAACCTATAAATCCAGAGGGCAAGAGGCTGCACTCCATTTATTATCTAAGTGCTCTTGTCCCTGAAGTGATGCAGTGGACGAAGAGGTCAGCTGTGAGTCGATTTCTGAAAGCCAGAATGAAATAGCTGCCAATCCATGTATTGGGCAAACATACAGGGGAGACAGTGGTAGTAAATCTGGATTAAAGGACTGAAGCGATGAGATGGAAAGTGCAGCAGAAAGGGTTGGGCTTGTTTTCAGTGTGTTGTCTTAATGGAGGTATTGGGGAAAAGCTCCATTGCTCTTTTTTAATTTAACAGTGAGTGTGTTAACAGTCAAATGACTAAGAATTATAAAAGTATAAGTATAAAGGAAGATTTTAGAGTACGTAGTGATCTCTGAGTGTTAAATGTGTTTATGAGTAAAGCAGATGGAAAATAACATTCTGTGTAAAAATAAATATAGCACACCAGACAGCAGACATACCTACTTTGGGACTTAGTGACACGGTGTGATAAACAGGCCTTCCTGGCTTGATTCCTCAGACTTATCTGTTGTGGGGAGGTTGACAGAAATGGGAGGATACAGTGAACAGCAGGTGGTTGGATTTAAGTGTGCCTGCTCAGCTTTACTCTGATGAGGAAAATTAGACCGATCACAAGGTTTCCTAATATATCTTGAGTCATAGCAAAGTGTGTTTAGAATAATACACAAGACGAGTGAATAGAAAATGTGATGTAATGTTTCAGCCATAACAACATTTTTTAATATTTAGTTTCACAATTACTGAACTCCTTAAAACGACAGTGAAGAACGTTTAAAGACATTTTGCCTGCTACAATCATTCCTCCTGCCCATACTGGAAGACCAAAGATTTTGACCCCCATCATTTGTATTGTAAGCACATATGGAAATGATCTCTTAATGACCATTATGAACACGAGATATAATATGTATTCAGAGTTGTTCGTATGAGCACCTGTTAGAGTTGGGTTGATTAAAGGTCTGACGGTTCCATTGAACATGAAGGAGATGAAATTTCAGTGGAGGTGGGAGAGGGGAAGATGGCACACATTGTGTTTGTTTACTAGAAATTCCATGTGTTTTTGGGGGTTTTGAGAAAAGACATTGCAGAGCTAGTCTATACCCTTTGGATTTGAATCTGATGAAAAAGGTGAGCCAAGAAACATAGACATGACAATGTGCAACCACTACATTAAATCAGTTAATGTTGGTTGCTACAGTCTCATTCATGGATTCTCTTAGTCACATTTAGTACGTTTACATGCACAGTTAAGTAGAGCTACAGTAATAGCTCGATTAGGCCATTTAATTGGACTACAGTACACATGCACCAAGAGAGAATCAATTTATTGACAGAAGTATGTCCGATTGCACCAAGGCAGGAGGAGATATGACCGCTTAAAGCTGGTTGCTATTGGACCATCTTCTAGTTGACATATCACATCAAATACCAAACAAGTTAGCAATCGGCAGGTTGCATGTCGATGTACATTTCATACATACTTTAATTAATTAATTAATTTAATTTAATTCATTTGTGAACCCCTTCTTGACCGAGCAGTGCTGCAGGCAGATTTTGTTGTCAGGTTACCCGTTTTCCTCTGTTTCCTGTCTTAATGCTTAGCTAAGCTAACTGGCCGCTAGCTGTAGCCACATACTGTGCAGACATAAGACTGGTATCAATCTTCTAATCTGACTCTTGGCAACAAAGAGGAGAAAGATATTTTTCAAAATGTCAAACTTTTCTTTGAATGGGCCAGTGTAAGAGAAATGTTTGTGTTTGTGTGGGTAGTCACTTTATTTGAATGTGATCTCAGACCATGCAGCTAATATAACTTCATTATAAAATACAATGAGAACTCCAAGTCCCTGGTGCGGGGATGTCACAGGCCATTTGTTTGACACAAGACTCAGATCTGCAGTCACAGGAACATACTAGACTTCAAAGTGTGGCACCGGCACTGTTCTCTGCCACTGATACCAACCTAAAGGCACCATGGGAAAATTCCTTGTAACCCAGTCTCATAGGTCCCCAGCAAATCTGTAGTGAACTCTGGGTGTTCTTGGGTCAGTTGCTGTTGGTGCTGATGTGCAGCGGGGTACTTCACATTCCTGAGCGCCTCTCATTAGCACAAACCCTCCTCTGTACGTCCTCTCTGCACGCTGTCTGCCTTTTTTTAAAGTTTTATTTTCGTATCTGTCTTTATCACTTCTAGTTTTTGAGGCTGACTTTTGTTGTCCCTGTTTTCATGTTCCAATCTTCCTGCTCTGCTTCTCATCGGTGTTGGTGTGTAGATCTTTCAGGTGCAGAAGGTAGGCTTCCTCTCGCTCATTTTCACCTCAGACATCATTGATTTAAGCATGGTTATGCAGTTGTCCTAGGCGTGTGCCAAGGAAATAATGGAAGTCTGTGACCAGTGTCCTGCTTTCTGAACTGTTTATCCCCTGTCCTCATTTCCTGTCTCTTCTTAGAAATATTATGGCTTGGACACCAAATTAGATGACCGAGCGGACGGCAAATGGGGAGATATTGAACAATGGATGGTACAGTTTCTGTACTGTGATAACACCACTAAAAAGAATACAACTTGCATTTACTAAACACTGTGCATGTGTTTTTTTGCCTCTGTACATATTTTGGAGCTTTTATTTGTGTCTGTTGGAAGGTTTTGCAGTGTGCCGAGTCTCTCTTTTGAATTCCAGATAATTCCTGTTAAGCCTTTTTAGAAAATAACGGATTATAAAGAATCAAAGCTTGGCCATTAATGATAATCCACTTATTCAAAGGAGCAGGGTGCCCGTTTGGCTCCGAATCAGCCTGACCATCTGGCCCCAGTGGTGTGAGACTGCATACTGTGTCCAGTATACCACTAGAGTCATTTGGTTTTTCCCAGACCATCAGAGTTTCAAACACAGCAAGGAGGATACTTATAGTGTGTGTGATTTGTAATCTGACTAACTGTGGTGTGTGTGTTTTTTGTTGTTTACTAAATTAATTTACTTACTGTAAATTTTAGGAATTTTAGGTGTCTGTGTTTGTGCAGCATGGGCGTCTCTTGGATTTCTTGACTGGATTAGTGGTTCAGAGTGATGGTTTAAGGAACATGCATGCTGGATTTTGTACTTCACTGTGTGTGTACTTCACTATAGGGTATGAAGTAGAATTTAGTGACTTCTAATGGTGGGCATCGCAGATTGCAACTAGCTGAAACTTTTCCTGTGTGCCAAGCATAAACTACCAGTCAGATTTTTTTCAGTGTTCATTGTTCAGGGTTTTTTTTAACCAGAAGCTGAATTAACCAGAGGTCTTTTCCTCTCCAAAATGAATGGGACCCTGTGATTTTAGATCGCTGAAAACACTAAATGCAGCAGTTACATGTTACAAATGTTTCTCAGATCACAAAAACACAGTAGTTGTTACTTTCAGGTGATTATAGACTAAAGAGATCATACTTACTTTCTGTTTTTTCCAATATATCACCCTAAATTCTAAACACTGGATCTTTAAAACAAAGACTTAATTACTTAAACTTTTCAATTATTCTTTATTTTGACTGGAACGAAAACATGCAACTTCTTCTCCTCTCAGTCAGTGGGAGGCGTGAACTCGAAAGTCATTTTGTACCTCAAGACAGCTACCTCCTTCATCCATGTGTCTCGTTGATCTTTGACGTCTCTCTCCTCCTTTGCACCCTTCACCCCCTCTTTTCTCCATCTGCACCTCCCTTCCTCCCTCCCTTGCCCCCTCATCCAGGAGGATAGTGAGAGATACTCACGTTCTTCACGGATACAAACGGTTTGTAGCCCTCCCTCCATTTCCATCCCATCATGCCTTTTCTTTGTGATGTTGTCCTCCACCACCTGGAAAATGTTACACAGAGTTCATAAAAATGACAATGCTGGTTAACCCTTTGAACTCTGGATCAAAATCTGTGTTCTCATGCTGCGTTCAGGTGCCTTTTACAAGTTCTTTACATTTTTGAAACATGAACTATTTGCTTTAGTTTCTCTTAAAAACATGAGGAAAAAAACTATTAGCAATGTTAAACAAATTGCAAGAAATTTGCAAAAGGTGACAAGAAAATAACTTAGCTATTAGAGTGTGGGATTGTGGAAAATTATGTAAGAAATGGGAGGAAAATCACAACAAAACTATCTAATTATTTTTTATAATAAATTAAAAATTTTTTAGGTCATTCTCTCGTTGTTTTTTGTTTACTTTTTTTGCTTTTTTTTTAGGTAATTTTCTTGTAACTTTTTACTAATTTGTCACTAACTTTTGGGTCATACTTTATTAAGTTGCTCATTGCCTTCCCCCATGTTTTTGAAAGAAATCAAATGATTTTGCTGAGGTTTAAAAATGATAGCCCAGTATCTAATGTTGTCCTCAGGTCAATAGATTTCTGCAAAATAATGCAGGCCAAAAGAAATGAATATGTATGTGTATATTGAATACAAAAAAAAGCTCACTATGCTGAACAATGCACAGGTACGTAGTGCAGGTAATTCCATCCTTACCCCCAAATATTTTTTACCAGGCTTTTATTTTTTAAAAGATACCAGCTCCAGCTAGCTAAACAAACAGATCAGACATATTTGAGAATGAGCTGTATCACACCTGAAGTAAATCATACCAAGCTTGAGGTGTTATGTTTCCTGTTTTCTTTGGTTTTTCCTTTTCTTTGGTTTTGAACAAATGAGTTTCTGTATACAACTTTTTTTCCTTGCCTTAATAAAAAACAAATGGACACATTGTTAATTGAACTACATATCACTGCAGCAGGATTACATCCTGTCACAATCCTCTGTGGAGTGTCTTTGTTGACGTAAATCACAATGTGAGCATTTTCCAAACCCTAATCATCCATTTCAATCTCTCGCTCTCTCACACAGCTGTCAGACGATGATGAGCGGATGTCAGTGGGAAGCCGGGGCAGTGTCAGGGTCAGTATCACACAAACTGCACAAGACTGTCTCTACACCTCATTTTTCTCTTTCAAAGGTCATCAAATACTTTTTTTTGCTTTATGATTCACCAAGACAGACCTCTTGCTGTAGAACCTTTTGTGATGTGAAGGCAGTGAGTCTGTCCTCGGTAGCTTATCAAGGTGCTGTCAGTGTGGTGGCACCTGCTGTTAGTGATATTGTTGTGTCTTTCACACAGTCGGATCTTGATGCAGTCGGGGCTTATGGTGGAGGGGTAAGGGTCGATATTTTCGAGGGACACGCTACTAGAAACGTGTTGTGTGACAGTCATTGTTTGACTAACAGCTGGTTCAAAGACCTCAAAGCTTGCAGTGAATTTCGTTTGTGATGAAACGGGACGTGGTTTTTACCAAGAAGGATCAGTTACATTTCAGTTTATACTTTATTATTGACTGAAATAACCCAGTACCAAATATGATCAAAACGCCCCCAGTCAGAAAAGACCTGCATTCAATCCTTTTTTGTGCCCTGGGTCTGGTGAATTTGCAACTGCACACAGGTCTTAAATAGACACAGGAAAGCATTTTTTCAAAGCAGTTTTCATGTTTATTATAAAACCTCCTAACCCTCCTGTTATGTACAACTTTAATCAACAAAAACAACATCCCCTAGTCAGACTGACGCGCTGCATGTCTAACCATCTGAAAGTGTTTAAAAAATAGATTTTTCTCCATAAACATTATCCTTAGCTCAATAGATATCAATTTAATTGATCTTTGGCTTGATTTAACAAGTTTTTTTTTGTACACAGACAAAAATTAAACATTCACCACTTTTGTTTTGGGTTGGGTTTTTTTCAACAATTTTGAAATAGTTTCTGTTATCGGGGAATGTTTGATTATTTCCAACAACTTATCTTCTGTTAGGTGACAAAGTGATCCTTTAAATTCAAACACATTATATTTGTAATTTTTCATGTAGATGTTCATTGCAGTATTAAACCCAGAAGAAAAGGTTTCATGCTTAATTATCAAAAATATTTTTCCAATATTTATTAACTTTTAAATGGGTCAGTTTGACCTGCAACATAAGAGGAGGGTTAAAGATCACCAGGCTGTTGGCTAATGTTACTCATGTGAGTTAGCAGCTTAGGTTGCACATATAAAAATAAACTTTCATAAATGTGGACATGTTACACATGTTGAAGGCTAGGGTAAATTCTTCTCAGTTAAGTTGTTCAGTTCATTTTATTGAAGCCGTGAGCACCAATGACACGCCACGTCATTAACATCATGGGTACTGAATGAAGTGCCCAACTGATAATGGTATTGCTTTTTCAAACACTATATTTTCTCAAAAATATTCAAACAATACCCAGCCCAGCCCAGAAGATGAAACGGTATATGTACTGTAACTGTAACTTATATGAATTTGTGGTTTGTAACTGTAGTGGATCATTTATGACTGTGGAAACAACATATGAAAGTGGAGAAACTTCAGCTCAGTTTCTAGCCCAGTGGCCAGAAGAAAATATTTCTGCACACCATGAATGCATTAGATTTGTTTTAAATGTATCTTATCAGTGTTTCTAAAGTGACGTAGTATTTGAGCTGACTTTGCCATGGGGAGCTGGAGGACATAGTGGATGGCATAGCACGTAGGTGAGACTCCTGCCAAGCTGCGGACCACTATTTAAGGCCAACGAACAACAAAACCAGTTTAGTGAGTCATTGCTTCCATCTGCTTTTTAGGCCCCAAACATGGGTGTTTTGCAGCAGCCCAGCTGGGATAGAGCCACAAAAAGCATTTTTTTCTATACGGAGACATTGCTGTTTTTCCTGATGAGATAGTGGCACAAAATAAAACACACAATATCCACAGCGTAGTCGAAACATATCATTTTAACCTAACCACTACATAACAGCGTGCACATGTAAAGTATATCTGTGGTTTGCAGAATAGGATGCCAACATTTTTTTCTGCCAACAGGGGAGCCATTTCATGTGATGCTTTAAATAAAATGTACAGTGATCCTTTAAACAATCATCTTCGGTCTGCTGTTGTGAAGGAACCTTCGCTGCTTTGGATTGAGTCTGATTTGATTTCAACTAACAGAACTGTTAGAGCCGCCATGCTCCAAGCAAAACACAGGCCACGCTATTTTAGGTTCTGGTATTATGTCTCAAAATACTAAGTGCCATTTTAGCTATGCTGTGTAATGTGGAAAAATTCTTCATTCTAATCATTCTCCCGGGCGTACTACACCTGCGAGATTGGGCTCAGTGAGTCTGTCGACTTTATTTAGTCAATTAACTTTTTATATGCTTTTCACCTGTCTGGCCAGTGGAAAGGGCCCATATATGTCATGTGTTGCTTGGATTTTTATTATGAAGCGTAACAGTTATAACAATGTTGTTACTGAGTGTACCATGATCTACATATTTTTATTTATGTGTGCTGTGCAAACAATGAATGTATTTTGGGTGAGAAAGGGAATTATCCAGATTAAGTGCTGTCACCCTTTACTGTTCTCGCTCCCTCTCTTTCTCTCGCTCTAAGGACTCCTCGTCACTTAAGAAGTCAAAGAAAAAGAAGAAGCATAAGCACAAAGACAAAGATGTATGTAAAACCTGTAAATGCACAAGTGGCCCCCACAGAAAACGCTTCAGTTTATCTCACTCGTGTTCTTTCTCCTCAGAGGAATGGCTACGATGATGACTACAGTGTCATATCCAGCCGGGTTAGTAGCTGTGTGTTGAACTGACTGTGCAGACGTTTGCTCTGCTTGCAGAATAAGGGTGTGTTTGCAAATCTCTAGATGACCTGTCACTCATGAGCCTTCTCTTTGTCATGCTGTCAGAGTTCAAGACTCAGTGATGAAAGTCGAGTGTCTCGCTCCTCCAGGCTAGACCTAACGGTGCGTGTTGGCCCCCTCAAATCCTCATTGCTGAAAAGCTGTGCAGTTATTGACCAAAATGTCAGATATTTGGTGTGATTAACCAGAGGCGGTTGCATTGTGTTGCTGGGTTCTTGTTCTGTTGACACTATTGTGCATGTATTGGATTAGCAGAGTGAAACTTTGCTAACATTTTATTTATACGACCCCTGGAGATTTGTACTAATACTACTTGGCTTGATAACCAGCTTCTGTGATTTTACCTTATTATTTCTACCTCTGACATATTTTTAACCTACTTCCATGAAGGACAAGTTTCCAAGACAACAGCTATGTTTGATTATATTGTAACAGCATGGTGATGTGTCAGTAAGTTGAGCCTTGGTGATGCTGAAACAGAGCTGTGTGCTGTCAGCTGCAGTTTTTGAGGTGTTTGATATTGTCACCTGTGCTCCCCAACCCTCAGAGCTCCAGACTAAGTGAAGACCCCCGGGGGTCTCGTGCATCCAGATTAGACCTGCAGCCGGTGGGTGGCAC
The DNA here is from genome assembly GCF_026936395.1 of Plectropomus leopardus. NCBI lineage: Eukaryota > Metazoa > Chordata > Actinopteri > Perciformes > Serranidae > Plectropomus > Plectropomus leopardus. Next base: position 5,640,436 of record NC_142185.1, read on the forward strand.
TGTACTGGAGACTGTACAGGAGTTTTTCTCACACCACTAATCACTTTTGGTGCACGCTTTCTCTTATTGTCTGAAGTTGTGTTCATTAACAGAATAAATTGTGTAATCATCTGCTCACTACCCTCCTGTGGTGTTCTGAACAATATACTGTATGTAGGTGTGTGTACTTTTGCTCCTATTAGACTTCCTTATTGTTGTGGAGTATTTGTGCTCTATTTCCCTGAGATGTCTCGTCACAGTGGAGTCGGTACTTTGGCATGTTTTGATTTAAGTCTGTGTTGACTTCTGGGTTGCAACAATCTTTTCTTTGTCTCTTCAGCCATTTAGCAAGCATGATGTTTGCCCGTCTGTTCTCTGTGTTAAAAACAAGCAACACTCAACCTCTGACTTCCAGAGATACATCATTAAACTCTTCCTGAGAATGGCCCATTAAAGGGAAACTTTGGTATTTTTCAGCATGGACTATTTTTAAGTGATTAATGGAGACTCTAATTTCTTAAATTGGTGCATTATTGAGCAAAACAGGCTACAATGTAATCCCTTGTGCACTTTCCATTTACGTGCATTAAAAGTGCTTGTTTTTGCCACTGACAGGCTCAGATTGTTATTCTAAGTGTCTGATAACAACCTTTCTCTGGTCGATTTGTTATTGTGTCTCACTGTGATTAGTTACAGGAAAGACAACGGTAGAAAAGTCGGTGAGAATTTGAGAAAGGAGTGCCAGGAAGAGTTTGTTGTGTTGAAGTAAACAATGTGTAGCTTAGTCTTATTTAAAAGATTTTCAGTGTCATGGCTGAGTATATCTTATTTTGACAGTGTAGAAAAGACAGTGAGATTTCAGAGCAAGACTTCTCATTTTGCTTACACACACACATACACTCACTAATAAACAGAAATGATTAGTGAAAAGTAGAGTTCATTTCTCTGTAGGGTCTTGTCCATAATGTCGTCACACTTATAATAACACTTAGCAAATTGAGCTTGTCATTGGCAAAGAGGCGCTTTTAGTAGAAGTAAATTGTAGGACTGCCCCTGGGAAGTCGGAGATTCAAATCATCATACGGAAACCCTCAGTCGACTGAGGTTGCTGTAATTTAAGCAGTTTCTTTTTCTGTGCAGTTTACATCTGGGGGTGTTTGGGTCCTCAGATTTTGCTGCAGAGTGAGGGCTCTTTTATTTCACGTTAATCTTTGGTACAGAGAGTTGCAGACATGCAGGTAGTGACACAGAGGAGGAGAGACCTTATACTGAGAAGAGGTGAATTTACAGTTCACCGCAACTTAATACAATACAGTCTCTTGCTTTTTTTATAATATCTAGTGCCAGCAAAAAATGTTGCGCACATTAACAACCGGTCTTTGGCGCTGTTAGCTTGTTTAAAATTTTACGTGAACTCTACTGGCAGACTGGATGTCCTGCTGAGCCCTGTTCAACTTAAAAACTTTATGTGGAAAAAACAAAGCTAATTGTTGAATATTCATATTGAACAGCCAAATCTGATTCGACTGGTATAAATCTTTTGTCTCTATTAGTCAATTAGACACAATGGGTTAAAAACCACAAGTGTAAATGCTTGGCTGCAGCTTAAAATGAAAGTTTAATAGGTTTGTGCATGTGTGGGTTTGTGACCTGCTAGACTTTTATACAACAGTGATCTTCACTTGCCCCTGTTTAATTGCATACTTTGGATACATTGTTTACAGATGTCGGTTATTCTTAGTATGAAGAGTTGGGCAACTTTTATAAGATGATCTTTCCTTTTTTCCTCATTTCTATCTCCCTCCTTCTCTTGGCTCGTTACTCTTGCTCCTTTTTCCCCTCTTTCCTCATTTCAGGCCTCATACGCTTCCTCTGACTTGTACAGCTTCAATGGTCTGTCCTCCTCCAGAAACCCAGGTTCAACTTTCAATGGTTACCAGGTCTGTACACAGAAGAATGACAGACAGACGCATACTGTAAACACCTGCAGGAAAACAATTTTTGTCATTGCTTTATAGCTGCAACCAGGGTTCCTGAGGATCCTTAACAAGTCTTAAAAGGCATTTAATTAATCAAACTAAAAATAAGACCTTAATGTGTCTTATAATGACTTAAATTGATTTTAATTTTTCTTAAAAGGTATGATTTTATTAATCTTTTTTCTGACAACTTAAAATAATAAGTAACTTAAAAAAAAGAGAGAGAGAGAAATTAACAGAATAGCACTTGCATTGCTGTCACCCAGGAGTCATGTTTTAGATTTCAGCAAACATTTGGGCAAAAACTCTCCCTAAACCTAAGAAGTTGTTTTTTTTTCCATTCCCCTCCGATTTTGGTCATAGTGAAATCATTCTTAAATGTCATTCTCAGTGGCACTGAAGTCTTATCTACTTGCTGCAAGCTGTACTAACTCTGACCACAATGCACTTCTGCCTCTTTGTGGGGAGGGACAAGAGAATTTTTTTTTCTACAAGAATAAATCAAGTTTTTTTCACAAACTGTTCCAAGCTGCTACCTTGGTAAGCTTGTGACTTCCTGTGTTTCAGTTCTGCAGGTCACTCAGTCACATCACCCAGCAGCTCCATCGTAGGGTTGGTTCCAATTATTTTCAGCTTATTTTTTAACCCACTGTACTTCCACGCAGTGTAAAACTACATCACACACCAGCCTTCTCAATAACACTTGAAACTTGCTTGTCTTGTAAAGGATGATGATAAAGTTTAGGGCCTGAAGTGAAAAGCTTGATCACTTTTTAATGTCACCGAGCACTGACATCAGTCACTGTACTTTTCAGTTCTGACTGGAGCCACATATCAGGCACTAACGGCAGGGCGTGCTGTAGAAAAACATGTAATAATAACACAAAAACGTCATGGTTCACGCTGCTGAGGCATGAGCATACCTCTTACTTACACTGTATGTGTTTGTGTGACATGTCACATTGTGCAGAGCTCCTTATATGAAGACAGTCTCTGCAGCGGGTCACGGCGAGTCACCAGCTCCAGCTCTATTGTAAGATTTTCTTGGAACTGCAGCCTTGTTGAAAGTGGAAAGTGTGAGAGGTGGTTTGTGTTCTGGATCAATAAAACTAACAGTTATGAGAAGAGTGCAAATAATTTCAAAATTAGTGTGAATCTAGTGTGAAATAATGGAATAGGTCACGAGTGGATTTTGCTTTAGTTTTATTCTCACAACAAGACCATATTTTGACTACTTTTGCGAATGCATGGGCAGTGTTTTCACAGAATTAGAATGCATGTGAGGGTGGAGAGGGGAGAGGTTATGCATGTGTGTCCCGTTGTATCATTCTCCGTCCCCTCTCTAAAACCTGACGTATTTGCATGTCTGCGAATGCAATGCAGGGGGATTTCTCCATAATGTTATTTTTTCCTCAGCAACAGTTTGTGACTTGCAGGATGGATGGTTGGTGGCTGGTTGCTCTGTAGGCTTTGATTAAACATGGCTCAAATAGTTGTGGCGGGTGCTCCTGGAAAACGGAAATAAACAGGAAGGAAAACCTTACACTCCAAAAAAAAAAAAAAAAGGGGGGGGGAAAATTAATTAAAAAGCCTTAATTATAGTAGCTAAATCATTTTTTAAAAAGCCAACATATTTCAACCACTTCCAGTCTTTATTTTCAAAGCCCTGACAAAGACTGGTAGTGGTTGAAACATATTGGCTTTTTTATGATTTGGCCTCTATAATAAAGGCTTTTCAATGTAATTCCTTGTCTTCCACGTTTTTCATATTTTTCACATTTTTCGAGTGCCTAGATTTCCTTCCTATTTATCCCGAATGATTGATAAATTGATCCAATCAGAGATGGTCGGATTAGATTGATGAATGAGAGGAGCCCCTGCTAGAAGTGAATGCAAACTTTTAGATTCTGCAGAACAAATGGTTAAGTTTCATTTTTAATGTACCTGACATTCTGCTGCTCTGCCTGTGCCCAGAGTACGCTATGTGGTCCCAGAGTGTGATGCAATCAATAATTGAACGGTGTATATATTTCAAACAGCACTCCTTATGAACGATCCAACTCCAAAAATAGAAAATCTATTTGTGGCAGCAGATTTTATAGTCGTAGCGGGCCGCCACACATAAATGAATTTTACGGGAAACCCTGATGGTAATAATTTTGGATTTTTATGCAATTGTATAATAATTCTAATTCGAAACAAAGTTGAATTTTCATGAGTTATTAAAATGGGATATACTTCTGCATTGAGTTGATGGTGATGTGCTTATCAGTCCTCTCCAGCATGTGCTTGCACCATTAGTTAGATTATGTGCATGCTTGTTGCCTCCATGTGCAGACAGAAGCGTAAAGTTGTGTTTTCTCTGCAGCCTTTAGAGTACACTAGTTATCGCAGCTCCGGCTCCAGAGCCTCCTCCAGGGCCAGTTCAGCCCGCGCCAGCCCAGTGGTGAGCCTTCACTCCCCAGACACCCTGCTACCAACCCCAGGGTTTAAACTGAGTCAGCCCACTTATACATGACGCTTTATAAACACAGCACAGGTCTTTGACAGCCATTATGCACTTGACACTACAACATTTGGTTTATGATTCATTGTTTGAGGATTTGTAATCATTATAGACTTGTTCAACCTGGATGTTATGGTGACTCAGACTTGGCACAGTTTGCAGAATTTGGAAAAAATTGTATTTGTTCTGTGTGCAGAATGCAAGCAGGTATTTCCTGGTGGACCTGTATACAGCACAGTTGTTACATGATGTCAGTGTTTTATTTGTAATGTTTGCGAGCCATGTACTATGGCGCTGAACTCTCTGCTGGTCAGGCAGGTTCAGAAAATCACATGAATGCCTGAAATATAACTCTGAAATGTGAGTATGCTGAGTGTGTGCTCATCAGTCCGGTTCACTGCCACCATCTGTCACAAGGCTGTGGCAACAGTCAGTTTAAGTTGAGGGTGGAATTTAAAAAAAAAATAATAACTGTGCCAAAATATTCTTTTTGGACTTAGATATCCACTGATTTATTTTCTACCAGCTGAAGGACCAGTCTGCTTTATCAGAATGAACCTTGTACTTGGTTATATCTTGTATTTTTGACTCAGGAGTCACCATGACTGACAAACTAGATACATTATCTGCCCATTTCTCAAAACATGTGTACACAAAAGAAGTAGATGGTCTGTCAAATGCTGTTTCTTAAATATAACTGTTAACTAGCTTTTACTGATGTTCATTTATATGCTATGTCCCTTTTAAACATTGAATAAATAAATAAACGTTTGTAATAAGAGAGAGAAAAAAATACATAGAAAAATCAAGAGCCATATACCACTCTTAAGGGGACAGATATAGCACGATAGCCTCTTATAGTCTAATTATTTTGTCTCTATACATCTTTTGAAACAAAAAAATATTTTTACAACACCAATTTAGTAAAATAAATTCCACAGTTTGACACCGATCACTGATATACACATCTGCTGTGATGCAGTCCAAGCAAACTGGTGCTCAAAATTAAATTTCCTCGTGTTTCTCATCTTCTGACATAAAAATAAGCAATTTATGTAAGTTTTCTAGGTTTCTTTCAGGTGCATGTAATGATGTATAATGGCTTATTTTAGTAAGTGTTGACCAGCTGCGTCTGGCCTCTTTGTTGTTGTGTTTCGCCCCCTGGTGGCCGGTGTAGGACAACTGCGGCTCTGTTGCCAGTTTTTTGAGGAGCACAGCCAGCAGCAGCGGCCTCCCCCGAGACCTGGACGATGTTACTATTCCTGACTTTTCAGACGTGAGTCGCTTTGCACCCGCAGGAGGCCGCGGCTGTGATGTGAGCTGAGTTCCTTGCCTGGTTGTTTTTTTTGTGCCACTTGTGCTTCCTTTGTGTGCACTTTAGCCGACAAGCAGGGCTGATTGTTTTGTGTGCTGTGTTTGTGTCAGAGGTTAATCTGTGTGTTGGCTCACTGTGGAGACCAGTCTGTCTTGTGGCAGGAGGTCTTTGTGTGTGTGGCAGGAAGTGAAAACTAAAGATGGCCTGTTGTTTGAAGCGTTGTTTTAACACAAGGTCTGTTGTTGAAGCGAATACCGTATCAGACTCATATTTTTTTGCCTGTTAATTTGTGTTTATTTTAACCCTTTGAAATCTGAGCAAACTGGCCTGATTTGAGCCATGAAAGAGAAATGACCCAAACTTTTGCAAGAAATTAGCTTAAATTACAAAAAGAAATTACCTGAAAACTACAGTAAGTAATATTAAATATTAAATAAATAAAAGAAAGTGACCTTGAAAGGTTTTTGAGATTTTAAATAAATATGTCATTATGATGATTTTTTTCCCTAGATTTTTTCTTCTTCTTTTTTTTTTTACTTTTTTCCATACCGTTTTTCTATATAATTCTACAGTTTTGTAAAACATTTATTACCAAGTTGCTCATTAACTTTTTTCCCATGTTTTTGAAAGAAATTTCACCAATTTGCTCATGGTTCAAAGGTTTAAAAACTTGTGAAAGGCGTCTAAATGCTAAAGAAGAAAAGAGCTGTTGCTCCAGGTTTCATAGGGTTATTTTCTGGAGTCTTGACACCTCCCCTACTAATTATTTGCAAAGTTTTGTGTAGTATGTTCATGAGCAGAGAGCAGATTGGAATAAGTATTATTTGGTTTCTGTGGCAATTTATTCAGAGATGTGAAGTAAATCCGGTCTCTGCTGAGCAGCCTGTTGTGGACTTTCTTCTTTCCTTCCTTAGTTCGTCTCCTGGGCCCTGTGGCCTGGACATCACCCTCTGCTTGCTTTGACTGTTTTTATTTTGTCTCAACAGGTGGAGGACAGAGATTATCTTGAGAAGGTGAGTACATCATACCAACAAATGCAGTCATTTAGTCATTCGAGATGCTTAACCCTTTGAAACCTGAGCAAATGAGCCTAATTTCTTTCAAAAACAGGAGGAAGGCAAGGAGCAGCTTGAGAAGAACTTGAAAAAAACAAAAATGGAAATTATGTGTCAAAAATGTTTGAAAAATAATAATAATTCTTTCACATAATTCCAGTGTATAATTAATCATTGTAAATAGCGTTTACTGGAATTTTTCCTTATTTTTAAATAATTTCCAAAATCTGCTAATTTCATGCAATTTGCAGGATATTACTTGCAACGTTGGCCTTCCCATGTTTTCTAAAGAAACCCAACCATTTTGCTCAGATTTAAACCTCTGATGGTTTAAATACTCGTGAAAGGTGTCTGAATGAAGCACAAGAAAAGTGATGTTGATCCAGGTTTCAAAGGGTTAAAGTGACAACAGCTATTAAATAACGAGTGTGTGTGTGTTGTAACATGCTTTTTTTGTGCTAAAGAGTACCAGAAAACATTTTTGAAGTATACTGTTCTTCTTCCTCAGGGATCTCGGGCAGCTTCTGCCTTAACAGCAGCGACCCTTACGTCCTTAGGCGGGACTTCCTCACGGAGAGGAAGTGGCGAAACTGCTCTAACTGTAGATGCAGAGACGTCTATACGAGAAATCAAGGTAATGTTGAGGAGATGTCGCTTCCTACAGACAGAGAGGACGTTTCCTTTTGGAATGTGGTTTTCGTTAGGTATCATACCATCCTGTTATCAACCCCAGGGAGTCATTTAGGCAGCCTGGTCAGCGGCTGTAGGAGTGTGATACCAACGCACAAGTCAGCATTTTCACATGTGTCTAAGACGCTCCAGGCTGTCCACTAACAGTTTAAAGCCATCCGCAGCAGTGACGTAGTATAAAGAGTGAGTCCGTGCAGGGTGGGAGGGAGGCAGATGGGTCAAGCACAGGTTTGTTTTTTTCAAAATAAAAATTTAGTAAACATCACTTGACACCTGTATGACGTCACATATGTCACTCAACATACGCATTATCCCATGTACCTGAAGTTATGTGATAAATGTAGTTATTTTATCCTACACCACAACCCACAGACATTTATTTTGGAACCTGTGCAATTTGGCTCAGGTTTCTTTCAAATTGGCTTGATTTCTTTCAAAAACATGGGAAGAAGTCATTGAGCAACAGAAGAAGAAATGACTTGTATGATAATACGTCAGAAACAACAAAGTTTAAAAAAAAAAGCAAAGAGATCACTTTTAAAAACTTATCAATTGTCAACCATAATTTAATAAATGTGTAATTATAATAATTAGAAATGTAGTTCTTCCCTTGCTGTTTTTTTTTTTACTCAGACATTTTTCCCCAGCTTTTTTAAAATAATGTCCTCAATGAAAAATTTAGTACCAAATTGCTCATTGTCTTTTTCCCATGTTTTTGAAAGACACTGCCTGAATTTGCTCAGGATTCAAAGGGTTAAACATTGTTGTCAGTTATTGTATAGTTATTGTTATTGTGAACGGTGTCTGAAAGCAGTACAAGAAAAGTGACATTGCTCCAGGTTTCAAAGGGTTAAAGGCATAATGCATTGATTTTCAACTAGTTTGTATCATAACACTAAGTAGTATGTGTAAATGAACTGAGGTTAACTCTGCTGGATGATGCAAAACCTCTTAGTTGTTGGCATTTTGATGGCTTTTGGGCTCTTGCTGGACCCAAAGGCATACTTTTGTATGCATCACACATGCTGCCACCAGGGACACAAAGAGTATAGAAGTGGATCAAGAGAGACCCCCCCTTGCTGAAACTCAAACTCCAGCTGTGTCAAGCGGATGAGTTTGCATTACGTCACCTACATACAGCGATTATTATTATTGTAGCACAGTGCAGTCTGTCAGTTGTAGGTTTTCTACCTCTTGAGCAAGAGCGAATGCCGCAGTCCTTTTCCTCTGTTCAGGTGACACCAGCTTTAAAAGTACTTGCATGTTCTACAGCATGGACTACCTAGTTTTATGAAAAGACCATCTTTGCAGCAGAGCGCAGACATTAATGCACTGTCCCCGAGCATCCAAAACTGACACTAGAGGGCTACCTAGAGCACCACAGCTGGAAGTGCAGGGCCACTGACCAAGCTGCTAGACTAAATCATTTTTAAAACTAGAGTTTATGAAGACAATCACTCAGAAAATAAAAATTTGAGCCAGATGATGTTTACAAGTGTAAATGTCATACTTTTAATGTGTGTATTATATGAAACATTTACTTCAAAACTGAACATGGCTGCAGACATTTGTCAGTCATTTAATTGAGATCACAGTTTCAGCTTCATCAATAATTATTCATTACTTAATTGCGCAAAATTGATTGTTATTTTACCCATAATTATTGACCCGTTGAGAATTTAAAACATTTAGAAAATTTTGTTATCTCTTAAATCTCTTAATATTTTGGGATCTTCAATTCTTTGTCATGGAGACATTTTTGGTTAACCCTCTTTCACATATACTGTTTTGACCAGTGTACAAGATGATTCAGTCCAGACTTGTGGAAGCGTGTTCGTATATATTGAATATGTGTACAAACTAAATCTTAACACTGCTTCTCAGATATAAAAACCTATTTTAATAACAGAAATATTTCTGCTGTATTCTCTTAGAGCAGAAATGTCCGTACTTACATGGTGCCAAATCCAGTGTAGAAGAGTCATGCTTCATGAAAGCATAAACTGGATCTTAATCTTGTCCTCTGAAAAGTTACATATAATACAGAAAGGACTATTTGCAACGGACAGATATGGCGAATTAACAGCTTTGATCTACTCTTTGTTCTTCTGTTAAGTTCAGTGCTGTCATGCTGTTTTCATTCTCTCTGCAAACACTTGTGCTTCTGTTGTCATTATCACCAAACTTTGTGCTTCACTTCTTCTGATGCTGTCACACTGCGCTTCTCTGCTCACCGCTGCCGCACTCTTCACCAGGAGATTCACGAACTGAAGGATCAGATTCAAGATGTGGAAACCAAGTACACACAGAACCTAAAAGAAGTGAAGGTATAAGCCTGAGACCCGCAGAATGCCTACCTTTAGACTCACTATGAACTAATAAGTTTGGTGTCTCTAACTTTCTGTGGTTATTTTAGACTTGGTGATAATACTTAAGTGGGTCAAAAATGCAGTAATATGTGTGACCAGCTCTCTGTTGTTATTACCCAAAAGGCACAGCAAATAGTTGGGTTTCTATAGGTGTTGTCAGACCAAACAGTTCTGGGGACTCCTGAGAGGAGCTGCCTTAGGTGGAGATCCCCTTAGAGCTACATACTTTTAGAGCTTTTTCTCTGTTTACATTTGCACCATTAATAGGACTACTGAAGTGACATAATGTAAGTAGGACAGCATTTGGTAAAGCAATGTTACTCTCACTTGAAAAGTCATAATCACATGTTGTACAGATGTTCACTCGGTCTCAGTAATGAAGTGATTTAGATTTTGGTGGTCAGGGTCACTGTGACCTTGCATCCGTCTCATTCTCATAAAGCAATATCTCTGGAAGGCCTTAAGGGAGTGTTCTCAGATTTGGTACAAACCTGCTTCGGGACTCAAGAGTGAACTAACTGGAATTTGGTGGTTGAAATTCTGGGTTTAAAACAAACCATTGTTTGCATTTTGTGCGGTCTGCTGTTTACACGGCTAACTGGTTTTTAAAAAATGAGATTTGCCTGTGTTGCAGTGACTGTGTTCACTCAGTAAACTTATGTCTGGATAATTCACCACTTACGTGGTACCTCTTGTCCTGGGAGGGTATCTACTTTAAAATAGGACTGCCATCATTCCTACTTCTTACAGTGTGAACACAAACAAAAGAGCGGTTTTCGGAATTCTGAAAAAAGTCCCCCCAGTCCAGAAATGTCTTATCTTACGAGACCTTTTCCTCAGTAAATAAATAAATAAAAACACTGAACAATGTGATAACTCTAAAGGCCTTTGAATAGAAATTCAAATAAAGAAATATTCATGGAGTATTTTAGGAAAAATGTGTCCCAGACACATTGACAGTAGTAAAACTCCAGTTCTTCTCTAAGGCTCAAGTATGTAAATATGAAAGGCATTATTTCTCATTTATTTTGCTGTGGGCAGATGTTTTCTATCTTTTGCTAACTGTTGATCTAACTGCAAAGTTGCATCTGCATGTTGCATTCGTGTGTGTGTGTGCGTGTGTGTGTGTTAGCTTGCACTTCTTGACTTAAATTTCCACTCAGCAGCTTACAGTTTTGAGTTACTGGTAGACAAACTGGCATCATATACCTTCTTGCATTGTCTGGACTCTTTGCCAGCTGCATTCACCTGTTACTCCAAACATAGTGTACCTGCTCTGTTGGATAGAAAGTTTGAATCTACAGTTTTGAGGCCATTTTATATCTGAGCCAGCACTTATTTTATTCTTCTCCTTATGTCCCGACATCAGGATGCATTAGTAGAAGTGGAGGAGAAGTATCGTAAGGCCATGGTGTCCAACGCCCAGCTGGATAACGAGAAAAACAACCTGATGTACCAGGTGGACACGCTCAAGGACTCACTCATGGAGCTGGAGGAGCTGCTGGCTGAGTCTCGTCGGGGATTTGAGGAGAAAGTCAAGGTAAGGCAGGCAGACAATTTTAGAGTCAGGCCATATATTATTTGTTTTACTTCGCTCTTTGCTAGCATGAAGGTTTGCAGTCATTTTTTCATGTAAGCTGGTTTCCACAACATCTCAGCCATCTTTATGCAGGACCCAGAGCGTGATGCTCTGCTGTTCACACAGCCATTGAAATGAAAACAATCATACAGAGACCTGATACTTACTTAGCCCACTGAAAACTTTTAAGACATTACTTTTCTATATTTATGGAGTATTTAAACCCTTGAAGCTTGAGCAAATTGACTGATTAACTACAACAACAAAAAACAGCTGAAACCAACTCCACCACAAATAATGGAATGATGCGGATAAATTACCAGAGGTGTATACCTATGCTTGTGTGAAACTATTTTTCAATACATAATATATGCAAGCTAAGTCATGCTTAAGCTGCATATTGTGTATGTCTTTTCTGTCTATTTCTCTTAAAACTATTAAATAAAAAGTAGATTTTGGTGGTCCAAGGTCAAGGTCACTGTGCCCACATGTTACTCATTCTTTTTAATATGATAGATTATAAACATCCAGAGGGAATTTCTTCAAATTGAGGCAAGGCAAGACAGCTTTATAGCACATTTCATACAACCGGACAATTCAAAGTACTTTACAGAGCAATAAAAGTTAATAGAATAATAACGGAAACAGAATTACATTAAGGGCAGAGATATAATCTAAAAGGTAAATTTAATTACCAAATGATTTTTTTAAAAAAGTAAATATCATTAGGATAAAAATCATTATTTAAAAATGGCAAAAGTCCAGACAAGCGATGCAAAGATAAAAGGATAATTTAAAAAGATTTAAAATGAAGTTTAAAATAAGTTTGCAGTCATTAGTTGGTGGGGTAAGCAGTTTAAAAAAAGAAACGTTTTTAGCTTTGACCTAAAAGTGGTCAGAGTCGCGGCTTGTCTGACATCATGTGGAAGGTCATTTCAAGTTTTGTGCTGCATGATAACAAAGAACTGCTTCACCGTGTTTAGTTCTGACTCTTGGGACGCTCAGTAGTCTGGCCCCTGGCCTGGATGTCCTGAGGGTCCTGGAGGGTTCATATGTCTCAAGCATTTCAGAGATATATTTTGGCGCTGAGCCATAGTGATATATACACAAGCAGAGAGTTTCAAAATCAATTCTCTGAGTGACAGGTAGCTGGTGTAAGGATTTTAGAACTGGAGTAATGTGGTCATATTTGCTGGTTTTTGTCAGGACCTTCGCAGCAGCATTCTGAACAAGCTGAACAGCTTGTTTTGAAAGGCCTACAAAGAGACTGTTGCAGTAATCTATCCTGCTGAAAATCAATGTTTTACCACAAACATACACTTGCACTCAACAATGAACTGATTACATTTTGGTGTTCAAAGGTCAAGGTCAGTGTAACCTTGCATCTGCCCCATTCTCTTGAATGTGATACCTTAATAGCACCTTGATGGAATTTCTTCAGCTTTGACAAAAACTTCCACAAATTCAGTAAATATAAATATTATTGTGCTGTAATTACACCAAAGCAAAACTTATTATGATTTAGTTTACAAAAAACAAATTTAATTTCTCATTTTGACTCTAACACTACAACATTTGCAGCTAAGCAGTTAATTTTGGTATTAAGAGCATACAATATATTTGTTTTATAGATCTGCCTACTGGGGAATGTAATTCACGACAGTTTTCGTAACAGACATATGAAGACATCATACCTGACTGCAATGGGAGAAGCTTTTTGGCTGGGATGTCATGTGTTTTTGTGTGTATGAGAAAGATGTTCATAATGAAAATAAAGGTTATTTGTTGTCAAGCTGTCTTTTGTTCCTCACAGGAATACGAGCGAGAGAAACATGCCCACACTGTGCTCCAGTTCCAGTTCAATGAAATGAAAGAGACGCTAAAACAAAGTGAAGAGCTGCTCAATGTGAGTATTTGTCCCCCGGTGTGAGATATGTGTCACTAAGAGCGCAGGTGCAGAAATGGATGGGTTAAAAAGACAAGAACACAGCTGACCTGTACTCAGTTTGTCACTTAGAGGCTGCATGTTGGGATACATTTCACAGCTTTCTTTTCCCCCCACACTGTGTATATGCATGCACTGTTTTTCTCTTTTTGCCTTCTCTTTCTTCATCTCAAACTTGATATCCTTTTGCTGCTGTTTAGGAAATCCGTCAGCTGCGTATCAAACAGGAGGGTTTTGTTAGAGAAATATCTGACCTGCAGGAGACGGTGGAGTGGAAGGATAAAAAGATTGGGGTACGGCCCATGAGCCCTTATCCTGTTGTTTTGTGTCTGATCAACATTATCACCTTCTGCATTTACTGTTGCCAACATAAATTCAGTGTCTACTTTGCATGAAACTGAATGCGACTTTTTACTTTCACTTCCTTTCACCTCTTGTGCACTTTTCTTTTTACTTCCTTTTGCACTCTGCCACTCGGGGGCTCTGCTCAGGCCTTAGAGCGACAGAAAGAGTACACAGATGCAATCCGAATTGAGCGAGATGAGCTCAGAGAGGAGGTGGTGAAGCTGAAAGACATTCTGAAGGTACCTCCTCAGTGTGTGAATTTACATTTTAACCTGCTGTGTCCAGTTTTGAGAAATTTGAATCTCCAAAATAAAGTTTTGAATATTGTTGTTATGATAACTAAAGCTTAAAAAGTGAAACCAGCTCCTAGGTTTATTAAAGGTAACAAGGCATTGCAAGTGCAAATATTTTCTAGGTGTACGTCTTTCCAACTGTCATTTTTAAAACCACATGAAAAGCATAGATTGCAGCTTATTTGAACATTGTGCAGAGCTAATGGCTTTTTATTTATTTTGTCTAGAAACATGGAATAGTACTGGGACCTGATCTAAACATCAACGGAGAGGCTGCTGAGGCACCAGTGGATGGTTTGCCCAGTGCTGACTCTGCGTCTAGCCCAGCTAAGGATTCACCAGCCTCCCCGCCAGAGGGGAACAGCATGCTCGGTAAAACATTTTGTGGAATACTAACCTCTTACTGCGTGGCTGTTTGAAAGCTTGGTTCCAAAATGCTGTGGCAACTTTTTATTTTACTGTGAACAAATTCCATGAAAATACTCAAATCAACAATGAACCCACAAAAAAAGTATTGTCTGTCAGCCTGATTTCTCTTTTTTTAATTAGCGATGACTTGTTTCCTTCACCAAAAAGCTTATGTTTATTTGTTTTGTTCAGCCAAAATGCAAAAAAGAAATGAATGGAGTCTTGTTTGCTCTGTGTGTCGAGTTAATTGCAGTAAAACAAGGTGCACTTCAGTGGGTTAAATGCTTGAGAGAAAAAAAACAAAAAACAGAGCCAAAAAAGAATCAGCTTATCTAAACATGGTGGAGAAGTCTTTTGAAGTGGTCACAGGCCCTCCTATACTGGAGAGAAAAATAGAAAGGGAAGAATAGAAAGGTTGCGCTGTTTGCCTTTTCTTCCTACCTTTCTATTCTTTCCTATTTATTTTTCTCTCCAGTACAGGAGAGCCTTTTTGGCTCTTATTTTCTCTTTTTTCTTTTCAGCCTAAAGGCAGTGCCAGAAAGTGAACATCAGGCAGTGAACAAACTACACCACAGTCACATGCTTTAACATTCCTCTCACACATGCTCTCGCAAAAAGGCTGTAAAGCCATGTTTGTCATGAAGATGTTCTTTACTCTCATGTAGCTACTTGTTAGCAACAGCCATTTTTACAACTGAGTTTCAGAGTTCACGAGTTAGTATTTACTTGCATATTTCATGTCAGAACAAAACATGAACGTCTTTTCTTTTTTTTAAAAGATTATTTTTTGGCACTTTTGCCTTTATTAGATAAGACAGATTGATAGCATGAACTCAGAGATAGAGGGGATGACATGCAGCAAAGGGAGCTGGAATCGAACCCGTGACCGCTGCGGCAAGACAACATAAAAAGTCTCTCAAGCTTGTTTTAACCATAGATTGTATTTTAGGCATCTAACAAAAAAACCTTTAATAAAACAAACGTTGATTTTTAGACAAGGAAACCAGGAGTGCTGAAATGTTAAGTAATTTGCAGGTTTTTGGGGCTCATTCCTGGGGAATACAAGTGTTGTCCAATAACTATTCAAAGCACAGATCAATGAGCTACACTCCTGCAAATACTCACTTGTGCACCAAATATGTATTATGGGCTGCCCACACCGAGAACGATAACTATAACTGTAAAAAGGTAGTTTTAAAAATCGTTCCAATTCAAGTGGATGGTGGAGTCCACACTTCAGCGCTAACTAAAACCAAAGTGGCGATTGATATCATTTGGATCACTCTTGGAGCAATTTCATGAACAGAAGAAGAAATACTAACAACCAATCAGAATCTGTCTTATTCAGACGTCACCTCCAACATAGATCCTAATATCTAATTTGGACCACAGAATGTTTTATTGTTTTTATTTTTATGTTGAAAAAGATGTATGACGCTGTGATATATTTTACTGTTTGGTTTTCTTTTTGTTTTTATTCCTGTGAGTTCAGTCATCAATAACTGATTTGTCTCCCTGATGATAGCAGATTTTGGCCAGTAGATGGTGCTGATGACTCATGTATGTATTATAAGGAAGTCATTTTGACTGCTATCAGGAGAAGAAGATGAAAGAAAAAAGTCACTATTGTTGATCAGAAAACATCACCTTAATATGATGCTTTATGGGATACATAACAAATTTAGAACTTACATCCAATCCTCTGAATTCAAATAGTTAAGTTTGGGTGTCAACAGCACATTTCAGGGACATTTAGCTACAAATTAAAGTTTCAGGAGTGCTTACAATATCAGCTTCTTAACTGTAGCTTATCTCTTTCATGAGGGGTTTAGGCACAACCTTTAACGTGGTATGATCTCTCAGTCACAGCTGTTAACAGTTATATGACCTATTATTGGGCTGTAGATGACACAAAACAGTAATCTGAGCTAAGGCATTCAGTCAAATGCTCTCTGGCACAGATGGGGTCTCTGAAGTTGGTTTGTCTTGATGTCCTCTTTTACCATCGCCAGAATGTCAGCAAACCAATGTTGACTCAATGTTGAATGAATCTCGTCTTCAAAAGACGACAGCTCTTGAAAAGAGTATTTGATTTCTGTCGTTTTTGAAGAATTTCTAGTTTTCTGTTTATTTCTCCTCCATGTGCTCACAGCGTACAGCAGTAGCAGCTCATCGACCTCCATTTTGATGGAGTGTGTAGCGTGTGCTCTGGACCCCTGTCTACAGAATCTACAGATGAAAATAATGCCCAACAAATGTACTATTTAGTCCTGATTGAGTTACATTTGCTGAAAACTACAGTGACACCAGCAGCTTTAGGAATCAGTCAGCCTTTTAAAAACAAAATGATGTATTTAGATCAAGTTTTTTGGTCTTTAAAAGGAATCAATTAAAAGACAGACTTCTGCACGTTAGTCTTTTCATGGAATTTGTTGACAACAAGAAAAATTATTGAGAAATGTCAGCCTTGTCCTTTAACATCTATCTGATCTCTTGCTTCCCTGCACAAACTTAGATTCCACATATAAACTCACCAACACCTTGCTTTGTCTTCATACCTAATGTTTTGGCTTTTAATTTGTTGCTCTTGCATCTTTTTCAGGTGATACATACTAATACTGAATCACGACTAACTCTGTTCATGCAGGCAGGTGTGTAAATGCTGACAGGCCTCTGCAGGGTTGATGGTACAAAGCATTGAGAGTTCTTTTTAAATAGTGTGTGTAAGGAACATTATTGTATATGCACTGTAATGTATTCCCTTGAGCTGCCGGCTTCAGACCTCGTTCTTCGTCGCATTGATATGCTGGGGTTAAAGGACTTTACTTTATTTTGGTTTTCCTCCTGTCCTTCTTCTACTTCCTCTTTTTGTGCTTCTTTTGGTCATCTCGGCTCTGTACTTCTCTTCCTGGCCACTGAATCAATCAGGTATTCTGCCTTACCTTGGCTTCTGCTGGTGCACTTCCTCATGCAGATAACAGTTTTGAAAATCATGTCTTAAGTCAATTTTTTGTCACCCTATCACCGTATACTCTTCATGATCCCTCAGGCAACACAGAAGAGAGGTTGGGAAGTAGCGGAGAGGAAGAGGTGAATCCAGAGCAGCATCAAGAAATGTATACAGGAGCCAAAGACAATCACTTGAACTCTGATACACTCTCTAATGTTGCTGGTGCGTCCACTCTGGAAACATTCAGCCAAGAACAGCCAACAGAGGAACAACAGACATGCTTGGAAGACAAGAAGACTGCCACAGAAGAAGACAATGTCGAAGAGCAAGGCCTCAGCAATGACTTCAGTGTTGATATTAATGTCCAATCACTCACAGAAGCCAAAGATATAATTGTTTGCAGCCCTGGGCTTCAAAACATTGTAATAAGTTCTGAAAATGCTCCAGAAACAGAAACACCTGAGGGAGGAGATGTAGGAGAGACTGTTAAACCAGATTCAGGGGATACAGAAACAAAAAGCAGTAGTGTCAACATACAAAGTAATGACACAAAAGAATCATGTAGCAACCTTTCTGAAAAACAAGAAAACAAACAGGAAGATGAGGAAAGTAATTTGAGAAACACAGAATCATGTCTTCAGCAAAAAGTTGCACGAGATGTTGTGAGAGAAAGTTCACCTGATGAGTCCTTCCCAACTTCATCAAGCGCTGAACCTCAACAAGAGCCTGATAAGGCAGGGGAGGCAGAGAACGATGAGACAGAGGAAATATCAAGTAAATCTCAGCCTCAGGGCACTGCTGCTTCAGGGAAAAAGAAGAAAAGGAAGAAGAGAGGCAAAAAGAAAGGGGGTGCTCAGGAGGATAAGAACCAACAAAAAGATGAAACAGATAAAGAAAAGGGCAAAACAGAAGTAGATACTGAATCAGCTACAAAAGATGATGGGCCAACAACAGAACCTTTTGACGGTTCTGTCGCTGCAACCCTCAAGGAATTAAAGGTGGAACAAGTTAAGAAGGAAAAGGTAAGTCAAGAAACTGAGGAGGTAGATGGAATAGAAGCAGTAAAGCCCACAGAAACCTTTTCACCCAATGAAACAGTCAAAGAATCAAGAATGG
Source organism: Plectropomus leopardus (assembly GCF_026936395.1). NCBI lineage: Eukaryota > Metazoa > Chordata > Actinopteri > Perciformes > Serranidae > Plectropomus > Plectropomus leopardus. Next base: position 5,658,965 of record NC_142185.1, read on the forward strand.
ATCATGATACAGATGAGCAGGACAAGGAACAATTGTTGAAAAAAAAGAACGTAGAAAAATCAGAAACCTTTTCCTTCAGTGAAACACCTAAGGAACTAAGTGTGGATCATGGTATGGATGAGCACAACAAGGACCAAACTCTGGAAATGGAGAATGCAGAAAAAGCAGAAACAGTGACAAAGACTGAAACTTTTTCTCACATTGAAACTCCTAAGGAAGTAAGCATGGATCATGTTACAGATGAACAGAACAAGGAACAAAGTTTGGAAACTGAGACAGTAGAAGCTGCAGAAGCAGTAGAAGCAGGAGAGGCAGCAGCACACACTGAAACCCTTTCTGAAGTTGAAACCCTCACAGAATCTAGAACAATTCCAAGAAAGGATGAGCAAGACAAGGAAAAAACTTTGGAAACAGAGAAGGTAGAGGAAGTGGAATCTAGAACAAGTCCTATTCCAGAGACCAGCTTCGGTACTCCTGATCTTATTGACAACTCCAAAGGTGCTGAGAGCACAGATGGTTCTGAAGAAGAGTGCACTTCTAGTGTAGATAACTCTAAAAGTGAAACAGATATCTCAACTAATGTCATACATAGTGAGTCAGAAAACTGTTTGATTGTTAGTGCAGAGGAAGAAGTTGGGTCCATTAATGATGCTGAAAACTCCTTTGAAACAAGCCATAAGGAAAACACTGAAGCTGAATCACATGTTCCAAGCAATGGAGACATTGCTGCTGCTGAATCTGAATACACAAACAATTCTGATATTAAAGATAACAAGTCGATATCCCAGTCCTCACCTGATGGCTTCACTGATGTTCTCAAGAGCTTGTCTGGCTCTGAACCGTCCTCAGACCTGTTTGAAGCTGTGAACCTAAACAGCGATGACACTCTTGTCAAGTTTTCCAATGAAGGTCCCAAGAAAGCAACTGAGACAGTTAGAGATGGCAAGGATCCAGGAGCAGAGGCCAAACAGGATTCCCTTTCTCCCAGTATCCTTTCTCCAAAATCTGATGGGGATGAGTCCAAGCTGAAAGCAGACGAAACAGAAAAAGAGTTGAAGAGAGGCACGAGTGAACCTGAGGGTTTAGTCGAGACAGAAAGCTCACATGACGTAAAAAGTGTCAGTTGTGACAATGCATCATTAATGAAAAAGTCTGATCCATTTGACTTTGTGCAGAGTCTGTTGCAGACTGAAGTGCAGGCCACACATCTGGATGATGCAGAAGGACAGACATTAAGGCATGAGGATCAGATGCCTGAATCAAATGCGGTGTCCAAAGTGTCCTCTGAAACAAAAGAAGACATTGACATGTTAAATACACCAAACTCTCCAAAAGAAACTTCTGAAATTAGGTCTGCTGTCAAGCATGACCACAGTGCTGAAGATCCAGAACCAAACAGCAGCAAAAATGAACAGCAAAGTCAGACAAAGCAACTCCACGAATCCAGCATAGACAAGTCTGATTATAATGATTCATCTCAACTCACCCTGCAAGACAGCGAGGAAGAGGACATTGACGAAGGACTGTCTTTTGATTTTGATGACATGGATATTGAGGCAGCTGTTGCAGCAAGTCTCCCGGAAAATCAGAACCAGGAAGAAGTTGAGGAGGGAGTTGAAGTCATGTCAGTTGAAAGTAACAGTGGTAGTTCAGGGCTGTGCCAAAGTAATACTGAGTCAAGTGAAAACAGGCAGCATGAGCCAGTTGAAAGCAATGAAGAGAAACATGAGGATGCTGGGGGTACCCCGGTAGATAAACTAGATACTACGTCTCAAGACAACCAAAATTCTTCAGCTCATGAGGACGCCCTGTCTGATAAAAATGAACATGCAGAAAATATGAGTGAAAAACAGAAACAAATGCCTGAGGAAGAAGTAAGTGTAGCAGAGGAGCCCGAGCACATTATAGAAGAAGGAAAGGTTTTAAATGTTGGAGAGCTGGCTGTTGTTGCAGAGGACGTAAACCAGGTGATATCTGTTCCCGCAGAGGAGGGATTGGACGCCGTTGTGCACGATTTGCAGGGTGAACATTTGGATTTACTAAAGAGTGCAGAACAAGTGGCCAGCAACAAAGAGCCACAGCAGACAGAGAAAGATGTGAAAAAGAACGGCAAGAAAGGCAAAGGCAAGGGCAAAGAGGAGTGTAAGATGTCTTAGCTTATAGATCCAAATAGTAAAGATTTACTGTTTAGCATTTGATCTGCCCTTTACTAGTCTTTGCTTAGCTGCTGTAAAATAAATATGTGCAGATCCTTGCAGCACTTTGATTCCCAAATTAATGTTAATGTAAGTTTGTTTGTTCTTTTAATCAAATATGTCAACAGCCTTAGGACCAAACATCAGTTTTTATTGAGTTAATATGTGCAATGATGAGGACGTAAACTGTAACAGTAGATTTTACTATTGGACAGTACTGCACTCGATATGTCAGGTAGCAGATTTTGTTATTGTTTCATGGATAATACTTCTTAGCTCATGTATCACACAATATGTTTCATGCTACAATTCTGAGAAGTCATTCATGCATTTATTTCAGAGATGGACTGTTGAAAACACAAATGTTTACTGGTAATTGTCACTGAGACTCAAGCCAACAAGCTTTTACATGTTCTAGCTGTAATGTTGATGATTAACATGAAAAAAAGTGCTTGGAGACCCTGTTCTGTTCTCAGGGATTTACAAAACTGTTGTTTGATTTAAATAGATAGTTTGGATTTCTTGAAGTGCGGTTGTATGGGCTACCTATCCGTAGTCAGTGTTTTACATACAGTATAGATTTCTGTTGGCACACCCCCAGTTAAGAGAAGCAGCAGCCATACTGACACAGAAGCAGTGTATTCTGTGGATGTAGACAGCTACAAAATGTATTTTAACACCTTAAAGTCTCACTTAAAAAAGTCTTTATCAGTTTATGAGTATGCTATAATGACAGTATTTTCACTGCTTTCTCTTTCTGTCAGACAAACCTCTCTGATGGGGAAAGTTCCCTGTTTATGGCCACCAGACAAAAACAACATTTTAGCTCTTTGAACACAGGAGCTGCTGGTCTACCACTGCTTTGATCAGGTGGTTTGTGTTATTGTGTGACTTTTGGTGAATCTGAACAACCCTTTTAAACACCAAAGTCACACAATAAAACAAAGAAAATAACTGATGGAGGCAGCGGTAGATCAGCAGCTCCTGTGTTCTGTGATTTTGCCATCAGAAATTGCTGTCTGAAGCAAGGTCCAGCCGTGAAAATATTAAGTGTATATATATATATATATATATATATATATATATATATATATATATATATATATATATATGTATATATGTATATATGTATATATGTATATATATATATGTATATATGTATATATATATGGCACTGATAAAATATGTTTTGCTGCTGCCCTCGTCCATAGCCATAGATTGCTTAGCATCTGTGTCAATACTTCAGCCTGCATCTCCAAACTGGGGGCCTTCCAGCTGACATCTATTGTGGGTAATACATTGACTATGGATAAGTGCCTCATACAACCCCACTGCAAAATAACTACTCCATTCAACAAAGCCATTTCCATCTACAAGAATGTAATGTGTAAAATAAATGTATATTTGCATTTTGTTGCACTAATTGGAAAAGATGAATGTGGTGCTTCCACACTGAAATCCCAATAAATACCCTGCTGTTACCAATTTTAAATGTCCATCTAAATACATTTTTGTTAAGAAATTCTTTGAAAAAGCAGTGTGTCAGCTATCAGCAAGAAAAGTTACTCTCATTGTTTTCAAATGTGGTCATGTAGAGTGAATGTGGCCCTGCCAGCTGTGTGCTCTTGCACTGACCATCTCCTCCACAGTTTGTGCATGCTAACTACCCCCCCTCACACTCCACTCCATCACCCCCCTATGGATGCCTGCACTGTTGCATGCATCAGCCTCCCACCCTGACCCAGCCCCCTCCCACCATCTCCTTGGCTCCTCCCATCCCTGGTATGTTAACTTTTTGTTTGTTTTAAAGATGGACCATAGCAGCTATGATCATGGTTGTCTGAACTGATGTTGTATTATGGTTTTGTGATGCGTGATGTTCTTGTTATTATGATTTTTTTCACCAAGACTCTAATGTCAAATGTCCTCACAAACATGCATTTTATCTTCCAGAGATTCGCCTGAGGAAACTGGTGGATGAGCGTGAGAAAATGATAGAGCAGGTGAGTCCATGATCACACACAGTAATGGTTTATGGTTGGAGTAATATTGACCAATCACATTTGAGTAGACTTTAGTTGCATGCAAACAGTTTGTGTGAAAAGACTATGCGTGTGACTATGATTAAGCATTTCTTTTAGTTCATCTGCATTCATATGCCAATGTTTGGTATATAGAGATTAGTGAATACTAACCAGCATAAATGAAGGCCTTACCTGAACAGAATTTGTAAAATTGTAGGGAAATATTTTGATTTATTTGTATGGTATTTGGTATGGTATATGGATTTGATCTGTACAAGTAGAATGTGTGAATATAGGTAGATGTGTATGTGTTATGTATCTTTTTTTGTTTCAAATTGTTGTATTATTGTTTTTATTTTATATTTATTTAAATTTAAAAGGGACCATGCACAGTTTAAAACATAAATACTTTAGAGCTAATTCACATCTGCAGTCCTTCATTATGTCAGAACAAATCCACAGCACAGTGATGTGATAATATAAAGTTGAACAAGAAGAGAAGGAAAAAAATAATATAAATAATACACACAATAGCACATGATATAAAGTGATACAGAGAAGCCATTAGACAGACAATACAACATAAAACGACACAAAAAGCAAGTCACTAACAAAAACCAGTTTGAAATACTTCATAAAATTGCGCATCACCAAGGAAGGCTTGTCAAACTGAAAACAAGTTATAAAGTCTCAAGTTCAAGGTCAGTGAGTGCAGAGCTGAGCAATTGCTCCTGAATAAAAGGTAGTCTGTCTGTGAAAAATTTAAATCCAGAAAAAAAAGTCAAAAAGAGTTTTCATACACCAAGAGGAAGTTTTACTTTTAATAGACAGACTGCAGTGTAGTTGAATCACAGTGGTGTAATTTTTATGCCTGGGTGTGGCATTAATGACAACACTGTTGACCAGTCAGTCTTGAGGAGTCGTGCCCTTAGGGGACGATTTCAACAACTACCTTTTGTGACTCTCTTCCAAGGAGCAAAGGGGCATTGGAAAACAAGGAGTATGGAGGAAAATATGACAATAGGATTGCGAAATGCATTCTTAGCTGAGTGTGTCATTCATCAGCTGATTTGTTCTGGCACCATTTACAGGTAAAGAAACTAAAGGCCCAGCTGGAGGAGAAGACACAGAGGAACGGCACTGAGAACAATTCAAGCCCAGACGGAGAAATTGTTGAAAACGGCAATGACCCAAACATACTAGAGCTGCAGAGTAGGTTAACATCTGCTCGAAAACAGACGAGTAGTTACAGTCTGCTGCCGTACTGTCTCCCACAACTCAAAAATATTTGCTTTTGTTCAATCTTTCCAGGAGATTCCAACAGGCAAATAAGTGACTTTAAGTTCAAACTAGTGAAGGCAGAGCAAGAAGTCACCGCTTTGGAACAGAATGTAAGAAAAGAATAAGTATGAATTCATAGCAGACCTAAAAACATGAATGTTATCACCTCAGAAGTCTGTTTTCTTTTGGGGGTTTTTCAGGTGACCAGACTTGAGGGCCAGGTGACACGCTACAAATCTGCTGCAGAGAACGCAGAGAAAGTGGAGGATGAGCTAAAGGCAGAGAAACGGAAACTACAGAGAGAAGTAGAGTGTTGTTTTCTTCTGCTGTACTGCTTACCAGTAGGGCTGGACAATATGGCTAAAAAAAAATGTTTAAAGCGATATTTTTAGGCTGTATGGCGATACAGTAAATATCTTGATATTTTGAATTCTCTGAACTTAAATAAAGTAGCTGCTGTCATATAATACTGTTAAATCAATCACTGTTATAAAGTTCTATAAGTTATTTTTATAATGCATTTCAATAAATTACAGTTAAAAAAGTTAATAAAGTTACAGTACTGATATAATAGGGTTAAATAACATAGGGTTATAATAAAGTTAAATGAAATCATATAAAACACTGTCATTATAAAGTTAAATAAGGTGTTGTTATACTAAATATGAAAAAAAAAAATTGTAATAAAGTTAAAGTGTTTCGTTTTTCGTTGTAATTAATTTTAATAACAAACTTATTGTATTTTGACAAAGTAGCTACTTTCATATAATAAAATCTGTAATGATTAAGATTAAGAAATTACTGTCATAATTAGTTTTCTAAAGTAATTTTACAATATAGATAAAAAAGTACTTTTATGATGAAGTGAAATGTAAAACAAAGTTAAGTAAAGTAGCTTCTGTTGTATAATAAAGGTAAATAAAGTACTGTTATTATGAAGTGATATACATTTTTGTTGTAATAAAGAAAAATAAAGCACTGTTCTAATAAAGTTAAATGAAGTAACTATTGTCAAACTAAAGTTATAGTACTGTGATAATAACACTAAATAGAATTTTGTAATGATAAAGTTCAATAAAGTATTGGTATAATAAAATAAATCAAAGCAGAACCAACAGTGCTTTTATTTTGAAGCATCCAGTCAGTCATGGGCTGGAAGTCTTGAGGCTTCAGTTGGATGTTAGCAGGAAGTTAAACTGTTCCTGTGGTGCCTTTAAACGTGAGGATTTATTCGCAGAGAGCTTGCAGCAAACCAACAACCCTCCACTTTATTTATTTCAAATATATTCAACATGTCGCCCACCCTTTAATACAAGTGAGCGCTTTTTACAGCTCTGTTATAACTGCTGTGTATTCTCTCTCCTCATTTGACTCCGTAGTTGCGAACAGCGCTGGACAAGATCGATGAACTCGAGTCAAACAACAGCCACCTCTCTAAAAGACTGGAGAAGATGAAGTCCAGTCGTGGCATGGCTCAGACTCCATAGGAACACCCCGTCAACTCCATCCTTTTTTGCCCAAAACTGGCTCATCAGAAAAGAGCCATCCCTGCCCTCTGTCATCTGCCTGATAGCAACCTCAAGAAAAAAAGAAAAAGAAAAAAAAATCAGAAATCAAGACTCTTAGTTATCATGTTCACAGAATAGAGAACACCAACAAGCAATGTGCCATTTCTTTGTCTATTTCTTATGTTTGATGACAGCGTTGTGCACACACCCAGGAAGCACATGAATTTGGGACGTGAATGTTTGTGCACCTCGTGACTTTTAGTTGCATTGCTCTGCCAGAAAAGGAAACAGGCCACACGAAGAGTCACTAGACGGAGCAGCACTGTAATGTCCAGAGAAGCAAGAGACAAAAAGCTGCACCCTCATCTTCCTGCTGCCTCTCGTAACAAAGACTTGTCTTGCTCACGTGGAGGGCAAAAAGACTCAAGAAAAGACACATGATTGTGCAGTGACCAGCACAGTGTCCATGGCCTAAGACTGTTAACCCTTACTGCGGAGAAGACATGAGTGCTTTGTGTGTGTCGTGACTGAAAGAGCAGAATTAAGTGTATTTTTTTTCTCCTTTGCATCCAAAGCCAAATTGTTTTTAAAGCCGTAAATGTTTTGGCGTGTTCGAGACAAGACAGTTTGCAGACAAACAGGATTGCTCAGTTTTTTAAGGAGCTCCCCCGGCACAATATAATCATCACAGTCAAAAAGCTTTCACTTGTAGCTCCTTTATGTAGCCAGCAGCTTGATGCAGGTTATTGAATGTTGAGCAGTTGGACTCACAGCGTATAACGAAGACGCAGCCGCATCTCCGAGCTCCTTCCTGCTTCATGTAGTCAGTCACTGGTTGGCTCTTGTGCACGCACCCTGAAATGCTGAGACTTACAGAAGAAATGTGACGACTGGGACTCAGCAGTGTTAGCAGGAGATAGTGAAGACACTGGGGAGACGCTGCTTCACTGTTTACAAAGCTTTCAGATGTTTGTAAGGAAACATAAAGAACTGTAATCTTTGTGCAATAAAAGTTCAAACCATATTGGCATCTGCACATGTGCATTTTAGTCCTGGAGTATAAATGTTCTTAAAATGTTGTACCATGCTTTATTACGCAAATGTTTTGGCTGTTTCCTTCAGCAGGGCCACGCTGGAGGCTCGGCTTGACCCTCTTGACCTTTGGGACAGTACTTGGAAAGTTTTGGAACAAGCATGTGAGTAGCCCTTGAAATGAGATTTTGTCGACATCTGAAGTTGTTTCTCGTTACTTATTTGGTCAGCGAATCTACATTGAATGAAAATTTAAATGCAACGCTTGTTTTTGCTCCAGTTTTTTCACAGGTTAAACCTTTGATACCTAGAGTGACATCACCTTCCCTGCTGCTTTCAGGTGCTTTGAGTATTTAAAGCTTTGAACCCTGAGCAAACCGGTGTGATTTCTTTCAAAAACACGGGGGGGAAAGCCATTAAGCAACGTTGTAAGAAATGTTCCACATATTGTAAGATATTAGTAGATTTTGAAAAAGTTTTTTTTCAAGCTAGGGAAAAATAGAGAAAAAAAAATATGGAAAATCTATATTTATAATGATCATAATTACATGTTTGAACTAATGTTACTTACATTTTCCAAGTTATTAATTTGTTTTTTAGTTTGTACTAATTTTCAACTTTGTTTTAATTAAAACTTTTTTTTTCTGGGTCATTCCTTGATTTGTTGCTCATTGCCTTCCCGTGTTTTTGGAACAAAAAAATCAAGCCAATTTGTTCAAAGGATTAAGGATCTAAGACTTTTGCACTCAATTGGAATATTTCTCTCAAAGTTTGTTTAAAATCAATGTTAATATAGCCTGATAAGACAATTCTGATGACATGAGCTCAACACTGTTTGGAATAAAAAAGCTATCTTTGCTCCGGTGACGGGGTATTAGTTAAGTCCATGCAGGAAGTTCAGACTGATACAGACAGCTTATGTCATCCAGATGCTCTGATCAGGCTAGTGTTATTGAGCACCTTTAAAAACTTTCAAAGATTATCGTAATGTGACATAAGATGCTGTTTAAACAGCGTCGCTGCCACACAGGTGTGCCTTTGGATGGTAACAATGACAGGCCGCTCTATAATGTGCAGTTTGATCACAACGCAGCATCACACATGTAACGTTTTGAGGGAGGGTTTGTAGCTTAACAAATCATTAAACCAGTATAATAACGTAGGAGGGGCGTAAGTGGGGCGGCATAGCTAACCTTTTGTTTATTTTGTAATAGAAGCACCAAATTTGGTACAAATGTAGCATAATGTATTTAGAGGAAGTCTAAGCTGGTTAAGTTGGGAGTGCGGGCATCTTTAGCTCAAAAAACCCTCTGAGCCAATCCTGCAGCAGCCAGACCCTTCAGAACAGCCAATGGCAGCGCTCCAGCTGCAGCTCAACATCACCCAGAAATGGCAACATCCAAACTGGCACACACACACACACAGAGGGCAGGAGAAAAAACACAGGCAAAGAACACACAGAGAAATCAAGATGTCCCCAGGGGTCATAACACACAGCCCTCAGAGCCCCTGAAATATCCAAAGAGAAACATGGCCACACCAAACAAAAAGGGCTTCTTATTCCTGCTTAACTGTTTTACAGTGTTCTTTATTTACAGCGACAAAAAAAGGATAACAGAATATTTCAAGACAGCAGAGTTACAGACCTCAAGTCACAGATTCAAACTGGCTAAATAGCTCTCCAACTGATGAAGTTACCAAGTCAAAACACACTAATATTGCTGAATGGCTTGCCTGCTGATACATGGCAGTCTGACAGAAAAAACACACACACACACACACATACACACAGCTGTGACTGGCTCTGTTACAGTTGTAAAGGAGAAGGGAGGGGAAAAAAATTCAAATAGCTGAGAATGACCAATCACCAGGCACCACGATTTTCACACTCACTCGCTCGCTCGCTCGCTCGCTCGCACGCACGCACGCACACACACACGCACACACACACACACACACACACACACTGAAGGCAGGATACAGGAACATCAATGCAAAATGATCCAGGGTCACAAAAGCCATGATGTAATATTTTTTTTCCTTTAAAGCTGTGTTGGACTCTCCCGTCTGTCATGGAAAAACTCCTCTGGAATGTTTCCACTGAAAAAATGAAACCTTTGTCTGCCTCCTCTCAAGAGAAGCTTTAATCATTCATTCATGAGCCACATCCGCTTATCCTGTTCAGGGTTCGTCTGTCCATTATATTGATAGCAAAATACTATGTTGCGATTCGTGCTCCGGATTCAAAGGTTTAAACACTTGTGAAAGGTATCTGAACGTGGCACAAGATGCTGATCCAGGTTTCCAAAAGGTTCATATTTTTAAATGTATGCCTGCAATAGTTTTGATTTGAAAACAAGTACAATGTATATTAAAATCTGTGTTGTACGAAACACAGTGCCACAGATGTAACTAGCTTCGAGGGAGTGTGTCACCAGGCGGGTTTCCATTAACCCTCAAATTTTGCAAATTGAAATTGTGAATATAAAATAATGGAAACAAATCGATTTAAAACAAAACAACAACAACTCCCATTTATCACAAAAGAATTTTTACACTCACATGAGGTCAGGTGGTGACTATCACCTCCCAGAAATCCCTCATACGAGGCCGCTCACATGTATAAAGGGGTTCGTCTTTATATTATCTCTCCATAACACACCTGCGTCGCCTTCTATTGGAGATAATGACGGCTAATGTGGTGGCTGCAATAGAAATAAACCTACTAATGTTTTGAACATCCATTGCCGTGCTTCTTGGAATGTTATCGAGAGAGAAGTTGCATCACATCACTCAACAGAAACGCAATCATCTCGCAGTTGTGTTTTATCAACATTTTGAAAATATCACTTAAGTTTTTCTGCAAATCTGTAATTGAAACCCGCCTCGAGTCAGGTTGACTGCAGCCACCAGAGCTGTTGCCTGTAAACTGAACACACTGATCACATGTAATCCAGAGCTCACTTGTCATTGCCCTTATCATGTATGACTCATATTTGGTATCTTTTGTAAATGACTTTGTTGCCGGCTCAGCTTCGGCATCTACACATGGAGGTGATGCTGATGATTTGTGAAGAGAAATATGCCACACTGATCCTCCTCTCATTCTTTATGTAGTTCGCCTACTTGCCCAGTCTGGCTTCACACTGAGATGGCTGCCAAACAAGTTTTTGTCTCTTCTACAAGTTGCTTTTTACGGCTGGTCCACACACCCCCATATTCTGTAAGTACAAAAACCTTTGTCTACTGTGTTAGCAATCTGGGGGAAACTAACATGTGACTCCCAACTCCCAAGAAAGGCCAGCTCCACTTACCAGAGGTTAGCATTTTGTTTCAAACGTCAGCACTGAGCCGTGCCTAAACAACATATAAAAGTTCGCTTGTTCGACCATAAACCTCCCCGACAAAAGAGTGATTCAACAAAAGACAAACATCATACCTGAGTGCTGAACCATGAAGCAAGGTCAACAGAGCCGGGCTCTGTGTCTGAGCTGGCTGGGCAAACCCTGCAGCCTCGCTCAGAGATAACAGATACCGTGAAGGTTGTTATCAGCTGTCTCTGGTAAATCAGGCTTTGTGCCTCAGATTATGTGTGCGTTTTTTGCCGCCAACTTCCACCTGAAAGACTCCTCAAGTATCAAAGTAAAGAGCTACACTTATGCTTCAGATAAGGCAAGAGAGGAACAGAGGCTGAAAATTACTAAATGTGTGGATGCAAAAGTCAATATGGCCGAATTATTTTTATCAATCTGTTATTTCTGACGTGACAGCTGCTCATTCTGCAGCACTTTAAACCTAATGCAGCTGGTTTAAACTTAAGAACTTTATTCAGGTCTTACACTGTTCCATAATGGCAGAATCAGTGATTTCTTTTGAATCACTTCTCGAAATCCAATTCTATGGTTTGTCTTTTAAATGATCTTTTAATCTGTTATTTTGTTCTGTCTTGATTGTGTTTCATTCGCTTATTTGCTACTATTATTTCTGTGTTTACCGCTGCTATTCTTTGAACTGTGTATACTCTTTTTTTGGTACGGGCTGTTATTTTACTTTTATTAGTTGTTTCTCTCCATTAATTCTTTGTTACATTTTGTCTGCCTTAGTTCAGCATCATTGTGTGGCTCTTTTAGTTATGTTGCCTCTGCGAGAAACCCCTCTTGCTTCTGCTTTGCCTTTTTTGCCATAGCACTTTGTAAGCTTTGTTTTTAGTTATTATTATGATTATGATTATTATTATCAGAGTTAGTATCAGGTTATTAGTTATTATTTTGTGTAAGTCACCATATGAAGAAATTGAAGTGAAATTATTTTTTCTAATTGAATAATATCTGTAATAAATACCAATAGACTACTCTATTACCTGTAATATACCAGCAGTGCAAAACAGACTTCAGCAAATCCTGACAAAGCATGTAAACATAATCCGCAGTGGTAACGTTACTGTATGGCTTAAAGGAATTGTACTGTATTTCATATGCAAGTAAACATCATCTTGATTAATAATATAATGAAGTGTCAAAGTATAATGCTACCTGTATGGCTGGGATACATTTATAGAGGGCTTTTTTTAACTAATGTGGGCAGATGTCCAGAGAACACTTCAAGTACATTCAAAAGTTAAGTGAGAGCAAAAACGACCATGTAAATAAACTGAAACAATATTTTCATGCAGATTTTCTGCATCGCTGACAGACTGTAACTTACTTTTTAAGAAAAACATGATGCGCTTCTGTAACTGCATGAATCATTTGGTGGCATTTATGCAACATCTCAGATCAACAAGTGAGATAAAGTGTATTTATGTTTTCTTTTAGCTGAGAATCTGTTCCTCTCATATACTAATGTTGATTATAGAGAGATGCTACTCAAAGAAGCTGCAGTATAAGATGGGGGCTGACATGACAATCTAACCAGGTTAACTCCTTAAAATTTAAGGAAATTGGCTTGATTTCTTTAAAAATACATGAAAGAAAGAAGGTAATCAGCAATTTAAGAAGACATGGACAAAAAATTAGGAAAATATCCATTTGCCCACTTTCCTCCACCCTTCACAGCCATCCTCCATGGTGGGAGTAGTTCAAGAAAACAACAATAATAATAATAATAATAATAATAATAATAATAATAATAATAATAATAATAGTAATAATAATAATAATAGTAATAATAATAGTTTAACAAATTAACCAGTAGTATTTAACCAATAGTACCTAAGGCTACCCTCCTTGCCATAAAATCTTGATGTGGTTGCCATATTTTGTAAAAAGTCCTGATGCTTACATCTTATGTTATTGTAGTTTTTAATTAATGGGATGTGACAAATCATTTAACCAGTGTTATAATGCAGGAGATGATCAAAAACCAAGTGAAAAAGTCCTTTGAATTTTCTGGACATTTTCACATGGTTTTTAATCATATCATATCATCTACCTCAGCATATGTTCGGGACGTTTCTAGCGAAGTTGCTCATAGCCTTTTTCCCTACGTTTTCAAAATAAATCAAACCAAGTTTTTCAGTTTTCAGGGGTTTAGATGCAGTAGAGTCATCTTCATGGGGTGGAAAACCACAGCTTCAGACTCAGCATACCTCGCTAACACACTAATTCTGCTTCGAGGCACAGGTTTTGTCTGTGGCCTTGGGGGAACCTGGACACAACATGCATGTGGCTTTCCCACTCTCAAGAAAAGCCAGCATCAAAAACAAAAACAGCAGTTTATTAATTCAGAGGATGTGAGCAAGCCAAAACATAACAAAGCACACTACAATCCCTGGTCTTACCTAAAAGAAAACAAAAGACAAACAAAAGACATGTCTCTAACATAAACTCCTAACCTGACAAACAGGAGAAAATTTAATAAAATAAACTCTCCTAGAACTGCTGAAAAAGGTGCTCGAATATTGACAGTGCTTAACAAGTGCTTACAATAGTCACAGAGTCAAAGTTAGCCATAAGGTTAACTGCAAAAAAAAGTCAAAAAGGCACTGATCAATCACAAAGTTACAGGAAAAACACGCTAACACTAAGCTGGTTTAGTTGGGAGTGGAGGAGGCAGGAAGGGAGAGCTGCAAACATTGTCAGCTTAAAAAGCTCTCTGGCACACACACACACACACACACACACACACACACACATACATACACACACATACATACACACCCGTGACTGGCTCTGTTACAGTTGTAAAGGAGAAGAGAGGGGAAAAAAAAATCAAATAGCTGAGATTTTTTTAAAAAAAAAAAAAAACAGCTGTTATCTGCTGGACCAATCCAGAGACAGTGATTTCTTCCAATGACCAATCACCAGGCACCATGATTTTCACACTCACTCACACACACACACATGCACGCAAGCACGCACGCACGCACGCACGCACACACACACACACACACACACACACACACACACCACACACACACACACACTGAAGAGGATACAGGAACGTCAATGCAAAATGATCCAAGGTCACAAAAGCCATGATGTAATATTTTTTTCCCTTTAAAGCTGTGTTTGTGTGTTTTTTCATATCTGTATCTGTACTACAGTTAACCCTTTGACACCTGAGCAAATTGACTTGATTTCTTGCAAAAACTGGGGAATGAGACAATGAGCCACTTAAGAGGAAATGACCCAAAAATAGTTTTTTCATTTTTAAAGGAAAAAGAGCAAAAATAGAATAAAATATATCATAATTGTGTAAAATATTTTTGTATATATAATTAGATAATTAAAGATACAGGATATTGCACATTTCTCCCTAGATTTTTAAAATTAATTTTCTAAATCTATAAATTGTTTGCAATATACAGAACGTCTCTTGCCAAGCTGCTCATTGGCATTTCCCCCATGTTTTTAAGAGAAGACATATTTGCTCCGGATTCAAAGGTTTAAACACTTGTGAAAGGTATCTCAACGTGGCACAAGATGCTGATCCAGGTTTCCAAAAGGTTCATATTTTTAAACGTATACCGACAATAGTTTTGATTTTAAAACGAGTACAATTTATATTAAAATCTGTGTTGTAAAGGAAGACATGTATGGATCCTCTGCAAAAGAAATGACTTCAACAGTTTAGTCAAAAACTACTAAAAATAGTCCTGCCTATGAGCTGGAAAAATACGGCTGGACAAATTTGTCCACCTTAACTGGTTTTTGTGTGTCTTGCTGGTACTGGTTTGGTTTTTCTTATTTCTTTTCACATATTTCACTGTAATCATAGAACACAGATGTTTTCTAATCGAGATCAGTGTTTACACCGTGACAGTTTAAATTGCACTTTAGGATGGTACTCGGGTGAAAAAAGAGTGAAGTCAGAGCCCTGTATGTCATGCTCACACCTCGTGGCTTTGATTCTGTTTCCACATTTATACACTGACTAATTCATGAACTCCACGCTAAAGAAGAGTAATTTGCTTCAAGTTCTCTTTCAAATCAAGAATCTGAAGAAATGACTGAAAAGTCTCGTTTTTCTAACCACATTTCTAATTTTTTTGCCTCAAATGTTGCTTAATGTCATGTGATTCACTGCTTCAGTACACTTAAGAACCCAGTAATGCAGTATTTTCCCAAAAATATACGGTAATAAAATTTGCACCTTATCCTATAAAAACTGTGAAGAATACAGTAATGTAATAACGTCACTAGCCATGTAATTACAAGTCTTGGCTGATGTTGTAATAACATTTCTACACATAATGTAATACTCCAGTATTGGCTGTGAAACTTGTCTTGGTGACCACGCTGTTCCCATGTACCTATAACAACAAACCACATGCCATCTGTTCTAAACTTCAATGAGAGTTTATACTTCCAAAACAGGAAATAAATATGGAATGTTAGTAATTACAGGAGGTTAGCTTGACACTAGAGGTATTACACATTTTGTACAGTTACATTTTTTTAAAATGTTATTACAATATCTGCCAGGATTTTTATTAAACTAGGCTACAGGTCAAGTTAAGCGCAAATTGTATAACATTTTGAGATGTTATTAAAATTTTCAGGAAATGATGAAATGATTACATCATTAGGTGCAACAAGCACACTGACCATACACTTTTGTCATGTTTTTCATGGTAGCAGATGGATGGATAGATGGGTAGATCGCACTCTCCTCGTGTGTTTTTTTTTTTTTTTTTAATAAATAAAACTAATTTGCTCAAGTTTCAAAGGGTAAACTTAAATCCTTCAAACATAAAAAAAAATACATGATTGTGCAGACAAGCCCTATGGTGTGTGCAATTATCGTCTGTGGGTATATATATTGAACAGACATTTAAAATGTAACACTTTTGTTCTCAGTGTCATTTGTCAATGTCAAAGGTTTAATTTAAAGATCTGAGACTTAAAAAAAAAAAAAAAGATTCACCTTAATCCTCTGAAACCTGATCAAACTGGTTTGAAGATGGATGCACACAAAGATTGGTGTAAATGCAGACTGTAAATAAAGATCTTTAATCTTTATATACAGTCTGTGGGTGTAACAGGCTGAAATCATTGATGCATGGGGCAAATACACAAAGTGAGAGTGGAGTGGCTCGGAGAACTTTCTTGACCTTCTCGTACACTATACTCTCGACTTCTGTCACGTCACACTTCATTATTAAATGTTATTGGACAGTCAGTGTCAGATGTTTTCCTTTTAAGGAGGCAGTTGGCTGAGATCTGGATTGGATAGCTCCGCCTCATTCCAGTGGCAACGCGCAGCAGAACCGTTACTTCTCAGGAGAAGTGAAGAGAGGGGCATCGCAGCTACCGAGAAAAGCAAAATGTCTTTGATGGATTTCGGTTTTATCGGTGTTGATCCGCAAAACACTCCATTGATCAATCTTTTGGTCATTCTTGCAGTTTTACTCGGCTTCACTCAGGTAAGTCGCACTGAATTGATGCGGGCTCTGTGCGTTACCTGTTCCTCGCGTTCGGATTTGGCGAACGCAAATACCGCAGTGAAGATAGTTTTATGTTGGATACTCGACAGACATTCGCTCCTATGCTACATATTAGAAAATTAATACAAATTATTTGGAGATTTAAAATGTAAAAACAAGAGGTGTATCTCATGCAGCCAGTGGAGTACTATCATCCCACGCTGATTTTGAGTCACATGACCTGGGAGCTATTAAGCTGAACTTCTAATGTAAATTAATGAAAAATTACAAAAAGATGTCAAATGTTAAAAGAATAGCCTAACTGGAAAAGATGGTGGAATTTGTTTTTTTTTTTTTTTTTTTTTAAAGTGCGACAAAACCTGCAACGTGATTTATTACATGTGTTGATGACAGAGGTCGTCTTGGTCTAACTTGATGTAGTCTTTGTGTTTGTCTTCCTGTCCACTGTAACTTCACAGATCAGGACCAAAGGCGTGTGCAGTGTAGCCTGCTGTGTGAAAGCCTGCCACCTACCTGCCTTTAAGTAAGCTGTGCCATCTTTTCTCATTGCAGGTGGACTTGTTGATGGCATTCCTCCAAAACCTCCTGGCTTTCTTTGGATTTATCTCAGGTGAGTCTGATTAAATTATGATAAGTGGAAATAATAATTAATTCATGTATTCATATCTGCTGGCATAAAAGCAAAGCTGTGCATTAGAAGATTAGAGTTGCGAGTTGTGCGGCGCTCTATATATATGTATGTATGTATATATATATAATTTATCAGAGAAAGGAGTGGCATTTTTCTTAGTTCTTTTTTTCCCATTTTTTTTTTATTTTTTATTTTCCTCCCCAAGCTGCAAATGCCAATTCCACGAACATATAGTTTCATGAATAAGCTTGTTTGAGCGTCTGGTTATGATAAACTGTGTAATTTTGGTGGGCCCAGGGGTTAGGAGGACATGTCAAAAAAATTTAAGGAAAAAAAAAAACAACATACATTTTTAAAGAAAAAAAATCAACATGCTTCAGAAGTCACCGTTTAAAAAAAAGAATAGGATTTTTTACTTTAAAAATCATTGGTAAAATTCACAGAGTGAGAGTGCTTTATATTTAATTTAATAGGGAGATGATGCAACAGCCCTTCAACATTCAAACTGAGTGTGAGCTTCAGAATGCATTTGGCTTAAATCACATCAGAGTACCAGGGTTCACTGTTCTATAAATTGCAATAAATGTTTCCGCTATTAATTTACAGGTTCGCCCAAGCCAGTATATGCATATGGAAACAGTGTGGTCAACCAGAGAAATTTCAACAATCTAGATGCAGATGAGATCAACGTACTGACTCAAACAGTGAGTGATGCACAAGGTCCAGCACCTGGTAAGCATTGTTAAAAACATTAACATTGCTCACTTATTCTGTTCAGTATAAAATCATAAAATGGAAACTGTAAAATACATAACTGAACTTCAGCAAAGCGTATTAACAACTCCACGTTGGATTGGATATTTTCAGGGGATGCTGGTGGACAGGGAGCATTGTACACTGCAATAGCTTCCAGTGTTATTTCTGCGGACCGATTCAGTGGCAAAGTGAAAAAAATTAATGCACAAGTGATTGTGAAACCAGCACCAGTGTGTGTAAGTAACATTTTAACAACTTGTGTTACGTGTCTTCTGTTTATGTAAATTGTTTCTGGACGTTTCAGTAAATCCAAACTTTTCTTTCTCCTCAGCTGAACGCGATGGGACAGCGCTCTCCTTTGAGGTACAGCAATTACACCCACTCACACAAACTGTTACACAGAGAAATGTACATTGATGGGTTAGTGGTCATTTTGTGGGACGATTGAGGTGCTGTTATTACCTAGAGTGGAACAAACATTCATAGTGATCATATTTGACAGATTATAGCCCAGCCAGTTCCCTTTACCGTGTACAAATGACTAAATCATGGGCGTGTCTTGTTAAAATGCACGCTTAATTTATTTGAATTTCACATGCACGTCTTACTAAAATGTGCGTTTTAGTAACATGCACCCAAATTACTAAATCGTGCGCGAGTTTAAAAAAAACCTTTCTCGTGCTCTTGGTATAATAACAATAATACTACAATAATTCTAGTCCTGTGCAAAAAAGAATTAAGAATGCAATTTGCACAAATTTGGATGACGGTGGGAAAATTTCGTCCCTCTGTTCGTAGTTCCCAGTAGCTGGCCTGCATGTAGGTCATTTGACTGTTGGACACTTGCTCTTATGGGAGAGTGCTAGAGTATTTTGTTTTTTCACGGCTTCCAGTGTGTTTATATGTGATTCCTGTTTAAGAAATACATTTTGGATCTACATTAGCCGGGTCACATGTATTCATACAAATGCAATGTCCCTTTTTCTTTGTCCTGAGGACTTTTGAAGAAGCTGGACCCCGACGCTAAAAGCTCCATTCCACAGCAATAATATGACCATTTTTTCACATCTGTATTCTCTTACAGGAAATGAAGATGTCTAGACTTCATGCTGCGTTCAGTCAGAGACGGCAGACCAGATGTCATTTGTTAGCGGACAACCAGGACTGTAAAATTTTGATGCCAGCAGAGAACACCAGCAACGTAGCTCCTTCACACAATGCGAAAACATTGGTGATCTGGACAACTACTGGGCATTACTAGAAATTTTACATAAAACAATAAACGCAAAAAATTTTTTGGATACATCAAATTTTGTAAACAATACAGCATTACCATCGCAACATATCTTCATGTATGTTTGGGTTTCACCGTCCTGCCATGTCACCATACTATTTGTAATTCTCAAGCCATCCAGAAACTGTTTTCTGTCTCCCGTCTGTCTGATTCCATGTGAACCAGCATCCAAGTAATGCAGCTAGAAACACTTTCATTCCATTTATTCTGTCTGTTTCCTGCTGTAGTTAGCTATTGAGGGTGTGATTGCTGAAAAACATGTTTTAGATTTTCTGCTGAATAAATTAGAGCCTGAATTCACTTGTATTGTGTTTCTTCCTTTATCTCGACACACCTGCAGGGTTAAAACCACACCCAGAATCAGGTGCAGCTGGCCTGGTGGGGTTCAAGGATGAGCTGCTGAGAAGCTAAGAGTTAAAACATTTCTGGCAGGTTAAATGCTCAACTGACATCTGAGTGAGCATGGCTGGACACAAAAAGTGATTTGCTGCGGCGAGGCTTACAGAGGGGGGCTGCATGCACACCTACAAACTACATGCTGAAAAAGAAATGCTGTCTGAGGCTTTGTCCCACAGTTGCAAACGTACACACGTGGACAAAATTGTTGGTACCCTTCGGTTAATGAAAGAAAAACTCACAATGGTCACAGAAATAACTTGAATCTGGCAAAAGTAATAATAAATAAAAATTGTATGAAATTTAGCCAATGGAAGTCAAACATTGCTTTTCAACCATGCTTCAACAGAATTATTTTAAAAAATAAAATCATGAAACAGGCCTGGACAAAATGATGGTACCCTTAACTTAATATTTTGTTGCACAACCTTTTGAGGCAATCACTGCAATCAAACGATTCCTGTAACTGTCAATGAGACTTCTGCACCTCTCAGCAGGTATTTTGGCCCACTCCTCATGAGCAAACTGCTCCAGTTGTCTCAGGTTTGAAGGGTGCCTTTTCCAGACGGCATGTTTCAGCTCTTTCCAAAGATGCTCAATAGGATTTAGGTCAGGGCTCATAGAGGGCCACTTTAGAATAGTCCAATGTTTTCCTCTTAGCCATTCTTGGGTGTTTTTAGCTGTGTGTTGTGTGTTTTGGGTCATTGTCCTGTTGCAAGACCCATGACCTGCGACTGAGACCAAGCTTTCTGACACTGGCCAGCACATTTCTCTCTAGAATCCCTTGATAGTTTTGAGATTTCATTGTACCCTGCACAGATTCAAGACACCTTGTGCCAGATGCAGCAAAGCAGCCCCAGAACATAACAGAGCCTCCTCCATGTTTCACAGTAGGGACAGTGTTCTTTTCTTGATATGCTTCATCTTTGCGTCTGTGAACATAGAGCTGATGTGTCTTGGCAAAAAGTTCCATTTTTGTCTCATCTGTCCATAGGACATTCTCCCAGAAGCTTTGTGGCTTGTCAACATGTAGTTTGGCAAATTCCAGTCTGGCTTTTTTATGATTTGTTTTCAACAATGGTGTCCTCCTTGGTCGTCTCCCATTAAGTCCACTTTGGCTCAAACAACGACGGATGGTGCGATCTGACACTGATGTTCCTTGAGCTAGAAGTTCACCTTTAATCTCTTTAGAAGTTTTTCTGGGCTCTTTTGTTAGTTTTTCTGTCTTTTTGTTTTGATTTTTTTATTTAGAATCTGTGGTTATAACCAACAATTGGAATGAGAATTGTTATCTTCTGAAAATCATTATTTGGATTTATGAAGAAATAAAAAGTAGTTTTGTGACTCAGCAGCTCAGTTTAATTACAGGTTGACAGCCTCATCCATTATCTATCTATTATCAGTCAGTGGGAGATGGTTGTAAGATACTGTCAGTATTCAACTTTATGAATGAACACTTGCACATTATGAAGTTGAGAACAGGTAACCTACCAAGCCACTAGAGGGCACAATTGATCAGTTTTTTGTTTTTGAATTTCGACATTGGTTTGCCATATCAACAAAATTTGAAATGTTATAATTTATGTTCATACATAACCTGCCATGTAATGAGGTTATGAGTAAAATTTTTACCTAAAGTGGACATAGATATGTTTTATTGCAAAAACTGATCATTATGAGGTAAAGGTTTATGGCACATTGTAATGACGTTATGACAATGGCATTTTGCTTGGTTCCCTGCAAGCAAAATATATAGAACCTTTTTGCAATTCAGCTAGTCATTTCTAGTTATAAAAACATTCTGAGAACATTAAAATGCAACCACAGAATGTTTTAGTAATGTTTTCAGAGGGAAATTTTCTTTATATTCCCAGAGTGTATTTTAAAACTTTGGGTAACATCCTATAAAGACATCAGAAAATGTAAAAAGATAAAATAAAAATAAACATATCACATCACATTACATTTTCAAAGGCCTGTAATCTCAGTCCTCAATAACATTTTCTGAATGTTGCTTTGAAAACATTCTTCCTTTGTTCTCCTGTAACATTGTGGTAACATTTCATAAAAAAGAATATTTTATAATCTGTCACCTCCAAACATTACCAAAGCATCCTAAAAATTTTACAGTTATATAACGTTACGTCTTAGTCACCATTTAACCTTACAGGAACATTATTTGAAATGATAAACAACCTTAAAACATTCTTTGAACATTAGATTAAAATTGTTTTCTTTAAAATATTATTGAAACTTATAGGGAACATTAGCCAATGTTGAGGGAATGTTCCCTGCTAGCTAGGAAAGCTGTGAGGAAAAAGGGATCCAGTTATCTTTGCAATGGTGACACCAACACAGAAAATCTGGGGCGGGGACAAAAGTAGATGTTGTTTTCACTTTAAGATTAATCCCCTTGAAATTAGCCCTATAATGATTTTATTTTTGAAAATTCATAGATCATCCCAACTTCCCAATGCTTTTAAAATCAAATTCAACTTCCACGATTGAAGTCAAATGGACAAAACAAGCATAAATATTAGTGTAACACCAGTCTTTTATTTGATACACATTTTGCTGCACACTCATCCAGGTTTGGTAAACTGACTTCTGGGTAATGTGCTGTCCTCTGTCGTTGTGCTCGACAGATTGTCACAGTAGGTCCGCTTTTGAATGCGTTGGATCATGCGGCGTCCATAAAAGTCTCGGTAATCTGCCGGGAGCTCATCCAGAGTGTGTAGTGCTCTCTCCAGGGCCTGAAGGGCCCGAGTCGCAGCCACAGGGTCCTTGTTACCGTACGGGTCCTTCCTGTCATAGCTGTCAGCAGGTAAATGGCGCCAGAACACATTCACACCCACACCAAACTGCAGTGCCAGGGTGTTATGGAACCACAGGGCTGAGGAGAACAGGGACACCGGATTATGAAAAGCCTGTCACATAAAACTTTTTTACCTTTGACAAATTTTTGTCATATTTAATAAAAGTGTCACTATATTCAGACTGTTACTCCTCCTCGTAGTGCTTCTAATGGCATTTGCAAGAATCTACCACAGCTGGAGGAAAACAACCAATCAGAGCTAAAGAGACTTTATGGCAGCTGTCAATCACGTTAGTCCCTGCTCTAACGTGTCAAACTAGGCAGCCCTGATCAAATATTAACCCTTAGAAAACTTAGTGCTGTGTTGACAAGCATTTAATCCTTTGAAGGTGAGCCTATTTCTATCCCTCAAAATATGAAAAAAAGGCAAACAGAAAAGAAAAGTAATGAGAGAGGGTATTTAGAAAATTAACTGGGGAAAAATATCAACATTTTTTAAAATAATTATGCACTTTGCTCAGGGTTCAGTGTTACATATTTGGGAAAAGAGATTGACAGCAGCACAAGAAAAATGTTGCTGCTCCTGGTTTAAAGGGTTAAAGAGGCCAGTTTGCCTTACCAGGGATAAACAGCACATCTCCAGGCTCCAGCACACACTCAAATCTCCTTGCCTTCACAAACTCAGGAAAGCGCGTCAGGTCTGGGCAATCGATGTCGAGGACCTCGGATTTATCACCTGATGGATTCAGATCAAATTAAAAGGCATTATACCAACCTGTTAATATAATTAGGTGGAGACAGTTATGCTTTGAGCTTTCAAACAAACTGTCAACTTTCCACAGCTGCTTGCCTGACAGGTAGAGGTGCAATGCATCCTGGGGGCTGTAGAGCACCACTCTCTTCATCCCCGTCACCTGAGCCAGCAGGTTATCCATCACCTGAAGGGAGGAAAGAGGGGGAGCTCAGAACAGGGTCCATATAATCAGAACAGTTTTAAGCCCAGTGTCACCAACTCAGTATTTGACCATATATCTCCCCTTCTGTTCCTGAGTTATGATGTTTCATAATGGCCAGAGAGGTGTTTTTGCACAACATTACGCTGTCACAGTTGACCTCGGATCTTTTGGATATAAAATGTCATCAACCTCATCATTTCAGAACATTTGTGTGAATTTTTGTCAGAATTTGGCCTAAAACATAATTTGTGCAGGGCTGCCCCTTGAGGTTTGCTGCAGACTGAGTGCCTTTGGCTTTCACGCTACCCTTTACAGATGGGGACATGCAGGCAGCGGCACAGAGGAAGGTGAAGAAGTGGTGAGTTTACAGCTCACAGCAAGTTAATAGGGTGCAGTTAGCATTGCTAGCAAAAAATGTTGTTGCGCATTTATGATCTGTCATTAGCGGCATTAGCTTGTTTGTTATCCCACAGAGCCTGTTCAGACTTTATATGGAGAAAAAGACAACCGTCAAATGTTATTATTAAACATACAAATCTGATTTGACCGGCATAATTGTGAGTCGAGCACAGCCCTGTTTTGCAAAATCACAGTGGCCTTGACCTTTAACCACAAAATTCTTATCAGTCCAAGTGCACATTTCTGTCAAATTTGAAGAAATTACCACAAGATGTTTGTGTTATTGCCTTCACGAGAATGAGACAGATGCAAGGTCACATAGACCTTGACCTTTGACCTCCAAATTCTAGTAAGTTCATCACTGAGTGAATGTTTGTGCCAAATTTGAAAACTTCTTTTAAGATGTTCATGAGATATTGCATTCACAGGAATGAGAAAGATGAGGTCACACTGACCTTGACCTTTGACCTATGACCATTAAAATCAAATCAGTTTATCCTGAAGTGGACATTTTTGCTAAATTTGAAGAAATTCCCTCAAAGCATTTTTGAGATAAAGCATTCACAAGAGAAGTATGGACAAACAACCCAAAAACATAAAGCCTCCGGCCACACTGACCATTTTCTACTTCCCAACAAAAATAGACTGATATACAAAGGGTTTTTTTGTACTTCTAATGTAAAGAAGGTGACAGAGTGCATAAAAAACATTAAAATAGAGCTGATCTATCAAAAAAAAAAACACTCCAGGATCACTGATGTGTCCAGGGTAAGCCCAAAATGACCTATCCTCAATACGCCTTGCTCTAAATCATCAGTTCTAAAAACAATACTACTCATGCACCACCTGAGCTGCACAAAAAGCAAGTTCACAACGCCATCCTCCACGATGGCCCTGAAACTGCATGATTGTGAGGTCAGTGAATCAGTGTTACGGACAGGCGGCAAGTCAAAATAAAAACGTAAAACAGAGGTAGAGACTCACATCGTAGTGTGTCCACAGCTGCAGAGCACAGGAGCTGATGCGGAAGACGCTGGAGAAAAACTGCTCAGGTTCAAAGAAGTGCGGGATGTGAAAATCCTCGGCCAAATCTGGGAACTGTTTGCTCAGATCAGCAGGTTCCTGTGAGGGAGACATTTATGTTCAAAAATTCAGGAACAAAACCTAATGTTCTGTCTTCACAATCCACAACGAATCTAGTTAATACCTTTCGTACGTCCTCTCCCAGTGAGCGAAGATAATAGCTCTCATCCTGAAATAAAACCAAGAACTTTATCTTTTTTTTTTACATACTGTAATTTTTCATTTTTTACAAACTGTAAAAAAAGTGCACTATATCCTGATTTTATGATGCTCACCTCACACAGGAAGAAGTCAGAGTGTTTCCTCTCAGATGCTCTTTTCACAAAGTCCCTGAATGGCAGAGTCCTGTGAGAAAAGACGTGCAGCTGAGGAGGGAGGAATGATCGATGTGTGTGTTTGTGTGTGTGTGTGTGTGAGAGAGAGAGAGAGAGAGAGAGAGAGAGAGAGAGATAGAGAGAGCTCACTTGTAAACAAAGTTTTTGTGAAGGAAGTCCATCTGTGGCACAGTGGATACGTGAATCTTCACCTCCTTGTCTCCCCCTTTATGTCCAAGGTATTCAACTGTCCACTTCTCCAGGCATGGTCCCAGACACATCCCTCTCAGCACGGCTGGTCTGCGCTGAAAAATAACATCAGGTGTAATTTAACTGTTAAACTATCTATCTATTTATTTATATAAATATATAGAAAGATAATTTGTTTTCAATTGAAAATATTACATTCATGGATGTAAATGAACTCAAAAGACACCCAAAATACAAGAATTTAAAATAAAAATAGAACATTACATCCAAATATTACACAGAATGACAGACAGTCACGCTGCAAAAACACTGGCCATTTGTAATTCCTTCAATATTTTAGTTAGATATTGTGTATGATACCCCTATGTACACATGGACTGTATATATACAGTCCATGTGTACATACAGTGTATGGGCTCCGCCAGATACAGTAGATACATGAGGACCGACACGGGGCTGCAGGGCTGATCTTACCTCTGGATAGATGTCTCGCAAAAATATTTCCTTATCTACTTGTGAAAATATTGGCACAGCTACTTTTTCCTGTTGCTCCATTTCACATGATTGGTTTCAGAAAGCAGCAGTTACTGAGAGGAAACCAGTCTGTGGTGTAAACAGCTGTCACACTGTTAGTGTTCCCCATAGAAACGGAAAAAGGCCTGAGTGAAATTCAACTGTTTAAAAAAACCCCAAAAAAAACAAGCAACGTGCCCTTTCATTACAAAATGATATGATTCTTTGGTAAATGTAAAAGAATTGGCATCATAATTCATTTTTTCTTACATTACCGTGTATTTTTAATTGTATCTGTTTGTTTCTCGTCGGAAGATACAAGTGCACGGACAAAACGAGAGGAAAAAAAGATGTCGCTGCCCATGTTGAGAGGTTGTTCCAAGTTTCCGTCAACATTCAGCTTTACGCGTTTATTTTTAAATGAAAGTATCGTCCTGAACCGGTCCGGTAAGACGCGGCTGTCGTCTCCATGTCCCGGCGCTGTGGCAGCCGCAGCCCGGCCGTACAGCTCGGAGCGGGGCGGCAACAGACACAGCCAGAGTCTGGTGGTAGTCGGCATCCCGAACCCCTTCATCTGGTTCAGGACCCGAATCTACTACTTCCTGATCAGGACTTACTTTGACAAAGACTTCAGCATTGAAGAGTTCACGGAGGGAGCCAAACAGGTCTGTAAAAACATCATCGAGATAAAGTTGCTGTTGTCAGCCAGCTTCAACCTCCGTGACAGTCAAAAAATAAAAATATAAAATAAATGTAATTTAAAGCTCCCATATTATGTTATATTACAATTATTTTCAGGTTCATGCCTGTAATTTGGGGTTCTACAAGAGCGCGTTTACAAGCTTTGATGTTGAAATAACTCATTGTTTTTTCTCCGACTGTCTGCCTCGATATATCTGCATTTAACTGCAGTTAGTACAGCTTTAGTTCTGTTTTGCTGTTTCTCTGTTACTGAGGTCATGTTGGTAACTCTTGCAGGCCTTCTCCCATGTCTCCAAACTGTTGTCTCAGTGTCGGTTTGAGGCTTTGGAAGGACTCGTGGCTACAGACGTGAGTATGGGAACCCAGCAAGTCCAAACTTACATGATCTATTCTGTATCTATTCATACTATACATTAAATAGATTTAAATAACCCTAAATAGATTACATAGATTTTTATTGTTTTTTTGTTTTTTTTTATCTTTACAGCACAGTGCTCTCCACATTCCCAGAGACATCTCAGATTAAAAATAAACAACAAAAAAAACCAACGATTTAATAACAATACATAAATAAATTTTAAAAGATGACGATAATAACAACAATTTAAAAAACGAGATACCAAAGACAACGAAAAAAAAGTCCATCTATACAAAAAAAAAACGCAGATGCATTAGATGACATGTTTCACTGTGCCGCTGCATGACTGAGGCAGGTTTGTCACTTATCCAATGCTTTAACATACGTCTCCTGGCAAGGAGAAGGAGTTTGCCACAAAGTTTAAAGCAGGATTTACTCCGTGTTATTCTGTTTTACTCAGTGTTTTAGATGGCGAGCTAAGTATGATCTTTGGTTAGTTTTAGGTTATTTTTAGAGCATTGCCAAAAAAAATGTGAGTATACAGGTATGTCTCAGTATCTCTGTTACATTGGATACAAAGCAGAGAGATCTGGTTGTTTATGTTAAGAATAAAAGGTGGTATGTGGGATCTGTGGAGAATGGGTTTTTATTTATTCATGTTTTTGCAGTTTGTATCAGGGATGAGAATCAACAGAGGCACCAGGATATGATATTATCAAGATACTTTAGTCCTGATACAATTTTATTGTGATTTCAAACATGTTATGCTATGATGAGCATTGCAATATGTTGCAGTTCATTACTATTTATTGCCTTTTTTCCGTTTGTAAATTATATCCACTAAGGAAAACTTTGTCAACATTTTTCAGTAAAATAAAGTTTTAAGGATAAAGTTTTTTCACTTCGATAATGTTTATTGCAGAAAAGCATCTCTGAACAAGCAGTTGAGCTTGTATGAAGGGATTGTCTTTCTAATTTCCATGTCTTTGCAGTTGGTTGGAAAGCTGGAGGAAAAATGCAACCTGTTGCCATCGAGCCACAAGAAAGCTCTCTCTGCAGATCCTGAAGAGATCGTGTACACAATACCAGGAGATGTGGGAATCTACTATGATGATAACGGTCAGTATCAAGTGTTTAGTGCCCAAAATTTTAACCAAAATCAGCAATGCACTGATCCTATTGACAAGGGATTTTTACCAAGCCAAAGCCTTCTTCTTCTGTGCCATAGAGCTCCAAAAATGATTAAAAACACTTGAGTGACCCATATGTTCCCTCATGACCATCAACACACCCCCACTGTAGTTTGTTTGAATTTACTCCTGCCTGCTGCTGTAATTATCACTATAACACCAAATGTGTATTAATCCACAGCAGAAAATAGTCCCTAACAAATGCACAGCTTACTCCTGTTATATTAACCTTTGTTAAAAATGATAGTGGCCAACTGGAAAATGACTGAGGCGCTTTACGAAACAACGTCACTCTTGACGCTGCGCCTCCTTAGGTCCTGAGCAACACACCTACCATGGCACAGTTTAGTTGCGTCCCCTGGCAATACCAGAGTACGGAGGTCATTTGTCAGCAGCTAGCTATTTAGGACCACACTGTTCCCAAGAACAAAAGCGTGAATTTGCAAGGCGCTTTGCAAGCAGATTGTGTTTTGATTGACACCTCCTTGGATCCCACCTTTGTCAGCTGTCTGTCGTCTCCACGACGACAACCATGCAGCAAAGCAGAGTGGGCGTGACACAGCTCTATCAGCTCCAGCCCTCTGACTCTGACTGCGGTTCTAGATCCAATCTGACGCTCTATGGTAAAATGAGAGAGCTGTTGTTTGAAACCTAGGAGTGTTTTGTTTCTCCGTGAATTAACAAATGGTTAAGCTCATCACACATTCACTCCGTTCAGTGCTTTGCTGCTCCATGTCCCCAGACAGAGTTCCCAGAGTCACTGACACGCCCAGTGTTCCAACAGCGCTCCAAATTTACGAATGGTCCTGTTTGTGAGTGTTTCCAAACGCACTCAATTGAAAGGAGCATTGATGGATTTCAGTTTGGCATCAATAAATTAGCATTAAATGACAGCTGACTTTGAGTTTTTGATTAGCTTTATATTGATATATTCCAAAAACATGGGTAGAAGGTAATGAGCAACTTAACAAGAAATTACCTGAAAATTACCAAGAAACTATTTAGTGAGATGATAAACTAAAAATTAGCAACAAAAGTTTAAAAAGTGAGAAAAGTGCTAAAAACAGAAAATTAAAAGGAATTTGTGTGTGTGTGTGTGTGTTCAGTAACATAATTTGAAATATATAATTTGATGTATAGTGTATATGATTTTTTTTACCAAAATTTGAGAGAAGTATATCTATTGAATGCAATAAAAAATAGTAGATCTTTTACTTAAACCTGTGAAAAATGATAGCCAAAATGCAAATTGCTGCATTTAAATGAAAATGTATATAAGAATAAAATAAGTAAACATAAATCTTGTTGAGTAAAAAATGGCACATTCTTTATTTTTTAAATCTTTAATAAAAACAATCGGGCAACCCTAACCCTAACCCTATTAAGCTGCCACATGTACACACACGTGGTACATGTATGTAGCATGTGCCTCAGTCAGGTGACTGCATTAGGTTGTGGGGAAAAAGGAAGAAAATGGAGGTAGTGGTTTTCCCTGATTTAGTTACTCTGTGTTCATTGCCTGAATGGCAAAGGGAATAAAAGACTTCCTATAAACATTACAACTTGTTTTTGGGACCCTTAAATCGGGGCCAGACGAGAGCAGCTCAGACTCTAAATGTAATAGTTGTGAGGCATCTACAAATCTATATTTGGCCTTCCTGCGTGGTATTTCTGTGACTTACCACTCACCTTCCTTTTAGTGTTGGCAATCTTAAAGAGCTTGTTTTTTTATGACATCTTAAGAAAGTTTTTGGTGATTTGGGTTCCCGGGGGCTTTAAGTGGGGAAAAATGAAGAAACCTGAGGAGGAGCAACTGAGGATGGATCCCTCTTCCAGGACAGACAGACATGCAATGGAATAGACCAAATGCTTCTATTTGTGCAGTGATAATCAGTGTTAGTACTTTTTTTTTCTTTTCAGGGAGAAAATTTGTCAGTATTCTGATGCGTTTCTGGTATCTGACAAGTGCTAACCTTCCTGATGACTTTATGGAGGGATCCCAGGACATCCAGATGGCTTCCAGAGAGGGAGAACTTGAAACAAAGAGACTGCTAACTGCAAACTATGAGTGAGTATTTCTTTCTTTTCTCCCAACTCTTTTTATTGGGGTTTTTAAAATTACCATACAACTACTACACAGAATGAATGACCGAATGACCTGCTCCACCTTTAACTGAAGTTACACAGAGAGTAGTCTGTTCTGATAGATATTTGTACCTTACAGGATGACCTGATACCAATGTATGGAAAACATTGTTTACAAAATATATAAAAAAAAAAGCCTAAAGGGTTAGTTGTCAGACATGTTTAGCATTGGGAACAAGTTTACAAAATGAATTTATTTTACAGATAAACTTATGTCATTAACTCCTGAACACCTCACTCTACATCAGTTTTCCTGTGCTGCATTTAGACGTCTCTCACAAGAATGCAAATCTCTGAAACCTGAGAAAACTGGTTTGATTTCTTTCAAAAACATGAGAAAAAAGGGCAATGAGCAACTTGGCAAGAAATGTCTCACAAATTGCAAAACTAATTAGTAAAAGGTGACAAGATAGTGACCTGAAAATTAGGTGGTGGGGGGTTATTAGATATCATTAAAATACAGGAAATATGCCCAGAAAACTAATTATTAATTCTTACACTTATATATTTAAAACTGTGTTAGAAAAAGGAATATATTTCATTTTTAGCAATGTCTAATTTTCATTGTTTTCCTTTTTTTTTACCCTTTCTTTTTATTTGTGGTTTTATTTATTCATTTATTTATTTATGTTGCTTATCTTCAGATAATTATCTTGTAACTTGTTACTAATTAATTTCTTATTTTTGGTCTATTTCTCGCTAAATTCCCCATCACCTCCTTTCCATACTTTTAAAAGAAATCTAGCTAATTTGCTCATGTTTCAAAGGGTTAAAAAACAAAACAAACAAAAAAAAAGAAATCAAAGTGCAAAACAAAGAAAAAAAGAGTGAGTATTTCTTTCTTAAGTGTTTACTGACTTTTGCATATAATATTGCAAATCTTTTTGTGCCATCAGGTATTTGTTCTGACCTTTCTTCTTGGTTTTCTGGCAGATTCCAAAGGGAGTTTACTAAAGGAGTGACTCCAGACTGGACCATTGTGAGGATAGAACACTCCAAGCTTTTGGGTTAAGTTGCTTTTGATTTGAGGCGGTGGTGCCAATGGAAACTACTCAAAGACATGAAATTCCTCTCAGTATTTGCTTTCGTGAAATTGAGTGAAAAAAACGGATGAGGGAAAACATGATGAATTTCCTCACTGGGAAGTCGGAGGAAAGCACCAGAACAAACTTGGATTCCACTATTCAATGAAAAAAAAAAAAAAAAAAGACACATCAGCCAACTGATCTCTTATTACAGAACTTTCTGCAGCATAATCATCTTTTTCCACTGTATTTGATCCTTCCCCCCACCCAAAAAAAAAACCAAACTGTGATCAAAACTTGACTAGGTTTGTCTACTTGTTTTGGAATGTTTTGTACATTTAGTAATGTTGCCAGAGGAAACGGTTATTATTTCAAATCAATGATTGCTTTATTTTAACTGTTGTGTGACATTAATGGACTGATCTTGCTGCACATGTTTTTGGAAACCGTGTTGTTTCTCTTTGTAGGGCTGTGTGGTAGAAAGACGTTATAATGAAATGTGCCAGATTTGTTTTCACTCAAAAGAAAATTGTCTTTATTTTTTCCCCACACAGCCTAATGCAGTCACCTGACTGGAGCACAGGTACACACAAGTACCATGTGTGTACATGTGGCAGCGTGATGCAGTTGCAGCAGACCTCTGATTGTTTCATTAAAGATTTGAAAAATGGAAATTGTGGCCTTTATGTCATTTAGTGTTTTCTACACTCAACAAGGATTATTACATTACTACTACTATATACACAGTTTGAATGCAATTAATTTGATTTGCTCCCATTTTTCACAGGTTTAAGTTAGAGATGTCAGATTTCTTTAATGCAGATATACAGTATTTCCATCAAATTTTGGCCACACATTTGTTAAAATTGATGCTAGTGAGCACTTCTCCTTTTTCAAGATAATCCATCCACCCAACAGTTGTGGCATATCAAGATGCTGATTAATAGACACACTTCTCTCAAATGTTTGTCACAACTTAATAAATAATGTTAGTGAGCACTTCTCCTTTCCCAAGAAAAGGAGAGTGGCTTATCCTTAGGCACACCTGTGTAGTAATGATGCTGTTTAATTTGAAACTTCAGCAAATCGCCTTAAATCTTTTCTAAAAACATGGGTAGAAGGTGATGAGCAGCTTAACAAGAAATTACCCAAAAATTAGCAATCAATTAGAAACAAAAATAAAGAAAATATCTTAAAAAAAAAAAGCAAGAAGAGAATAGTAAACAACAAAAACAACAAAGGAAATGACCTGACTTGATTTCTAAAAATACCAAAAAGGGAAAGAAAAACATTATGTATATGTGTTCTGTAACATTATTTTAAATATAGAATTCTAATATTCATAAATATAGCTCCTAACTCCTTACTTAACAAGACATGGCCCAAAAATTAGCAAAATTTAAAAAAGTTTTAAAAAAAAGTTGCAAGACACTACGATGGAGGATTAGGGCCACATTAAGGGAAATTTTTTTAATTATTTACGAGATTAAAGTCATCAGTTACGAGAAAAAACTCATTATTAACGAGAAAAAGTCATTATTTACGAGATTAAACTCATTATTAACGAGAAAAAAGTCATTATTTATGAGAATAAAGTCATAATATTCAAACCTACTGCTTTTGGAGACACTTGTTAACATGAGGGCTACGGAGGATTTGGTTGAGTTGTATTTTAGGATAGGTTTCACAAACAAGGAGATACTTAATCTTTTGGCACATCAGCATCACATTATCATAAGTATCAGGACTTTAAAAAGAATATGCAAGAAATTACATCTTCTTTTTAAAGAACCAGTCGGACTTGGAGGATGTTGCTGCTTTTCTGGAGGGGGAAATGGCTGAACTGGTCAACTGCAGGGTTATCATTGGATGCATCTACGGGCTATTCAGAGGGGTTTCGTTGTGTCTCAAGAAACAAATCCTCCGTAGCCCTCATGTTAACAAGTATCTCCAAAAGCAGCAGGTTTGAATATTATGACTTTATTCTCATAAATAATGACATTTGTCTCGTTAATAATGAGTTTGATCTCGTTAATAATGACTTTTTTTCTCGTTAATAATGAGTTTAATCTCGTAAATAATGACTTTTTTCTCATTAATAATGACTTTTTTCTCGTTAATAATGAGTTTTTTCTCGTAACTAATGACTTTAATCTCGTAAATAATTATTTTTTTCCCTTAATGTGGCCCTAATCCTCCGTCGTAAGACTGAAAAAAATGGCACGGAAAAAAACAAATTTTTCAAAAGCGGCTAAATTTAGCAATTCCTGATACATAATTGTGTCACCCGCTGTCTACTCTCCTATTGGTCCATTTTCTCAGCTTCCCTCCTCCCATTGGCTGAGAAAGCTGCCAATCACCACCGTTCATACAGTCTGGTTCCTGTTGTGATGTTGAGCCGGTGAGTGTGACAACCTGAGAAGTGTGTTACGCGGCGAGGAGTTCACACAACGAGAATGGCAACATGGAGACCAAACACCCGTGATATCTGAGAGCCGGAGGCAGAAGTGAACCATGAAACTCGCCATTGTGGCCTTTTACGGGTTAGCTCTGGGGCTCCTGGCGGTTGGCCTGCGAGAGTTGCTGACAGGCTTCGAGGAGAACAGATGCAGTATGACCTACATGTTTGAATACCCGGAGTACCGGGTGAGTAGCCGGGCTGATTATCGCACTGTACACCGCGCGAAGTACGTTACCTGTAAATTAGCTTATAGCGTAGCTTGTTGCGTTGTTTCTGGCAGAAGCTACTGTGTCTTGTTCGACGGTTTCAACACCACGAACGGTACTGTGTTTCCACCTGCACATACATCATACATTACCCTGTCAAACGTCTTTGAAGCTATTTCCCGGAACCTGCTAACGCTACGGAGCGCCGTGTGTAGCTGGCGTTGGCTGTTAATCGCCGGACTCAATGGTTTCTGAAATCACACACACCCGTGCAGTTGGAGGCGTGTGCGTGAGTTTGTGCGATTCGGATTAGATGAGCCCAAATTAACCATGTTAAAACCATAGATCAGCCGCTGATCCTGGAATCCTCTGAGAAGATGAGCCTGTGCAGGATGTGAGGAGGTGATGTAAAGAGGTGATGTGAGGAGGTCCACACTGGCTGCAGGTCAGGTGAAGCTGCTGTTAGTCAATGTGTTAGTGATGCAATGTAGGTCGCCTCCCCTGCTTTATTCTCACTAATGTGTTCATCTGTCCAGAAGTGGAGCACAGCTGGGGGCAATGCACTGTATGGGCATCGGCCTTAATTCAGACAAGAGGATGTGGGTTTTTGGTTATAAGGGACTGTTCTTTATTTAACAGAGGAGGGGGGTGGGGAGTGTCTTTGTTGTTTGCTTTTTTTTGTTGTTGTTTTGTTCTTTTTACTCTCCCGGAAGCTGAAGAAATATTTTTACTTGAGCCTCCCTGTGTGACTTTCCACTTTTGTCATACATGCTGGTTAGTTCATGCAAAAGGTTTATTTTTGGCAACAAAAAATAAATAAATTGGGGTGTTTGGTCATTGTCTTTTTCAACTAGGTTTTGAAAGAAATCACACCAGATAGCATGGGGTTCAAAAGATATAAATACTTGAGAAAGGCATCTGAAAGCAGCGCAAGAAAAGTGATGTCACTCAAGGTTTCAAAGGGTTAATTTACTATGTTCAAAAAAGAAGATAAAAACAGGGTGGAAACAACACATTTTTTTTTAGCAATTTTGCTTTAAAAATGAATTTTAATAATTGATGAAATATAAAAGTTGTTGCATATATTCAACTTGCGACTTGATCAATTGACTTTCATCTCTAACCAATATTACCCAGCCACAGATGTACTCTAACACTTGTACAGTACATGTCCCATTAGCTAAAACAGCTGCTAGGCTTCTCTTTACAGGGACAACTATGCTAGAAATTCAACATCTCATCCTATGTCAGATAAAACTAGAGTTTATTGCAGGCATTAAGTGTAATTACCAGGTGAGGTGGACAGCTGGGCAGGCTAGAGTAGATGTTCACACTGCTGGAGCTGCTTTAATATGCTTTATAGTGAGACTGTTGTGTGTTGTGTTTACAGGTGTGACCAAAGGTTAATGAAGTGTCTGATGTGACTGTAGGTCTTCACCCGCTAATCTGTGTCTGTGTGGGGGGGCGTGTTGGGTTCACAGCGTGTGGCGCTGCCTCGTCGTGTGGCCAGATTGTACCCAGCGTACGGGCTCTACCTGTATGGAGAGGGGGTGTACGCCCAGGAGACCCGAGCGCTCAAACTCACCGGTGCCCCTGTGCTCTTCCTGCCTGGAAACGCAGGCAGTTACAAACAAGGTAAGTGCATAAAATGAATGAAGAGTTAAGCACAGGAAGAAAGCGAGGCAAGTTGTGTGTGACAGCTTTGGACAGCGAAGACATTCAGATGTATGTGAGGAAAGAGGGGTGTTTGTGGAAAGTGGATGTGCTGAGGTTGTTTGAGGACAAGAGCATGGCTCCATGCTTTTTGTTGATTAGTCTGTCCTTCACTGGCAAGGATTGTCCTCCAAAATTTTGCACACAAGCTTTCAGGTTGGTTTTTGTTTTTTTTTTTTTTAAAGACAGTGGATGTTAGAGCTTTACCACATCAAATCAATCAACGTGCACGTGGTGATGGAATTCACACACACATTTAAAACTTTTGCAACATTTTTCCAATAGTGTTTTTTGTTATATCATTTTAAGACTATGTACACCCAGAGCTACACATTTAACTATTTGAATTATACTTGAAGATATGAAAGGATGGTGCATGTTATAAAAGCACATCAATGAGCCACCTTATTGAACTGGGTGGCATGTTCCTTTATTACCATGACCACACACACACATACACACACATACACACTGTGGTTTATTTTGAGTAAATCCTACACACACGTCTCGCTCCTTTAAATACTGGCTTAAGCACCATATTTGTGTTAATCCACAGCTG
Organism: Plectropomus leopardus; assembly: GCF_026936395.1. Lineage (NCBI taxonomy): Eukaryota > Metazoa > Chordata > Actinopteri > Perciformes > Serranidae > Plectropomus > Plectropomus leopardus. The sequence continues at coordinate 5,695,618 of NC_142185.1, forward strand.
AAAATAGTCCTCAAGAAACGTGCTGTTGACTTTCGTTTAGGTAATGCTTACTAAAAACTGCAGTGACCAGTCAGGCCGGGCAATATATTTGTATCAATATTGTGTTATTAGACTAGATATAGTGTTAGATTTTGCTTATCATAGTATTCTAAGTGTTGTCTTTACCTGTTTGTTTTTTTTAAAGCTGAATTACAGTTGAGTAGGGTTCCAAATTGTAAGCACTTTACTTATTATTGGTAAAATTAATGATTGATTAATTGTTATTTGAAGAAGAAAAAAAAAAACAACTTGCTGCTTATTTCAAAGAATACCAAATGCATTTCCTCCTAAATCAAAGCTCGAAAATGTGAAATCGATTACATTTCACATTTTCCCTTTCCATACAATATTTCTCTTTTCCTCTTCTTCACACACACACACACACACACACACACACACACACACACACACACACATATATACACAGTGCTGTGAAAAAGAATTTGCCCCCTTACCAATTTCTTACTTTTTTTGCACCTTTGTCACTCTTAGCCCTTTCAGATCAAGCAAACTTAAATATAAGTTTATAAGATAACTCACAAGTAAACACAAAATGCAGTTTTAAGTGCCGATTTTATTTATTAAGGGGAAAAAAAGCCATCTGAACCTACATGGCCCATGTGAAAAAGAAATTCCCCCCACACCTAATAACTGGTTAAACCACCCTTAGCAGCAACAACTTGCAGTCAAGCGTTTGCGATAACTGGCAATGAGTCTTTCACATTGCTGTGGAGGAATTTTGGCCCACTCTTCTTTGCAGAAATGTTTTAAATCAGCCACATTGGAGGGTTTCCAAGCATGAACTGCCTTTTTAAGGTCATGCCACAGCATCTCAATTGGGTTCAGGTCTGGACTTTGACTAGGCCACTCCAAAACCCTCATTTTGTTTTTTTAAGCCATTCAGAAGTGGACTTGCTGGTGTGCTTTTGATCATTGTCCTGCTGCAGAACCCAAGTGCGCTTCAGCTTGAGGTCACAAACTGATGGCCGGACATCCTCCTTCAGGATTTGTTGGTAGAGAGCAGAGTTCATGGTTCCTTCAATCACAGCAGGTCGTCCAGGTCCTTAAGCAGCAAAGCAGCCCCAAACCATGACACAACCACCATCATGTTTCACTGCTGGCATGATGTTCTTTTTATCAAATGCTGTGTTCATTTTACGCCAGATGTTACGGGATGCACTCCTTCCAAAAAGTTCAACTTTTGTTTCATCAGTCCACAGAATATTTTCCCAAAAGCTTTGGGGATCATCAAGATATTTTTTGGCAAAAGTGAGACGAGCCTTTCTGCTCTTTTTGTCAGCAGTGGCTTTCGCCTTGGAACTGCCATGCATGCCATTTTTGCCTCGTCTCTTTCTTATGGTTGAGGCATGAACACTGACCTTTACTGAGGCAAGTGAGGCCTGCAGTTGTTTAGATGTTGTTCTGGGTTCCTTTGTGACCTCTTGGATCAGTCGTCGCTGTGCTCTTGGGGTACTTTTTGTAGGCTGGCCACTCCTGGGAATGTTCACCACTGTACCGTGCTTTCTCCATTAGTGGATAATGGCTCTCACTGTGGTTCGCTGGAGTCCCAAGGATTTAGAAATGGCTTTGTAACCTTTTCCAGACTGAGACATGTTAATTACTTTTCTTCTGATCTGCTCCTGAATTTCTTTGGATCACGGCATGATGTCTTGGGATCAACATGGCCGACTTCACCCTATCAGACAGGTTCTGTTTAAGTGATCTCTTGATTTTAAAGGTCTGGCAGCAATCAGGCCTGTGTGTGGCTGTGGAATTGAACTCAGCTTTCCACAATAATATGATTAATCGCAATTACCTCATCGTTTAAGGGGGGCAATTACTTTTTCACACAGGATCATGTAGGTTTGGATAGTATTTTTCTCTTAACTCAGCTCAGGTTATGTGCTGTTTATGTGATGTATACACTTATTATACATTAGAGTGTATATTGTAAGTACTTTTTTGGCTTTGCTATGTTGTGTGTGATTACTTAATAAACTACCACTATTACTACTACTACTACTACTACTTTCAGTTTATGCTATAGATATTCTGCGTCTTAGTTATGCTCAGAATGATACAAATCCTTACTGGGATTATGCTTGCCCCCTGTTCCTGCGCTCAGTTGTGTGTGGGAGGACAACACCCGCACTGTGAAGACAAACACATTCTGTTAGTGATGATGGTCCATGCTCTCTGTTCTTCACATTTCTTGTCTTACAGATAAAACCCTTCCAGCTGATGTATTTTTAAGCTTCCTAACATCATAAGTTACAGCAGCTTGATAATATACCAGCATGTGTAGGTGTGAATAAGTTCAGGGTGTTGCTGGTGTGTTCAACACAAGGAAAACAGTACAGTCTTTGTAAATTTAATGAGCTTTGTAAAGAGAGAGCTTTTTTTTTAGGTCACGAATAACTGCCCTGAGGATCCCACAAAGCTGACGACGTGATCACTCTTTATCAATAATTCAAAATATTAAAAAAATAATTTGCATATAAGAGCTGTGCACAAATAATTATTGCGGTGTGTCAGTTGGCAGAGCCGCTGAGCATATGGTTGTATCATCTTTATGATTTTACTTTCTTTTTTTTTTTTTTGCGCACTTTTTGCACTTTGCAGTCTGTAAAAACACCGAGCCTTATCAACCCATTTGACACCACCCAATGTCTTCTTCTCCTCCTGCAGCTCGCTCCCTGGGCTCCGTGGCCTTGAGGAAGGCTGAGAACATAGAGGGAGGTGTCCACTTCAACGTGTTCACTGTGGACTTCAACGAGGAGCTGGTGGCCCTTTACGGTGGCAGTCTGCTCAGGCAAACACATTTCCTGCATGAGAGCATTAAGGCCATCCTGAGGCTTTACAAGGTCAGTCTTCAAATATCATCTCCCTGTCAGACAGAGTTACTTACTCTAGATGGCGGATATTGTGGGTGAGGGATACGTATCACGTTTCAGCACCCTCTACATTTAAACTTCAGGTTGTATAATTAATCCCTCTGACTTGCACATCTCACAGTAGTTAAAGGAGTTAACAAGGCAACAGTTGAATAAACAAAACCCTAAACTGCCAAAAATTACAAGAAGCAGATGCAATCAAAATTCACAGCTAACAGTAAACATGCCAAATGCATATCAAATATTCATATGTCTGTCTGTCTAGGGGTGTTACATATATTATATCATATTGTTAATTTTAATACTGGTATCGTTTTTCATATGACAAGAAAAATTCATATCATGATATGGAGCGTATATATTCTATTTAGATATTAAAAAGGTACATTTTTTTGTGTTTGGCAGTAGTTTAGATGTGTCATTTTTGGATTATTATATTTTGCTTTACCATAATTTCATATAGAATCTGAATCTGAATTGACTCTCTCCGAATTGAGTTTAGCCATTTCTAAATTGAAGGTTGGTAAGTCCCCGGGCTCTGATGGCTTTACTTCAGAGTGGTATAAGGTCTTGAAGCCACAACTATCACCATTACTACTTAACACGTTTAACTGGGTCTTGCAGAAAGGAGAACTTCCACCCTCTTGGAGGGAAGCAATTATATCAGTTATTCCTAAAGAGCAAAAAGATAGAAGAACGTGGTAATTATCGGCCTGTCAGCGTTCTCAATGTTGATTACAAACTGTTTACATCTATTTTAGCCCGCAGACTAGAAACACTTACCCGATCTCATCCACTTAGATCAAACAGGATTTATCCAACACAGGCAGACTCTTGACAACATAAGAAGAACCTTACATGTTCTAGGACAGATAAGGAAAGACAAAACAAAAGCAATGATTGTAGGTTTAGACGCAGAGAAAGCCTTTGATTCCGTTAGATGGTTATTTTTATATAAGGTTATGGGAAAATTTGGCTTTCAGGATAAGTTTATAAGAATTATTCAGACCCTTTATGATAAGCCTTCGACACGGATTAAGGTTAACGGAGACCTTTCCGACTCTTTTACTTTGGAGAGGGGAACAAGGCAGGGCTGCCCAATTTCCCCCCTCCTTTTTGCTCTATTTATTGAACCCCTAGGACAATTACTGAGACAGAGTGATGCTATCAGAGGTATTGTGGTGGAGGGGATTGAACAGAGGGCGATGCTTTTTGCAGATGATGTTTTGGTTCTTCTGGGAGAGCCAGAGAAGTCCTTCCTAGGCTTGATGACACTGTTGGCCGTTTATGGAAACCTATCAGGATACAAGCTCAATGTATTAAAGACACAGGTTATGACTTTAAACTTCACTGCACCAAAGAGCATGCAAGACAATTATAACCTTGATTGGGAAGCTGAATCATTAAAATATCTAGGAATAACGCTAACAAAAGACCTTTCAAAATTGTCACAAGCAAATTATGGGCCATTATCGTTGAAGATAAAATCAGACCTACACCGATGGAATCTCATTCCCTTTCTAAATCTAAGCTCAAGGATTAACGCAATTAAAATGAACATTCTCCCAAAGCTATTATATGTTTTTTGGACTTTACCAGTGGAAGTAAGTGATAACCAGTTCAGAGAGTGGGATAAATGGATTTCTAGATTTATCTGGCAAGGAAAGAAACCCAGAATTCGATTTAATATTTTACAGATGAGGAAAGAAAGGGGAGGAGTGGCACTTCCTTGTTTAAAAAAATATTTCTATGCCTCGCAGCTAACCCCTCTACTGTATTGGTGCAACAGTGAATATAAAGCCAAATGGAAGGAACTAGAATCTGAAATCAGTTTAGATTTCCCTCTACAGGCTGTAATTGCAGATAGAGGTTTGATAGCTCAATTAGAAGGGAGAAATAACCCCTGGATCAGCTTTACATTGAGGATATGGCAGAAAGTAGTTAAATCATGTGAAATTCATAACTAATTCATAAGCTCTTTAGATGGTGTGCTTACGATACAGAATTTATTCCCAATAGAGGAGACAAAAGATTTGAATCCTGGATACAGAAAGGGCTTACAACTTATCTTTCATTTACACACAAAAACACAATACAGAGTTTCCAACATTTACAGGATGAACACGGCCTAGAGCAGAGGGATTTCTTTAGGTACCTCCAATTGCGACATTATTTGAATCAGAAGTGCAGACCCACTGAGTTTTCAAAAGCAGAATCTGAGTTCTTCAGAATTTTGAAGTCGGCCCTTGTTTCGATTCCCTCTAAATCAATTTCTAAGCTCTACAATGCTCTGTTTCTGGCTGGAAATGAAAACACCCTTTATATTACCCTTCATGAAAAATGGGAAAAAGAAGCAGGAATAAGGATGTCGGAGGAGGCTTGGGGAGAAATTTGTAGCTTTCAGTGGTCCTCAACTAATACTACAGAATGGAGGGAGCACTGCTGGAAAAACATAGTAAGATTTTTTAAGACCCCACACCAGGAAAAATATAACACTAAAGGTTCAAGGTGTTGGAGACAATGTGGGTCAGTGGAGGCAAACCATTCCCACATATTTTGGGGATGTCCTAAACTGAGTTCATATTGGAAGGGTGTCCATAACACATTGTGCACGGTATTCAAAATTCAGTTACCCATGAATATAGAGACACTTTATTTGGGCCATGTTGTGTGTTTGAAACAGAGGAAGGATACAAAGCTGCTGCAGGCCCTTTTGGCTGCTAGTAAAAATCAATCACCAGAAAATGGCTAAATACAATACCACCTACAGTGGAAGATTGGCAGGGTGTAATTTTAGAAATATTTAAGATGGAAAAATTGACTTACTCCTTGAGAGCTCAAAAAGACAAATTCTACCAAACTTGGCACAAATGGATTGAATTTATAACCCCAATGAGAGCAGACTTTGTATAACTCCATTAATGTTTCAAACTCCTTTCTTCCCGCTGTTGTGAAAAATGTAAAAATGTAAGCTCCCTTCAGTTCGGTTGTACATAGTTAGTATTTCCTGGAATGAGAGTTGGGCATATGTAAGAAAATGGAACACCTAATGGCGGACAGAGTAAGGTAGAAACTCGTTGGATTTATGGCTACTTGATGTTTTGTGGGAGAACACAGATGAGCATGCTCAAAGTTATAAAGATGAATGGTTTATGAGATTTCCTTGAATTCTCATCTATGGGAGTAAAGGACTGAGAAGTTTGTACGGTCTGAGTCTCAGCACAGGAGGACTGCGATTTTGAGTTTCTTTCTTGTACATATGCAGAGAACTGAAAAAAGGAAAACTGGAAAAGTGTGCTATAGTATGAAAATTGTAGAAAATCTGAATGCTAAATTGTTGTCTTTTCCAAATAAAAAGATAATTGCAAAAAAAAAAAAAAAAAGACTCTGAATCTTGCTGAGTTAGTGATGTTGCACAACATTTGACGGGAATTGCAGCCGGTAGATGCGACAGATTATGCCACCAAATTTGAACATCGAGAGCAGCGTATACACCGCCATGACCACATGTACAGTTCAAGCTCTAACAAAAAAAAGGGATTTTGATAAATCAGCTAACTGTTGGATATTGTCCAGGCTTTAATAAAGTCATATTGTGAACATAACTGTCCATGTAGGGTATTATTTATCAAATAGGAAAGCCACCATGGCTTTGTCCTGTAGACCTACATTGTTGTTTTGTCAGCTCACAATGACGTTGCTGCTGCTGGCTGACAGACTGCACTCCACTTAAACAGCTCTCCTGGTTCTCGCCATTACGTGTTGAGCACTACCAGGATCAGCCATTAAAAAAAAAACAACAAAAAAACAAAAAATCAAATATAAAATTATAATCTTGCAGTGGTATGTTCATGAATTTAATAATGACAGGTTTACCAGCAGCAGTTTGACTTTATTCTGAGCTTTCGGTCTATCAGGCCCCCATTAGAGCATTGATGAAATTAATAATAGAATAGTTTTCAGCATTTTTGCATATCACTAAGGATATTTTTTATTGCAAAAATATCCGGAAATATTGTGATAGTATTTTAGGGCCATATCACCCACCCTTACGACAGAGGATAATCACCTGTACCATATTCAAAAGTAAGCACAGCTACAGAGGGGTGGGGGTGTTGGGTTGGTGGGTTACATTTGAATAAATGAAAGTTAGCAGCTTTTACCTGCAGTCGAGGTGATCTGATAAGCAGCTCTTGGAGATGATATTTTAAAAAAAGATGAGACAACCAACAGCCCTCCAATGATGCTCAAACTGCAGGTGCATCAGTCAAATATTACAAATGCAATTCTACAGAGTTATTTAATTGAAATTTATTTATGTTTAATTCAAAGTGCAGCATCAGAGACAAACAGAGGTCATGAGTCAAAACTAACAACAGGAGACACAAGAATGTTTTCTGCCTACCCCAATGCGGTATTATCTGACGCAAATACTAAGCCCTTCATTTTTTTAACACTACGCTACTTCCCGGTAATTATATAAATGGGAACACCATCTGAATCAGTGTTGCATTCATGTGATGTTGGAAGGTTTCTGAGTTGGGAAGTTGTTATTCCGACTTCATTGTGTAAAGTGGGAACAACATGGAAGCTGCAAAGAAGTTGGGTTGCCTTTTAATGCTAAGAGTGCTTAAACAAGAGGTTGATAGCTGTTTCCAGTTTATTTATATTTCTATATATTTAATTTTTTGTACAAATCATTTATTATATTTTCCTATATTTTTATATTTATTCTAGATCACTCTACATGGACAGCGGTTAACAAATAGCGTATTACTTTGCATGTGATCAAAATTGATATTTAATATGTAAATTAATTTTAAAAAAGTGTCTTACCATGGACCGAACGTGGTACACTTTTGCCACCTTCTTTATGCATTTATGACATCAAGTCGGCAACTCATGTTATAAGGTAATAGGTTTGATTATATGTTAGTCTATTTGCCTGCATGCTTTATAGTTTAACTTTGCTTTCTTGCTACATCTAAAAGGTGCATATACTAAAATATGCAGCTACTGAGAGCTACTGGGAACAAAAAAAAAGATTTTTTTTTACCATCAATTGTTGACACTGTTTCCATGCTTTCCGCCATTTCTGCTGCCCTGAAATGTAACGTAACCGTCACAACTCGACAATTCAGGCATCAGTGAAATTTTGAATATTTGAACATGAGCTACTCTATCTCAAATCCAGAAACAAATGAAGTCTCAAACATGGGAATCACAATTCTGAAAATGGGCGTAGTTTCCCTTTAACTGCAAATCCAATACCTGTGATAGGTTTTAAACTGGCTGTTTCATGCTTTGCTCTTCTGCCAGCACGTGAAGACGCCCCCTCAGAGTGTGGTTCTTGTTGGTCACTCCATGGGAGGGGTGGTGGCCCGGGCGCTGTTCACTTTGCCCCGTTTCAACACCAATCTGGTCAGCCTCATCATCACCCAGGCCTCCCCTCATCTGGCTCCAGTGCTGGCCCTGGACCCGTACTTGCTCGGTGAGTGGAACCCTCATTCTGCTTCCTCTTTTCCACCAAATCAGCTCTGGTTCTTGAAGCAGTTACATTCAGGATTTTTGGAATCTTGTTGCTATGAAATGGACCAGTGTGTGTTTGCACCAGTTTTGAGTGGAATTATTGTAATAAAAGATGTGTCGTCACAAAGGCGTTGCGCAGTGCACAACAAAAATAAACATTGAAGCGAAAACAGCGGGTTACACCGATAACCTGTGAATTTTTGTTCTGTTAAAGATATGAAAATATAAAGATATTTGTTTCTACCCCAAAAAACAAGCATGCAGCACCTACTAAATTTCAAGGAAAAAGCCCAGAATGAAATCCAGAAATAATACAGTGCATGTTTTTATGCTTTGATGTTTGTAGGGTCAAAATTTGCAGTTTGAATGGATTTCAATGGAGCATTTCTTGACTGTAACAGTATGGATGTAACAATTTTGTTTACGCAGACTTACTGTAGGAGCTTAGCTGGACCTTCCATGATAAAAAAAAAAACAACAACACAATCTTGCCTAAATGTACGCTATATTCATGAACACAGCCAAAATGATCAAATGATAAAGAATGAAAAGAGCGTAAAATGTGCCAAACAGTCCCTAAGGGTTAAACATAGTCTAAAAAAAGGTAAAAAATAAGAGCAGCACTCACAGAGTGCCATCAAGTGTGCAAAAAAGGGCATCATAGCTATATTTAAAAATACAAATTCAGATAACTTGTCTTTGTCTCCGCTCTTTGTAGATTTCTACTCTGCAGTGAGACAGAAGTGGGTGAACCAGGCGAAAAAGCTCAGGAACGTCACAGTTCTGTCTGTTGGAGGTGGTTACCGTGACTACCAGGTCCGCTCCGGACTGATATCCCTACCTTGTCCACCTGGAGACCCCAATAAGTTGTCACTGGTGGTAAGTATTGTTTGTGAATTTGGTAAGTGGCACTGACCTGTTTGTAGCCGTATTTCACCACAGGAACCTTACTGGGAACCCTAGAAGGTTTTTAACCCTTTGGAACCTGGGTGAAATGGTTTAAATTCATCCAGAACATGGGTAAAAGGAAATGAGCACACTGATAAAAAAAGACCCAGACATTAGCTAGAAATTAGTAAAAAGTACAAGAAAATTAACAAACCTGGGAAGTAAAACAACAACAACAACAAGGGATGCCCTGATAAAAAATGCCATAAAAGTTATAGTATTTCTGTAAAATAATTAAAAATATATAGTTATGATAATTACAATTATAGTTTTCTGGACATTTTTTACGCTTTTTTAGGAATATTTTTCGAAATTGACTAATTTTTTGCGATTTTCAGGACAATTCTTGAAAGGTTGCTCATTGCCTTTTTTCCCATGTTTTTAAAAGAAATCGAAATAATTTGTTCAGGATTCAAAGGTTTCAATATTTGTGAAAGCCGTCTGGATTCAGCACAAGAAAAGTGATGTAGATCCAGGTTTCAAAGGGTTAAAAACTGGGGAACTTTATCTACATTTTTACAAAAGACACAAGATCAAACTGAAGTTCTGCTCCGAAGGTAGTATTTCTTGCCTTATAGGCACCATGGCAGATTGTACTAAAGTTCCAGGTACAAAGGGCTCTGTAGATTGTGTTTGATCCTGTGCTGCTCTTCACATGTTTCCATGTCTTTGTTTTTATCAAGGCAACTGCAGTACCCAGGACATGGGTGTCCACTGACCATCTGTCCATCGTTTGGTAAAGGACATGTTTTGGTAGACTGTGCATTGCTTTTCATTTAAACAGTAACCAGATCAGTAATGTGCAGTGTGCATGTCTTTGTGTTCCAGGTGCAAAGAGCTCGTTCTTGCCACTGTCAGGTCATTCTTTGACCTCATCGATCCAGAAACCAGACAGGTCAGAACAACAAACACTCACACACATATTACACACAGGCTACATTAAGAAATATTAATTAATGAAATGTTTATTTAAAAGGGACACAGTTTGGTTAGTTTAGAAGGACTGCTAATTTACGTTTGTAGTCCCATGGCAAGAAACAAACAATAGAAACATCAAGAAAGAAACAAAAAAGAAAGAAAAAAAATACAACAGTTTTAAAAAAAAAAAGACTTGGGTGTAAACTATAAGTGCAACTTACCAGTTTACCAGAGTCATACAACTACAAGGTGGTAATTCTAGTTTTTATACATTTTGAAACACTTCACAACCCTCCGGAGTGACTGGAAATGTTGAGCTCAAACCATTCAAGAAATCAATCCTGAGCAGGCACCACTAGAATGAAATTCGACAAATAGCTTTTTATCAAAAATTAGAGTTTAGCCTAATTTTTATCTGCATATGTGCAGAAATATCAGGTTTAAATAGAAAGAACAAAAAAATTGTCAACATTATAAATGAAGTGTCGTTGTTTCTTAAGCAGCAATGATGTGTGGACGATGAAGAAACCTACGCTGACACTGACTTAGTTGGATAAGAATCAATTTATTACAACAAAGTTCAGCATCCACCAGGCACCATGGTCTGCTTGGGAGAAGATTCGGGACCAATGTGAATCTCTCTCTCGTACAACTCATGCATGTGTCTTATATATGTACACGTATCTACACATTTATCAGTAAACATTCCTTCACCTATTGTGTTCAACCACAAAAACCTCAAGGGGACACATTGCATGTAATTTAAGCCAGGTGTCCGTACTCCAGACATCAGACCCCAAGGCCTAACCATCCCTTAACCTCTGATCTCAAGATAAGACCCATATAAACAGAGCATAATACACCTCAGAAGCTTAAAAACTTCTGACTTTTCGATACAGCACGTATGGATTAAACACGTTATCTGTTTGCAAGCTAACCAGTGTGTTCTCATTAGTTCACAGCAAATCCAGAGGAGAAAATGGCTGTACTAAACCATCACTTCATCAGACATCCTGTCAGGATGGTGGGAGAAACTCAAGACACCTCCGTCTCCATCTTAGGTCAGAGACCGACACTTTACCAAGAAAATTCTGGAACAAACTGAGACATTGTTCATTAGTCTCCTGTTTAGAGCACATTCCTGTTTACCGGTGTTTTGTGTTGTCATACTGCATTTTTAAATATTTGAAGTTTTCATTGAAGTGAATGACAATGTTTTGACAGCATTACATTATTAACCCTTAGGGACATTTTGGCACATTTTACACACTTTTCATTCTTCATTTTTTGATAATTTTGGCTGTGTTCATGCATATGGCATACATTTTGGCAAGATTTTATATTTTTGTTTAATCTTGGAATTTCCAGTTCAGCTCCTACAATAAGTCAGAAATACACTGTGTAAGCAAAATAATGACATGTATTCTGTGCAAAATGCCCAATTAAAACCCATTTAAGCTGCAGTTTTTAATCCCACAGCCATCAGAGTGTAAAAACATGTATTGTATCATTTCTGATGTCATTCTGGGCTTTTACCTTGGAATTTGTCATTTTTACTGTTTTACACCTGATGGCCTCATTTTTTTAACCAAATTTGGCATATGGCGAAAATACATGCTTTTTCCACCAGGTGCGTGTTGCTGAAAATCATTGACATATCCCAGGCTGAGATGATAAAAAAAATCTAATAATAAAAAAAGAAATTTATGATCAGAGCTGACATTGGTAAAAAAATTTACCCAATGAATGTAGGCAATCATATTAATGTATAATATTTTTTAAAGCTTGATTCCGAAAAGCACATTTTTTTTGCGCAGAGCGATATGAGTATATGTAATGTTAAAGCGAGCCCTAAAGCGTTGAAGAATCACTTATGTCTGTGTCTGGTTTTTTTTTTTACCCTTTTCTAGATTCTCCTGAAGCATGGAGTGAAGTTAACACACTGCGTCTGGCTTACAGCACACCAAAGGTACCAGACTTTGTATCAGTGGAATACATGGATTATTTGTATGTTAGAAAGCAAAGGCTTGATACAGACAGAAAGAGTATACCATTTTGTCTTCACCGTTGCTCTCTGTCCACAGGAAGGACAAGTTAAATACTTTATGTTTGCGCTGTCGAGCCGCAGGAAGGCCTACAGCCATTTCTACTGCCGGAGCAACAACCTGGTGAGTTCTCCGCACTGTTGCTCTCGTGTTGTCACCCCCTTGGGTTGGAGGTGACACCTTTTCACTGCTCTGTGTCACTAACCAGGTGTCAGACCTCTGATTTGCCACCCACATTGTTGATTTGTTTTGTTATTCATGTAGTTGAAGTACAATGTTGATGGCATTTCAGTCTGAGGATCACGCTGCCATTCACCTCTAACGAAAATATTAAAAAATTGTTCAATGATCGAGAGAGGGGTTACAATTTAAGGGGAACCATAATTTCAAAATTTACAGTGTTTGTATCACTAGAAAAAAAGTTTTTGTATATCAGTCTGTGGAGTGAAGCTCTGGGACAGTTTTCATGTGGAGCAAAAACAATGTACAACCCAAACCAGTATAAAATAAGCTATAAATCCTGATTTTCAGAAGGCACAGGGATGAAGAGAGGGTTTGACATCACCAGATGTTTACAGGAGTTACTTTTTATTTATTTGGCTACTTAATATTTATTTTTTCCTAGTTTGTTGTATTCTTTATTGTAAATAAAAATGTAAAATTACAGATATTTAATTTTGGGTATGTTTACTTTGGTTAGCTTTAGTAAAAAAAAATCAGTAACTTATGGAGAAGTAGTGGGATCAAATAAGTTTTTGCTTCTCCTCACTCCTTTTCAAATATGTAAACCAAGTCATCATGTGTTTGACCATTTCTTTTGCTTTATGTTTTTTATTCTAAGTACTACTTCTTGTCTTCATGTTTGTTTAATCATTTCTCTATGTACTTTTTTACATGTTTGAAATAAATCAAAGATTTAAGTCGAAAATCCACAAAAAACAGAATTGTCTGTACTTAAAAGTACATTAGCATTAAGAGCACAGTTAGCATTAGCATATTGAAAGGACGGCAATAGCTGTGGCCTGAGGCATTATGTTTTTGGGTTGTCCATCCACCCCCGTCCGTCCATTCTTAAAAATATGATTTTTCAAGAACTTCGTCTAAAATTTGGCACAAACATCCACTTAAACTAAAGGATGAACTGGTAAGATCTTGGTGGTCATGGGTCAAAAGCCACGGTTGCTGTGAGCTTGCATCTCTCACATTCTTGTGAACGCAATATCTCAAGAACACAGCGGAGGGAGGTTCTGTAAATTTAGCATAAATGTCCTCTTGGACTCCATAATGAACTGATTAGGAATTAAAATTCTAGTTTCAAATTTCAGCTCTGACTGTGATTTTTTTGTTGCTGTCCAACAGGAGATGACTAGCTGGGTGTATGGCTGCGTACACAAGAACAGTTCTTCATGGTAGGAGTATAGTAATAGTCTATCTCTTTCCCCACCACCTTTAACTTCAATTAACTATTTTACTGTCCTGATTCTTCTGCAATTTGTTATCACTAAATATGATGTCTTTTTTATGGTTATATTACAGAGGATGGTGGATGTATTATTAATATCTGTGTATTCATTAATGCTTTTTGAAATTTCCAGTGTGCATGCAGTGGATCTGTCCATGGGAACTGAGCTCCTGCCACCCTACAAGGTAACTCTCTGAAGAGACACCATCCAGTCCGCTCTGAGCTGCTGCTGATTTCTCATTTCTGTCTTATCCTCTCTAGGTCCTGATTCTGAGTCTCAGTGATTTGTCCTCAGTTACTCATCTAGTTGTTTCAGCCTCCAACATCAACGGCAGACAGGTAGTTGAAAATGAGAACGTGATAATCTATGACCATAAAAGAAATGTAAGGGTGTATGTAGGCTAAGCTAAATGCAACAACAGCATTTGTGCATGTGCACAATGATAATGTTAATATGGTAATATCTATAAGCAATCTTACTTCAATATCCTAGTAAAAATCCCCCTCCACTCAAAAATGAGTTTTTCCTCTGTTGTCTCCTAACCCGTCTGACCTTTACTATGCAGACCTGTACGCGTTTGTTTGTCAGCAGAGAGGTGGTTTCACATTAATGTACTGAAGGGGGCGATTTCTGCGTACATCCCTAAAATCTGAGATTCAACACTATGGCGTGCATGCTAGGCAAGCTAGGTCACTAAAAGATTCAATTGCTGTCTAATAGACAGACTTTGACAGAGGACCAGAAAAGAAACCTGACACCTCCAGCACAGAGCAGACCCTCTTAGCATTAAGAGCACAGTTAGCATTAGCATATTGAAAGTTTTGACAGAAAACATGGCAGTGTGCAGTCTTTGGATTTAAACTGGACCAATATGAACACATGGGGGGTCAGGGTAGGTTCTTGATAGACACTTCTAAGGTGTCAACATCTTTGAATTAGCTCTACGCCTGAGGATAATAGTTTTTGGTCATATACCAATGTACCAAAACAACAGCCACCAGTGGAATTAGAATAAAGGTTCAAACAACTTTTTTTTCCCCAAAAAACATGGGGAAAAGGAAATGAGCAACAGAAGAAGAAATGACCCAAAAATTTAGAATAAATTAGTACAAAATACAAGAAAATTACTAATAGAAAAAGAAGTTAAAAAAAAATCTTGAGCAAGAAAAAAAACTGCTTAAAAATTATAAGAACTCTATAACATAGTTTTAAATGTGTAATTATGATAATTATAAATATCGTTTTTTACAAATTATTTTTTTCTAAATCAACTTTTTTTTTCAGTTTGTTGAATATTAATATTTCCCCATGTTTTTAAATGAAACCATGCCAATTTGCACAGACTTCAAATGGTAAAGTACTTGTGAAAGGCATCTGAAAGCAGCACAAGGAAAGTGATGTCTCTGCAGGTTCCAAAGAGTGAAAAGAACAGAATTTGTGAAATATAAAAACCTGAGGCAACCCAGCAACATTAGTCAGATTAACAGAGTTATGTTGATTAACACAAAAGAGACTTCACAGAGTGTGTCTTGTCCACAGTTCATGGTGGAGTGCGAGTGGCAGAGACAAGAATCTCAGACTGTGTCTCTCCCAGTGCCACATGTCCTGTCCTTTGGTGAGTATTCACACTGTTGATGCTGATTCCCTCAAACTTCAGTGCAAAAAGACCTTTACAGCAACTGTTGGTTTCCTAGGTTTGACCGTCAGCGATGTTTCAATCAACTCGTCTGGACTTCTTCACACCATCAAGCTGCAACACTTCCACCAGGTAGCTTTTACTATTTCATGAGCTGGATTTAGCGTCTCTGTTGCTGCTGTGACACAACATGGTAAACATCTTTGTCTTTAGGTCTACCAGGCCTTCAGAATTACTGTCTCAAGCCAGTGCAAAGTGCATAAAGGTAAGTTTGTCTTGATACATTGGGAGTCACGTGCACATGTTGAGATGTATTAATGGTCATTGTGTGTGTGTGTCTGCAGATAGAATGTCCAATGTGTACAGAATAAATGTTCCGTGGTTTCGAGAGGACTCTTTAACCACAGTCAGGTCAGTTCTGTCCATCTGTCTGTCTCCAAGACCTTCTACTTTGTTCTGGTAGATAGGGCTGGGCAATATATTGATATTATATCAATATCAGGATATGAGACTAGATGTCATCTTAGATTTTGGATATCGTAAGTGATGTCTTTTGCTGGTTTGAAAGGTTGCATTACAGTAGAAGAGATGTAATTTTACGAGGCTGTTCTTGCTGTTTTATTATTTACCTTTACTAGGGCTGCAACAATTAATCAATTCGTTGCCAACTAAATGACCAACTACACTGATAATTGATTAATCGGTCTGAGGAGTTATTTTAAGAAAAAGAGAAAGCTGATTCCAGCTTCTTAAATGTGAAGATTTTCTGGTTTCTCTACTCATCTATGATGGCAAACTTGTTTTTCGGTTAGGACAAAACAAGAAATTTGAGGACATCATATTGGGATTTTCTTACATTTTTAAAAGCAAGCAACTAATCGATTAATCAAGAAAGTAATCAATAGATCAAGGTCTTCACCCACTGAGTCATTATATATGCATTACTGATGATTATTTATCAGAAATCTGTATTGAGGTATTTGGTAAAAAATATTGTGATATTTGATTTTCTCCATATCATCCAACCCTACTGATACATAGTAGGGTCATATTTACTGCTTCTGTCATGACTCGATGTGTCTGCCAGTGTGCCGTCAGTGACTGAAATCTCAGGGATGCTCCACACAAGTCGTCCAGACAACACCTCAGGGGTCCTCCTTCAGCTCCACACTGCCCCCAACTGCCAATATAAGGTACTACACCTCAGTGCTTGAAATAACTACAGCCTGCACATCCTGATGCTAAGTCATCATATCAAACTTATTTTTATCATCAATGAGAAGTTTAATACATGTTGTGGAATTAACTTTTGATTCTAACTTTAGGTGTCAGTAAGGACTTCATTACCCAAGGTGCTGGGACAGGTACAACTTTCTTGTCTTATTTTTTGTTTGTTTTGTTTGAATAAAACCAGTCAAATATGTATTGTTCTTCATGGTAAACAGTGATTCAATCAGGAGAAAAAACCCAGGTCTCTCTCTTATATGACAGATATTGAGGTTCTGTGGTCCCATGGTGCCAGTGTACACCGCTGTAACCCTCCTCCTGGCCTGTGGGGGGCAGCTGTCCTACATCCTTGCATCAAGGCGAGCTGCAGACATGAGCCAGGTGGTGGGCAAAGGCCTGCAGCCTCATAAAGTCAATCTGCCCGTTTATATTCTTCACACTTTGCTTAGGTAAGCTTTTGAAGTCTTATGTTGGATTTCAGCAGAAACATTCATTGTGGATCTTGAAAAAAGTATCTAAGATAAAATATTTTAAAGACATGATCCATTTATTAGACTTTTAAGAGGGTTTTATCCCATCTCACATACTTTTCAATGTTATTTTTGAATATTTTATGAAAATACCTGAATATTTTTAAACTCCACATGATTTTTATGCCTCTACGCTAGCAGTAGCCATGGCCAGATGTATTGTGATTTTTAGTTTGTCCGTCCATTTAAATCTCATGAATACAATATCTTAACAACGACTTGAGGGAACTTCTCAAATTTTGGCACAAACGCCAACTTTGCTTCTGATAAGCTGACTAGAATTTGGTGGCCATAGATCAAAGGTAAAGGTAATGGTGACCGTGCATTCATCCTGTTCTCGTGAATGTGGTATTTAAAGAGCACCATGAAGGAATGTATTCAAATTTGGCTCAAACAATTAGTTGGACTCAACAATGAACTGATTAGATTTTGGCAGTCATAGGTCAAGTACACTGTGACCCCATTCGTCACATTGTCAAGAACACCTTGAGGGATTTTGAGGAAGTTTAGCACTGGACATAAAGAATGAAGTGATTAGAATTTGGTGATAAAGGCAAAGGTCTCTGTGATCGCACCAAACATGTTTTTTGGTAGTAACTCATGAATTCAAACTGTAGTTATGACAGTGGGATGTATTGATGAAGTAATGACATTTTCTTTCCAAAATTTCAAATGACAACTTCACTGTGACATCATAATGTAAGTGCAATTTGACAGATTCACGGAGGCATACAACCACTAAGCATTAATTCTAGATTTTCCTGCTTATGCTCCTTTTCCTCACCTCCCTCAGCTGTAGCTGTTTTCAAGAAGTGTGGTCAACTCTTTACCTCCCCCCAATGGATGCCCTCCCCCCAACCAGCCCTGATGAGGGTGTGGTCCCTATTGAAGAGTGGCCCCACCTTCTGTCCCCTCTGCTTTACATCTTTGGGGCAGCTGTGGCGTACTGGGGCAGCACACTGCTCCGTCTCATCATACGATTGATCTCACTATTATTGGCTCCCCTGCACAGGTATGGCCGGACATTTCAACAGAGTATGTGATTTGAAACTATAACTGGATGGTCTTTGAGCACTCTGAATTTATATTAGCACATGAATACTATATTATTTAACTGTATTTTTTTTCTTTCATACAGACCCTCAGTGTCTAGAGACTGTGGCACTCTGCGACTGCGGACCCAGCTCCTCGTCTCTGTGTGCCTGACTGTCGTGGGTGGGATGTCCTGTGGGGCATTGGCCGTCTTTGCTGCCTTTCTCTTCCACCTTTACAGAGTGAGTCCTAGCACATGGTAACAAAGACAGGAATTTCTCACTCATTTTAAAGAGTGGCATCAAGAATTAAACTACTTCAAAGTTGAAACAGACAGCGCTTAGCAGCTACACGCCCTGTGTTCTTGTCTTTCACAATAAAAGCCCAAAACATATACACTACATCACTGCTTACCAGAGGGAACTGAAAATCACTTACATTTTGCTAAGAGACAACTCAAATAAACAGTTCATAGTAACTGTAGAGCAGGGGTCTCTAATGATTTTCAGGCCAGGCACCCCTTAGCCCAAAGATAGTCAGAAAATGACAAATTCCAAGGCAAAAGCCCAGAATGATACCTAGAAATAATACCATGCATGTTTTTATGCTTTGTATGCCATTTGATGGCAGTGAGATCAAAAACTGGAGTTTGAATGGCATTTTTTACACTTAACAGTATAAATGTTTTCTTTACACAATGTATTTTAAACTTATTGTGGGAGCTGAGCTGGAAATTCCAAGATTAAACAAAATACATAATGTTACCAAATTCATGCAGACATGCATATGCATGAACAAAGCCAAAATTAGCAAAAAATGAAGAATAAGAAGCCTCACCCTCTGCACTTCGCCTGTTGGTTCTTAAATGCACAGTGTATTAGCCTCTTATTCAAAAATAATTATGAAAAGGTCTATAACAGCTCAGAAGAATGTCTGTGTATCTGACATGATGGTAATGATACAGCTAACTGGCCAATATGTGAAAAAAAAGGTGCAGCACAGTGTTAGCTAGCCCATATGATTACACAAGGATTCATGGGTAACAGTAAGCCTATCATTAATATTGTGTACTGTGAACTTAATAGTTTTTATGAAAAGGCCAATTTATCTTTGCTAATACTATGTTAGATTTATGTTTTCATGTATTTTCAGACACATTTTAATTTTTGAAAAACAAAAATGTGGACACTTAATTATCAAATTATCAAGAAGTGATTTGGCAGTCCCTCTAACTCTGAGGACCCCTAAGGGGTCACTGTGAAAGACCCAGGCTGTAGAGAACTTACATTAATATTCTTTGGTCACTAGGGATAACCGCAGAGGAAAAAACTTGGAAAACGAAAGCAGTATCCTCTTCCTTTTTTGACTACGCAATTGCTGACACACTTTCTTTGTGTTTTAAATCAAGCCTTGTTTTTTTTCTGGAAAACTGGTACCCTTAGACAGACAGAATTGCATAATGAAAATGAGACTTATAGGTAACTTTTCTGGCTCTGATTAGCTTTGATGGAAATAAAACACCTGGGTAATTAAGCTAATTTTAGCCCCTTTGCCAGTGACATGTAATTACCATCCACCTCTATCCAAGCAGCGCTTAAACATCATTTTAAATTTAGTTTGCATGGAGTTTGAAAGATCAACTGATTAAATAAGAAAAATAAAAAAGAATTAATTACCATAACATTTTCACTGGCTTCCATGCTGCTTTTTAATGTTTACTAACCTGTTTTACTAACCCAGCTTGACAGTGATGCCGAAAGTGACACCCACACACACACACGCATACACATATACACACACACACACAGAAGAAAGGTATACTTGTCTGCTGCAAAGCTGTGTACACAGCTCTGCTCTTCTGGCAATATGAAAGCAGTCTATAGTGTATTTTTAGTGGGTTTTTCTGTATTGACAACCCCTACATACACAGGCTAATTTTGTTGGGGAAGGGTAGTAATCTAAATGGTGATTTTGTCATTATTCTGAATTAGGGCTGTGCGATATGACGAAATATATCATCTCACGATAAAAAAGTCTAGCATCTCATTTGATTTCACTTCATGCTACTGTATATCGTTTATTTTGTTAACATCATATGATAATGCTTTGCATCTGTTCACTTTGATTTATTTTATTATAACAATACTTTATTTAACTTGACTATAAGAGTACTTTGTTTAACCTTATACTTTATTTAAAAATGATACCAGTATTTTATTATACTTTACTATAAAGAGTTAACATAACTTCATTTCATGGCAGTAGCTACTTTATTTTTAACTGTAGTTCATTTAATAATTTTGTATTTTAGTAATTTACAGTAGTTCAGAGGAGATTTCAAAATATCAAGATATAGAATGTGTATTGCGATATAGCATAAAAATATTGAGATATTGTTTTAAAGTCTGTTAACTCTGTTAATCCCTAACTCTACATACCTCTGTTTGCCATTTTATGTTCAGGTCTTGAAGCTACAGATGACAGTAAGATCTTTGAGTCACATGTTGAATCTGGTAAGATTTTCAGGTTGTTTTGCTCCAATCCCGCCACGTGCACCAGATAGTCAATTTGATGGTATTTTAGTTGTTAGTGATGTGAATGCAGAGCCAGAACCTATCACAATATTATTTGATTCTGGTCAAATTATACTTAGAAGTAATACTGTAACTTTTCCACTTCCATCTCTCCAGGCACCCAGGCAGCGCAAAGAAGCCGAGAACGGCACAGTCGACGTCGAACCCTTGAGCAAGTCTAAAGAATGTAACGGTGCCCCTCTGCTGTCTGAGTGTGCTCTGCAGGAGGTGAGGGATGACTTACAGCTCCACCTCTGCCTGTCAGCGCTCTTCACACTACCCCTCATGCTCATCGCACCCTCACTCATCCACTGGAGCCGCAACCTGAGGTATGGTGGTAAAATGGAAGCAATATGAGGTGTCTCAAAGTAAGAAATCCCAAGGCCATGTTTCATAGAAAGTTTCCTAATTACCCTAGACAGGGGACTCGAGTCACATGACGTGACTCGAGGCAGATGTGAGTCACAAATTTGAGGATTTGACACTTGCTCGGCGAACATTGATAAAAGACTAAACCTTGACTTGGACTGAATATTCATGACTTGTAATGTGACAGAGATTTGAGATAAATGACTCGAATGCCCTTTTTAAATTAAATGTATGCTTTTTTTTTCTAGATTTTGAGAAGTAGTGTTTGGTTTTTGAAACATTATTGAGTCATCTCTAGTCCACACCATCTGGCAGCCTTTTAGGACACACCAGAAAAGCAGAGGCCAACACCTGAGGCAGGGGCATATTCATGCAGCTAGTCCAAAAATTAGGAAATTAGGATTCAAGAATGATGTTTTTGATAAAGGTAGTAAGAAGAGCTGTATGTAAAGTCTGGAGCTCAGGAATCAGTGAAACTAGCACAAAGTTCATCCGTCACTATAAAACCCCCAAATAAAAGAATTATTGCTTTCATTTGAACTTTACTCCATGGTCATATGCCTAAAACAGCTGAATGATATGGCTGAAAACATTATATAAGTGCATATGTTTTCCTGCATTTTCTATATGTATATAGTTTATTTGATAGGGTCAATGCACATTAACATAATATAACTTCTGCCTGTTACAAACAAGCTTTAGTAACTGATGTTTCATTTGTAGAGAGTATAGCTTAAGAAAAAAAAGAGACAATATCAAGGTTAGATACAATAACGCATACACTAACAGTTATGGTAAAAAGAAGGTAAATTTTTACATCAAGATTACATAGAAATACAGTGTACAGTTATAGTAAAAAATATTTAAAAAATTAAAAAAGACACAAATTTGTTAAATGTAGTTGTAACACTCCACTAAAATACATTATAAAATAGTTAAAAAGCTTACATCTCTGATTTTGCCTCAGCCAACCTACACATACACTTTTGTTTAAAATCTTAATATCTTGTGTTAATTTTATTTTGGTTGGCCGTGTGTTCCACATTTTAGAGTATTTTAAACGAAAAAGCTGACTGCCCCGAGGGTGTCTTACGGTGTGCGATTTTTCAGTTGCCGCTTACTGTGCCCCTGGTGTTCCTGCCACTATTTTGCCTGCTGATACATTTGCATAAAATACAAGCATAAAATGTGCTAAAATTTAATAAGATAATTGAAAATCAGTTTTTAGGGATGAGAATTTTAGAAAATGATCAAAACAGGGCAAATTGTAATGCTTCAGTATGTGACGTTGATGCCATCTCATGGGTTTTTTTTATTCATTATTTTTATCGCTTGTTTAAACAAAGATGCAACAGGCTTAATAATAGTCAAAGGGCTCCACACCGTAGCACAATAAGAAATATGCAAAAACAATTCATTGCATGCAGGGCAAATGTTTGCCAAAATCCATTAGGTAATACTTGATGTTTGATACCGTGCTGAGGAACTGAACATGTTGAACGCTGTGATCTTCTGCAGGTATTCCACCCAGTTGGATCCTGACCCTTGTTGGCTGCTCTTTGTGCCTCTTATTATTGTGTACATGCTTCTCATAAACTGCAACACTTTGAAACTCAGCGGCAGGTAAGAGCGCAACGTCACCAAAACACGCACATTCTCCCACGTTAGATTTACCATCCTTGGTCTTCATTTTTTTCATGTTCTTTGTCTCTTTCAGCAAACTGTTGCCCCTGACATCCTGCCTCCCTCTCCCCTTGTCCATTGCCATGGTGACCTTCTCTCCGCTCCACCTCTACAGAGTCACCTACTTCCTGCTGGCGGCGCTCGTCCCTCTGGCCTCGTGCTGTCTGCTCTGACGGTATCTGTCTGTTTTCAGTCCACATCTCTACCATAACAAGCCTTTTTCTAACTCGCTGAAGCTGCTTCAGACCGATTGGGTCCAGGAAAGACGACGTGGCTGCCGTGGAGCAGAGCCATAGACATACATAGCTTGGGGAACCGGCCGCTCAATGTTAGCACTAAAAGCTCCATGGCAATTACAATGTGTTTTAAAAATGAGAGGATGTAACGGCCTTGGAACATTTGGTGCGAATATGGCTCCAAAGGATTGACCTGAAAACCAAGTTTGCCTTACTCTGTATATCTATAGCTCTGCCTTCAAGGAGCAACAACTCCACAACCAAGTGAAGCTACTGATACTAGAGATTCTCAACAGGGTGTTACCGTTAAAACGTGTCATTTCTAGTGACCACAGTGGCATTGTTCACCGCCGTCACTGCGCTGTAAACTCTTTCACTGCCTCCTGCTTAGCAATGACTTATAGTTGTGTGTTATCTTTAACTATTAACTGTCGTAGCACGGCCACCAAACCTGTGTCACATGCCACTGGTTTTTATCATGAGAAAAATCCAAAGGAATCATGTTTACATTGTCCCGTACACCTTTTATGCAGAGCAGGTAGAATTGCAGCAAAATGAAAGTTTGCACTGGAAAAGGCTTCAGTGCATGTGTAGGTTTTAAGCTGTATTATATTCTCCAGAAGCAAATAATTATGATCCATTCCATCTTCTGTAAAATACAACAGTGTAGCCCAGCAATTTCTAGGTGTGGCAAATCTGTGAGCTATATTTATTTTGGCGATGACTCATAAATTATTTGTCTTGTTAAGACTTTTTTTTGTTTTTAATCTGTGGTAGTTCACTTTTGCGTCTCTCACTCTTTCATTCACTCACCTAGGCAACAGTGACTGTTAAATAAGCAGCAGACTGGCGGCTTATCTAAAATAAGCATCTGATAGTCTTCTGGCCAGAAATCAAAGTGATTTATTTTACTACTTGAAAGACAGAATTCAAGAACTCAAAGAGAAAAGCAACATGGATTTCTAAATGATCTTAAGTCAACATGTGGGCATTGTACACGCTGTACGCATTGTTTTTAAAGCCCTGTCGAAACATGTTGGCTTTTTTAAAGATTTAGCCACCATATTAAAGACTTTTTAATGTAATTCCTCTTCATTTTTCACATTTTTCACATTTTTGGAATGCCTGGATTTTGTTTGTACTGTTGGTTAACGTTTTCCATGAGCACCCAATACAAGTTTTTGACCTACGTTAGATCATAGCCTACAGAGCAACCAGTCATCTCCCTCTTTTTCTAAGCACCTCATAGTCTTCTGGCCAGAAATCAAAGTGATTTATTTTTACTACTTGAAAGATATGATTCAAGAACTCAAAGAGAAAAGCAACGCAGATTTCTAAATGATCTAAAGTAAAAATGTGGGTGTTGTAAACGCTCTGTGCCATGTTTTCACAGACTTGATTGTAACATGCAACTTGACTAATTTACAGGGGCATTCAACAGTGAGGCGGTAATTCTAGTTAAAAAAAATAAACTGGGTGGTACTGATGGAATAAATGCAATCGAAAACCCCAACAATGAGTCCTAAAACGTAGAAATGAATTAGCATTTCAGCACTTTCGGTCAATGGGCTTTTGGTGTGGGGTTTGAGTCAAAGGCATCAACTAAGGTATGAAGCTGAAGAGACGTTGATGTTTTGTTCTTCGACACAAATTGCGTCAGTAAATACTCCACTGTGAACTTTGAAGCCTCTATGTGTCTCAAAAGAGACGGTTTGTAACAAGTGGCTAAATGAGACTACTGAACAACTGTAGCGTAGTTTGATTTAGCCTAGCAATAGCTTTTTGCTTTTTGCTTTTTGCTTTTTGCTTTTTGCTTTTTGCTTTTTGCTTTTTGCGATTACATTTAGGCATTAAAAATACTGAAATTTGTGTTCGTTTGTGAAGATCATCTTGCTGAACAAAATATGTGAATATCATAAATGTTTGTTGACTGCAGAACTTATTTTCTGCCACAATCCAAAATCTAACGGAAAAATCCAAAAGGCTTTTTGTCGAGGGAACCAGACTGAAATGTACATTCTGCTGAATTTACCGTGTTGGCGCAGCTACAGACTGTCTCCAGTGCTGCTGTGTGGTAGTGTAGCTATGATTCAGCACAAAAAAAACCCCAAAAGACCCAAAAGCATGGTTGTTACAGGGTGGTTCTCCTGTAAAGCTGTGACCTCCCTGCCAGACGTTCAATTTCTAGGCCTCATGGTGATGCATGTTTGCATTACATTACCTATAAAAAGTATTTAGCCTTTGATGTTTTTGGTGATTTATTGTTGACAGCACTGAATTATAGTGGATGCAAGCTGATCAGCAGGAAGGACTATATGTTGTCAGAGAACAAACTGACAGCTATAGTTAATTCTTAACTGAATCAAAGGAAAGAAACCAACTAAATAATTACAGCCAAAGTCCCCATCAAGTCAGTATGTAGTGGAGATGTGGCAGCATTTAGAGTCTAAGAGTGGGTTTGCTAGTGTCCTTGTTACACGTCATATCCGAGTTTACGAATTCTTATACACATGTAGAAAGTTAGATTTGTTTTTACATCATAGTATTTTCTGTTGATTAATATACAGGTAGAAGGGCAATCTGAAAGCACAGACCTCTGCCAAGGCCAAATTTCTCAGTTTTGATAAAAGTGAAGAATAATTTGTGTATCAGCGGACTGACTCGGATCCCCTCCAAAATGTAACGAGTTCCAACTAACCCATTTTCCACCAACATGGACTTGTTCCCTTCTGATTCCCACACCTTAATTTGAACTGTTCAGAGCATTTTGACCAAAAATAAATTGGTTCAGAACCAGACTTGGTTCCCAGCTGAAACCAAAACATAGCCGGTTTTCCTAAGCCTAAGCTGCGAACTGAGACGGCATCAGTGGGTGTGTCACATTTCACAGGTTAGAAAGAGAGGATGGAGAAGGCAAGTGAGAAAATGCCAGAAAAAAAAAATATTCGCTGATCTGTGCTTTTTTATTCAAACAAATACCTCTAATTAAAAATCAATCAATGTAATCCCTGATTTTGGTTCTACTGTTGCTGTACATTGTGCAACGCCTCCAGTTTGATGACACATGATGACAACGGTTCAGCTCAAAACTGATGGAAACGCAGGCTGGTTTGATAGACAGCACAGAGGTGCCAAGAATCCTGAACAGAACCCATTCAAGAACCAGAGCTAATTTGGTGTAAAAGGGATAACCGTTCCACTGAGTTTCATGAAAATCGGGCCAATAGTTTTTCTGTAATCCAAATAACAGACAAACCAAAAACATAACCTTTTTGGCCGAGGTCAAAATCTCAGCTACCTCCACTGTGAATCAATGTTGTAAAACAATAACACGTAAAAAAAAAAAAAAGGAAAATGTTCAAAGGCCTGAGAATGCTTCATTGGCAGCGTGGTAGTGACAGTGACCTCCATGTTGAAAGTCTATAGACAAACGAGTGTTTTGAAACAATGCAGCAGAGGCTCTACGTTGTTTTGACGCTTTAGGCAAAGTTTTAAAGGCAGATTTATTACTGTCTCTAACCTACAGATTTATGTTCAGGGGAGGATTATGGGACGTCTGATCAGTATTGCAAATGATACAGTATGATTGGAGTTTAGAACAAAGCTTTTGACAGAAAGTATTTAAACCCCATGATGTGATTGGAATGGTCTTTGCTTTGCTGCTGTATTGGAGATAATAAGAGAAGTGTCTTGTATTTTATGGTTACTGATGTTAAGGGCGCATTTAACTATCCTAATAACAGGTGTACAGATGAATACTAATGACCACGGATAGTCTACCTTCTGTCTTACTTTCTTTTTTTTTTGTTTTAGATAACTTTTCATAGAACTACTGGTACAAGTCTTAAAATTACAAAAAAAAAATTGAATAGTTTTTTCTTATTATATACTTAAGGCTTTTGAGGTGTGTTTGAGTGTTGTCATGGCAAGTAGGCCAAACATTTTTTTGCTTTTTGACATTAGTTTTGGTAGCCAAGTACCATTTAAAGCCAGTTAACCCTTTGAAACCTGGATCGACATCAGTTTTTTGTTTGTTTTTGCAGTGTTTATATGCCTTCACAAGCATTTAAACCTTTGAAACACATTGGTTTGATTTCTTTCAACAACACAGAAAAAAGGCAATGAGACACTTGGCAAAAAAAATCACCTGCACTTTGCAAGATAAGTGATGTGGAAAAAGAGAGATTATTTAAAAAAATATCAAAAAAAAGGGAAACATGTAAAGAGAACTACATATATGTTAATTATAATCGTATTTAACATGATCTATATTTTATATTTTTCAGGTCAGTTTATTGTTTTTTTTTTTATTTTTTACTATTCTTTTCGGCTAATTTTCAAGATATTTTATCGTAACTTTTATTTTTAGAGTCATTGCTTCTAAAGTTCCTTCTTCATATGATCTTGAAAGAAATCAGGCCAATTTGCTTAGATTTCAGAGGGTCAGTTCTTGCACTCACTCTGACACCCTTTCTGTTAGAGTATAATAGTAAAATTTCATGAATCAGAAGAAAATCAACTGAAAATACTACAAAATGCAACTAATGATTAGTGATTTACAGTGTGTGGGGAACACGATTATCTCTGTCCCACAGATGAAGTAGAGTTTGATTTACCTTTTTTTGTACTTACTGCCTCTCTGTGATGGAAATGTGTCTTATTGCTTTGTCTTACATCCTCCTGCTGTTGCTCACA
The DNA here is from genome assembly GCF_026936395.1 of Plectropomus leopardus. Taxonomy (NCBI): domain Eukaryota; kingdom Metazoa; phylum Chordata; class Actinopteri; order Perciformes; family Serranidae; genus Plectropomus; species Plectropomus leopardus. Next base: position 5,723,435 of record NC_142185.1, read on the forward strand.
CCCCCTCATGTCAGTGAAGCAGCTGCCGTGCCTTTCTGCTTTTCTCGTGTATGCAGCAGTGTCTAATACCTGCCCGTCAGTGAAAAACCATTCAGTCCTCAGTAGCCACGTTGTGGCTAAATGATGAAGGCCGACAGTGAATGTACTTCACTGGCTCTGCGTGAATGTGTGCAATCACAAAAACATTTCTTCAATGTGATTATATGATTTGTGTGACTTTCTAGCGACCAGATACTAAAGAGGAGTTCATTAGGGACCAATCACTCTTGCCGCTCAAGCAGGCATACAATCATACGTCAGCATGCTCCGCAAAGACACCGCCGTTGTTCCCAGTGTGAATGTACCTGCACCGAATGTCTTTACGTCCGTTTGGATTTATATCAGTGGTGTAAGTGGTCGGCTTGTCTGTGCACTTGTCCGTTTGGTGCAGTTTTAGTGCTTTGAGACGCACATCGTCTGCCTTGTCGTGAATTGGTGGCATACACTACTTTGTAGAGCAGATTAGTAGAGATCTGTAGAGAGAGCTGTGTTTTATATAAATATCAATGTGATTTATATCGGTGTTCACTGTGATCATGTCGTAGTTCCAGATTTACACGTGGGTTCTCTTTCTAAACTGGAAAATCATGACTTGGAAGAAAACAAATTACTCATAAAAAATGATGTTTTGGAATATCAGGTGTTTCAATTTAGGTTTTTATGGGTAATATCTCACATTTTAGAGTAAAATCAGCTTAACAGGATTTCTTCGTCATGGACATTCCTTGAATATGTCTCGGTAAGGTTTAAAATTTTAAAGTCTCTGGAAACGTGGCTTGAAACAGTAAGAATGCACATATTATATCAAAGCTGAGTGTCTCATTAAGTATCTGCAAGAATTGAGGTGAAAATTAATGTTGCTATGAGAAAATTAAGTTAAACAGTTCATTTTGAGGATAAAAGCATTTCTCCAGACTGTGTGGGTGTGGCAGATTAAGTTATGATAATAGAGTGTATTAAAAGATGGACGACATGCTCCCACTTACTTCTGCCATGCTTTCGTGATGTGAGAGCATCGATTGGCTGTCACAGCTGTCTATCATGGCAGAAAATCCCCTTTTTGGAGAATTAAATTACTAATTAAAACCAAACTTATAAAAACAAACACTTGAACAAACAGGGTGATGAGATCTACCTTCAGTGACAGAAACCATCATTGGAAACAATTTATTTGGCGTGTACTTTTTAGTTTGGCCTATATACCCATTTGCTAACATGGAGGAGCAGGCTTTATGACCTATACTGCAGAAAACCACCAGGGGGCGACCGAGATTGAAAAGCTGTTGTTCGAGGGCATGGAGTGTTTATTGTATTAACAAACTGTTAAGTTAGTCACACAGTCACTCCATTTGGCCATGTGTGCCGTGCTCTGGATAACCAAATGGTACATTACAACAGCACTCCAAATTTACAAACGGTCCTGTTTGTGCCAGAGTGCACTCCAGCACTCAGAGTGAGTGTTTCCTTTGAGGGATTTCTGTTTGGCATGTTAAATTAGTATCAAATGAAACCTGACTTTGATTTTTGATTGGCTTTATCCAAACTCCGTGATATGGATTGGGTATAACCACGCCCAAATCAACCTAACTTCAGGCAACTGAAAAAACTAAAATGACAATATTTCAAAATTTGGATCGAGGCTAATGATTATTTTTTATGCTTTTTATTGTGTGTGTAAGACCCTAAATTACATATTTAGAAATGTTTTGGTGATTTGGGTTCCCAGAGGCTTTAAAGTTGGGCTGAAATACTGGAATTATTTTGTGTTTCATAAACACTTAATCTTTTAAGTATTGAGTTGGCATTTTTAAACAGTAAAACAAACTTTGGGCCCAATGTTTCCCACAAAATTAGCAGCTGACAATGGGGGAAGTTTTTACAAATATAAAATCAGTTCATGGCGCCACATGTTTTAAATGTGGCAGGCCGCCACAGACAAATGAATGTGTGGGAAAACTCTGGGTCCTGTTTCTCAGCATCAAATACCCTCCAGGAAAACATAAGAAAAAGATGTCTCCCATCTTTGTATGACCTTTCTTTTCGTGTTTCCCAAGTGTTTTAACATTTGAATCAAAGCACATTAGAAAAATCTATCATCTTTTCCACTCACTTGCATTGATCGCTGTAAACATCCACTTGATAAATGTTTGCATCTGCTTCAGCGTAAGTTGAAAACACAGAATAGGCTCTTAGTTCAATTTACTGAAAACAAGTTGCACAGTCAAACCAAATTCCTTTTTAGTATCAACCGATTTAAGCGATACAATTTTTGCGCGTTGAGAAAGTTTATTTAAACGTTAAATCTGCATGTCAAGAACATGCTCTGATGTTCCAAGCACATGCGTCGTACACTAAGCAGTACAAGACTACAGTACAACATGACTTATGAAACTCTGTGTCAAAGCTGGCCATTGTTAAAAAGTTATCACAACCTGAGTGTTAGTAGTATTAATAATTTTCATTGAAAGATGGCTGTGGAAATCTTTGTATTCACTATCATTTTGCTTACCAAGTAATGAAAAATGTCTTAAATAATTCAGTTTTCCACTGTTTATCTGGTAATATGGAAGTAAACATCATATTAAATGTTACTACTGTTTATAAGTGCTTTAAAAGTCTGGTTATCCTATCAGTTTCCTTTATTCTGCTTCTGCCTAGAGTGACTTTAAAACCTGTAACCTCCTGCTAGCTGGTCCTTGTTGTGCAGAACTAGTTAGTCCTCTGACCTTTGCTAATGTACTCTAACAGGCAGTCAGGTGGAAAAAGTAAAAATGTACCATATCTGAGGGATAATTTCTTTATTTTATATTTTCCAGCGAGGCTCTTGTGTAGAAGAGTATTTTCTCCTCAGGTTTAAGCGTTATTGTGTCAAAATTGATTGCTTTGATGTTTTTATATTTCTCACATTTTTATCTGATGTCATTGTAAATGGGCAAACTGTGCAATTTTTGGCACTATTGTTGTTGCAATAAAACCAAGAATAAAATTATTTGTAGTTGTTTTTCATTGTTATTGTAGAAATATTATGTGTAAAAAGAAATATGGTGTACCCATACATGTTTGCTCTTGTTCTGTGTGATTAGACCAAGAGGTGTGGACTTGAGTCACATGACTTGGTCTGGCGTCAGACTCGAGTCACAAATTTGATGACTTTAGACTTGCCTTGACAAAATCAGAAATGACTGCAACTCAACTTTTGACACCATGAGGTGTGCACGCTTCCAGCTGCCTCTCTGTCAGCTCTGCTAAATTTGTGCTTAATTTGTGCCAGATTTGTAGTAAATGTAAATGTAGTACAAAAAATAATTTACAGTATGTAATATACGTATGTGCTGATTGAAAATTACAGACAGAGATGCAACAACTGCCAACAAACTTGTTCCAACAAATAATTGCTCATTTTAAAAAACATTCATAATTTTGGGTAATGTAACATATTATCACTCTGTTGTTAAAATGGCATTACATTTGATGAAGAATGCATTGTGACTTGCTAAGTATTAAAACTCAAAGTTAAAGACTTGGAACTTTACTCAGGACCCGCTTGTCTTTAATGGGGACTTGAGTGCAAAGACTAGAGACTTTCTTATGACTTGCAAAGCAACAACTTGCTCCCACCTCTGACTAGACCTCTGCTCAGATTGAAGGCAAGATTAGCTGCACTAGGAATTGCATTATCAAACTACATGTACTAATGACAATAATAAAGGTGTAAGGGACTGTCCTTTATTTATTAGAGGGGAAGGGGTGGTGCAAGTCAGGGGGCACTTCACACAGGTTGTAAGCACTGGGGAGGGACATTTAACTTTCTTTTCTTTAGATAATTTATTGACTGTGACTGTACATCCAGAAAATTGTGCGTTGGAACATGAAGTCATGCGGTCTTTAAACTAAGGGGTATTTAATTGTCCCCACTAACCACAGGCAGTTTGTTTTGTATGAATTAATTTATTCATTAGATATGCTGTTTTTATTTACTTATTTATTAATTTATGGATTATTTTGCTTTGTTATTTCATTTTTAATAATTAAAGTGCATTAATTATTAACATGGCATCAAACAACTGAAAGGAATTGACTCCCATCATTGAACAACATTGTAGACAGCTGCTTCCAGGAGAGGAGCTCGAGCTCACTGTAATGACCTGTCTCGCGCCAAAAAGCAGAGAGCTAAAACGGAAAAATAACTGGTAAAGGAAGTCCAATATTTCATGTCTTTAGTGAGTCTTTTCCATGGAGGGACTAAAGAAGTCGTCTCTCATACCAATTCAGGACCAATGCCGCCTTCACGTGCTCCTCGGAAATATAAAATTTACGAGTTACTAGCACATGAACGGCCTGTAATCACGAGTGGGAAATTTGGAAATTCCCATGACACTTAAAATGCTGAGTTGTGACGTTGGCGTGACGTTTCAGGGAAGCAAAAATGGCGGAAAGCGTAGAAGCAGAGTCAACAGCTGATGGTAAAACATTACATATGTTATTATTTTGTTTCTTTTAACTATCATTTACTTTAAGTAGCTGCACATTTTAGTATATGTGTTATTAGCTGTAGCAAGTGAGAAAACTTTTAACTATCAAGCATGCTAGGCGAGTATGCTAACATTGAGATCAGCATTATCTTATAACACCAGTTGCCGACTTGACGTCATAAATGCATAAACATGGCGTCAAAAGTCAATGTTTGGTCAATAAAAAGACACTTTTTTAATTAATTTGCATATTAAATATAAATTTTTGATCATATGTAAAGTGTAATATTAATGTTAACTGCTGTCCATGTAGAGTGACCTAGATAAACATCACATGAATGCAGCATACAAGGTGAATGAAAGCTGAACTGTGTTCAACAGGTGACTGGACAGAAACGTCTAAAGGAAAAGCACCTGTAGCTAATTAATGTCACCGCCATTAGCCAACCCTGTGTTAGCCCTTATGTTAGCAGAATGATAAGCTAGTTAGCTTTGTGGCTATTTTTGTTCTGCTATTTTTCTGTCCCCTGGTGGTCGAATATTGTCACTGCATCTGTAAGGTGCCGCTAAATGATACTCACATGACTTTGTGTCGTAGTTGTGTATATAAATACGTAAAAGTACTTAACTCATTGGTTGTTAAACCCTTAGGGCTGGCTTTAATATTACACAAGCTCCTATCACTCAGCGCACAAAATGAGCTTTTCAAAACAAGCTTTAAAAAAATTACACATTATTGTTATTTCCTACTTTCATCGAGGTTTTATTTTAAGTGCAACCAGCATATCTGCAGGCTACCAGGTGCCATAAAAGTATTACTTATGCTATTGTGTGCTATTGTTCTAAAATATTACAGACATGTTTTTCATATTTTAAAACAGTCGCAGATTTTCCGTCATTGTTATGCACACACCAAAGAACAGGGACAGCATGGCAGGAAAGGTTAATATTCTTTTTTAATGGACTTTTAGCTTACATTAATGATTTCATTGATTAATGACTAAACTAATTAATTGATTTAACAATTTAACAACAAACAAACCAACTTGACTGTCCCATTTTACCTTACCAGCTGCCGCACTTTATCTGAATATGTCATCGGACTGAGGACTGGGTTCTTGGTTTGTTTGGTCCAAAGTTTTTAAATTAATTCACTTGGCAACAAATTTCTTTAAATAAATGTAGGAGTGATCCATGACAAGTTCTAAAAGTAGCACCCAAAGAGAGGCTCAGATGTTTTTGAAGTGTGGCTGTAAGTGGTACTTATCCACAGTCAGTATATTACATACAGTAGATGACAGTCGTCATATCTGTATGAGTTTTAATTGTAAGCTATATTGTCCTGCTGTATTGTGAAAATATACATTCTTTTCACTGATATACTTTTCCATCAGACAGCCTGTTTCAGCGGCCACATTTCCTCATCTTTGCTCTCATCAAAGCCACCAAACAGTCATTTTAGCTTGCTGGAGACAGGAGCTGCTGGTCTACTGCTGCTTCAAACATGTAGTTGGTTTGTGTTATTATGTGACTTTGGTGAATTCAAACTAACCGTTTTAAACACCAAAGTCACATAATAACACAGACTAACTGATGGAGGCAGCAGTAGACCAGCAGCTCCTGTGTTCAGCGATGTTAGCTTCTCCTAATGGAGTCTGGCTTTCATGAACCTCTGCAGCACTACATTGCTTAGCGTCCAGGGCGGGCTCCAGCCTGCATCTCCAGACTGGGGACGTGCTGACTGACATCTCTTGTATGTAATATACTGTCTATAGATAAGTACCCCGTGCAAGCCCACTTAAAAAAAACCCTGAACTATCCCATTAAGGTTGTTATCAGAATTGTTGGTATTTTTCTTAGTAACCTACCAAAAACTTTTCCCACAGTACCTGACTTCACCTCTACTTTAGTGTATTTGCTGTGGTAATGAATTTTGGAGTACTGCTGCACCTCTGCTGGTCGGCCACTGGGGGGCACTGTGTCCCAGCAAACAACTGACGCCAGTCTGCGACAGTGAAAGTGTAAAGATGCAACATGGCTGAATGAATTTACACTTTCCTTATGTTTGCTTTATTGTGTTTATGCAAGTGCCTGCTTTCACTTCCTTACATCACTCTACTTCTCCTTTACGGTGGAAGGGGCTGAATGTCCTAATTAAAGCCTTAATTGCAAATGACTATTATTGATGACTGTATGTGTTTTCCACAGGCATATGTTCATTCACCTGCTTATGTCCACTGTGGAAAAGATGTGGTGCCACCAGTAATGGAAGCAATATTACTCAGATCCTTTGAGGTAAAGAATGCCACAATGTAAATATACTAAGGTAATAGTCCTGCGTTCAAAATATCACTTCAATGAAAGCAGTATTATGAGTGATCATTATGTGGGAGTCATAATATGTATATTAAATCATTGCATTGTTATGATCAATGCATCAATGCAGAAGCATTTTTTTTTAATGTATTAAAGGACTGTTCAATATTTATGAGGGGGTGGGGTTGGTGCAAAATAGGGCAGACATGTCAAATACTTTCTAATCACTGGGGACTTGTTTTTTTCTATTTTGGCTCAGTGGAGGGACATACAACTTTAAATAGTTATATTTCATATTTATTTTAAATATTTTTTTTAACCCCAAATCCCTTTGGTAGGCTTAGAAGTTGTTGTTGGTTTTTTTAAATAGCCAAAATTACACAATTTAACATAGCCAGAATCAACGAATTTTAAAATTTTGAACAGCTCCTCAGCACATAATTTTTAACTTTAATTTTGCTTGAGAAATAAGCAGTTTGTTGTGGTGATAATTCACCCCTGTTAGGCTTCCGCCTCTCAAAATCAGTGGGTTTTTCAATTGTTTTTTGTTTATATATTCTTTTTTAATTTGTATATACATACCTCATCCCTGGGCCACTCTATATATGTGTGTGTGTGTGTGTGTGTGTGTGTGTGTGTGTGTGTATGTATATATACATACACAAAGTCGCACTCCAGCTACCCCCCTCCACTGATTAATAAAATACAGTCCCTAAGTTTAGTTCTACTTGCTGTTGCTCTACATAGTTAAATCTCTAACAAGCATCACGTTGATCATGTGTTTTATAAATTTTAATCTGCAAAGAGAAACTATTGTTCTCATGTTAATGTAATACATGATTTAGGCATAAAGTTGGCCTGTCTCAAAACTGCACTTGATGCTTGAGTAAATGCTCTCATTGTATGTGTGCAGTGGGATTGTTCTACAGGTTGACTTATTTCTCTCTCCCTCTCTCTCCTCCCACTCTGGCATTCTCCCACATTAATATGCTCTGTGTGTGTGTGTGTGTGTGTGTGTGTGTGTGTGTGTGTGTGTGTGTGTGTGTGTGTGTGTTTGTGTTTGTGTTTGTGTGTGTTTGTGTGTGTTTGTTTGTTTCAACAGCAAAAACTACATCTCAGGCACGACAATCCTGTGAATAAATCCCTCCGCGCCCCCCAGCAAGGAGAGCCACTCCACTGCAAATCACCAAATATTACGCCATCCTCCAGCAGGCTAAGTCTCTCTCTCTCTCTCTCTCTCTCTCTCTGTGGACTGACAGCGGTTACATGCTCTGCCCAGTCAGATTTTGTGCATCTGCTGGGACTGGTGGGAGGACGTCGGCTGACTGCAGCGCATTGCAATGCAGAGAGGAGAGACTGCGATGCCTGTATGAGCTGCACGCCTGAAGCCCACAGCAGCAGCAGGAGCAGCAGGAGCAGCCTCCTGTGCGGACAGGGTGCAGGGAGGTGCTGCTGGAGTTTCTGCGCACACACACACCTCTGGCCGCTGCTACCCGAAGAGGGCCGAGGTGTCTCTGCAGCGCCGCAGCAGCTTTTCAGAGGGATACCGTCTCGATACGTGACTCCGAGCCCAAAGCTGCCCTGGCTCGGGATCTGAGAGGGAGGGGGGGCCCTACCGCGGCACCCCGCCCGTCCCGCCTCATTTGGACTGCAGGGATAACGACCTAAACCGTGATATCCCCGCTCAGAAACCACCGAGCAGGTGTTGGCGGCAGCGCTGTCACCCTCCGTGCACCGTCCTCCTCCATCCCCGCACCTCTGCGCCAAAGGTAAGCTCCGCCACCCAGTGCGCCTCCAGGAACGGAGGGACCGTGTAGGTGTTCATGTCTCCCAGCAGCGATGGTGATAATGATGATGGTGGTGATGATGCTCTAAGCAGCTGAATCGTTCATTAAACAACCGCAGCGCCGTCCTCTGCGTCTCGCTTTTCTGCTTTCCGCCGTTGTGGTTTTGCACCGAAGGGGAATAATTGATCGATTTTTTTGGTTTCATGCGCGCGTCTTGCGAAAGCGATGCATTAGAAGAAAATGACGTAGGGAATTCCCACAGTAATCCAATAGCGAGCGATGACACCTGCACATTCCGCCAGTGCGGTCCCTGTATGGCCTGCTCAGTCATGTGCGCAAAGCAGAAGCGGCCGTGCGCGGCCTCGCCAGCGCACGGATTGATTTGAAATGATTAAAGTTGGAGACAAACTGTTATGTAACGTGATTTTGCTGAAAGCGTGAGTTACCTTCGCGTCTCTTTAGCTCGGGAGATGTTGAGATGGTCCAGAAAGTGGCCTGTGTTTACATCCATACGAACGGTTATCACCCCGCTCAGACATGGAAGCCCACTGGCATTTATATCTTATCAAATAATGTTATGGTTATTATTGAGACTGGGTGCTGGAATCCTTCACGTGGACCCGCAGTGTCTCTGCTATACACCCCTTTGTGATCTTGCACTGCAGAATTTACTTTTTTTCCAACGGTGATCTGCTTTTAAGGTGGGCTGAAATGTGCTGAACTGCACGGCTTTCACAAGAATATCATCCATCAAGCAAATCTGTAATCTGAGATGAACTGAAACAAGCAGAAATACAGTTTTGTTAGATTTTTTTTCTCTGCAGATCATCACAAAAAAAGCAGAATTTCCTCACTTGACAGAATTTGACAAGGGGGCAACCTGTGAGCGTTTGGCTCTGACGACTGCCCAGATTGTGCGCAGAACCCATAATGTGAGATGCAGATAGCTGATGAGTAAATATGTGAAGTTTTTGAGTTGTGGATAGGTAGATATGACAGAAGGTGAGAGAAAAGTGAGGGAATCCAAAATGTCCTACACAGGGTCCCTAACAACTTGCGACACCCCAGAACTTAAGGAAGTGTGTATGATGATGTAAAAATCCTCTTTGAACACACCATTTAATATATATACGAAATGAAGTCGACACTCTAGAGCTGACTGTGCACCTCAACACACCCTTCATTTCACACAATCACGTCTTCAAACCTTCTAATGACAACAGCAACTCTCCTTTGCCCTGTGTCACCAATACGTCATTCCTCAGTAGCCATACTAAAGTGATCAAAGTGGCAGATTAAAGCAGTGTGAAGAAGGGTCACTTTGAGAATCCATCATAAGCTCTCCTAACATGAGGACCAGCTGTCCTTTAGCTGACCCGAGGTCCACTTTAGAAGAGATGTTTGATGTGTTTGGCCGCTGAGGAAAACGGGGCCTGTCTTTCTAGAGCTCTCACTATTTGTTGAAACTCCTAAAGACTAGTCCAGCCTCACTGCTATTTTCACCACTGATGGGGATGGAGAACTGGTTCTAGTTGAAAGTTCCAAATTGTGCGATCCATCGGATTTGCCTCCAAGCTTATACATTCCTGTCATCGATGCTGGCATGTTTTTCTGAGAGTTGCACATTGTTCAAAGGTCAAATCAAGCAGCAACCTCGGAGTCTGATAGAAAAAGCCAATGGGAAAGTGCAAAAATTATTAAGAGTAATTTCTTATTTTAGCGCTGACATCATAGTGTTTAACAGCCAATCACAATGCTTGATGCACACAGAAGACAAAGACAGAAATGTCAATTTATTGAATGGCCATTTGGCTTCAAAATATATATAAAAAAAGAAAAAATAATTATAAAGAAAATTATATATACACTCTTTTTTGTTTCATTTCTTTTCTTTTTTTCCCCTCAACTTTTCTTTTTTTGTAACTTTTTACTAAAATCTTATCAATTATCTTATTGTCCTCCTTCCGTGTTTTTTAAATTATGCTAGTTTGGTCAGGTTTCAAAGGGTTAATGAATTATGAAAGATTCTGATTAAAAACCAAGAATCTGTAAAGTGCAGGGCTGCGGTTCAGAAATCAGAGCAGTCGTCCACCAATCATAAGGTTGGTGGTCTGAACCCGGGCCCTTGCATTTCAAAGCTGCAGTGCCTCGGGCTATAGATACTGAACCCCAAATTTCTCCCGGTGTGTGAGAGAGTGTGTATGTGTGTGTGTGTGTGAATCATTATCTGATATAGTAGCCTCTGCCGCCGCTGTATGAATGGGGTGAATGGTGCTTGTAGTGTAAAGAGCTTAAAGTGGTCACTAAAACTATAAAAGCTTTATATAGGTGCAGTCAATTTAGCATTTAAAAACTGGCTTCCTTTGTCATGTCAAATGAAAAAAACAATTGCAGAAAAATGTGTATATTTCTCAAAAGGAATGTATCCGAAAAAAGTATTATTTTGCTATCGATACTGAAACTAAAGTATTTTTTGGGTGCTATAGTATCTAATGATTTCAAACAACACTCAGCCTTTTACGCACCCTTGATTCCCCAGCAATCATTCTGTTTATAGAAAAAGAGAGAGGGTTTTGGAGGGTGAATATAACGGTTTTGTGCAGTGATGTAGTGAGAAAGAGATCGATCATCGAATAAAAAATATGTCCTCTATTGAGTCAGGTGACCAGACTTCACAGGCTGTAAAGCACTTTTTTAGATTGAATTAGCTAATGAGTCAGGATTTAAAATGGGAGAGGGACATAGAGGTCGGGTCGCCCTGCAGTGATGTCACTGTCTGCTTCGTGTACAGGTCTCTATTAATCCATCCTTAACTCTTTAACATCCTTTTTTTCCCCTTTTGTTTAAGCTTGTTCAAGCCATTGACATACTAAAATGTTGGCATTTAACGCTTCCTGCAAATCAAGGTGTGTTACATTTCTACATTTCATTATGCGTATGATATTAAATCACATGTTTATGACTTTATTTTCTCTTCAAGAGGAGGAGATGATGAAATGTGGAAGACCAAGGGGGGACAGCTACACCAGCAGACCGCTGTTTGAAACCAACAAACAGCAAAGGCTGGTATTTTTAGCTACTCATGTCCAGCTGTGTTTGTAGTGACCAAACTGGGTTGTTAAAGCCAAAATATGATCTTTTCCTAACCCCAACTAAGTGTTTTTGTGCTCAAATTAAACTACATGTTAACCTCAGTGTTGCCGCTACATGAAATTGAAAATTGAAATATAAAGTTTCAACATGTTGGCTACATATGAAATGCACAAATTTAACCATGGTTTGCAGAAGCATACAGTGCCAACATTTTTAGTGGTTATTAGTTTGCAAGTTATGCAACTATTTGGCTTCAAAGGTGCTAAACAGACATTTTATACACCTTTAGTGCTTCATTTGATATACAATTCACAAAATTCAGCCAGTTAAATTTGGTATTTTTGGAAAGGTCTCCGTATTGATTTAAAGGGATAGTTCACCCCAAAATCAAAGACATATTTATCCTCTTACCTGCGGGGCTATTTATCAAGTTGTTTTGATGTGAGTTGCCGATAGTTGGAGATATCGGTCCTAGAGATATCTGTCTTTTCTCCAATATAATTGAAGTAGATGGCACTTAGCTTGTGGTGCTCAAAGCACAGAGAAAATACATTTGAAAATCAGCAATGTCTCTTTCATTAAATCATGACCCAGTTACTCAAGATAATACACAGACCTCGTGGGTAGCAGCTCATGTAAAATCTGCTTTTTTTTAATTCTTCAAAAGTAGTTTTTGGCGTCTTTGAGCACCACAATGCCTCCGTTATATTAGAGAGAAGGCAGACATCTCAACAGCCGATATCTCCAACAACTCGCACTAAACAATCTAGACTCATAAAAAGTACTACAAGTAAGAGGAAAAAAACATGTCATTTTGATTTGGGGCGAACTGTCCCTTTAAAATGTGTATGTGAGTTTTTACATTTTGCTGCACAACCTAAATTAGTAATGACTGACCCCAGTCATTGCTCTCAATGTGACTGCTTCTAAAATATGGGTGGAAGAAGAGAGAATACTCTAGAGCCATCTGCTTTTGTATACAGTTTTTAAGCTTGTCATAAATCCATAAACATCCCACTTTCCCATTTATGGAAAGGTCAGCATTCTATACTTGCAGAGGGTGATATCAATCAGTCTTCAGGCGTAAATGCCATTTCCGACTGGCCGAGGCCTGTCATGAAGGCATACCTCCTGAGGAGTGACTCATCCCTGTCATGTACTCTCAGGGCAATGTGTTTAGAGAACTACCCTGAGCGGGACAGGGCACTTTTTCTGGGAAGTGGGAGCACTCTGGCACCAACCTTGTAACCCGTGTTCTCGCAGAATGACTCACAAAGCTGCGTCCTCGAGCGAGCTCTCTGCAGAGAGTTGTAGTCAGGTGGACTGCTCAGTCTTCATCCAGCTTTAGGTTCATATTAGAGCTCGGTGAGGAGGTAGTTTTGCGAACACAGTATATTTTCATCTTCTGAGTCAGAAACACTGTTTGTAGAAGCGCGGATGAGAATGTGTGTGTGCGGTTTTGTCAAGGGGCGGTGTATTTGTTTTAGTGTGTAAGGCCTCTTTGTGCTGGTTTCGTGTTTTGTTCTTAACATTATGTGTCAGTGAGGCACAATAAGACCTCGGTGCCACTGTGTGCGCCTGTGCCAGCTCCCCAAGGTGCCCGTTCTGTCAGGCTATAAAGTGCAGCAGTCACCTCCACAGGGGCACAGAGGGGTCCCCACACACACACACACAGACACACACACACACACACACACACACACACACACACACACACACAGCCAAAGAGAAACAGAGGGAAAGTGAGAGAGAGGAGGAGGAATCCCTTCACTGACATCACAGCCCCTACAGCTCACATCACATATCCAATTTGCATAAACACAGCTTTAAACTAATGATTATTATCTATTATTGATACATCTCCTAGTTATTATTTCTATGAAAAGCCAGAAATAAGTGAAATATGTCCATCACAAGTCTATAGTTGCATATAAGTATACTGGCAGCCCAAATCATCCAAATATGATGATAGCAAACAATAGACTGTATATAGAGATGGAGGACATGTCCACACTTACCCCCACTATGCTTAAATGAAACCAAAACAGACCCAAAAAAAGCTGCTGCCATCTCACACCGGTGAGGTCATTTGGAGTCAGAGTCTGCGCAGTAGTGATATCTGCAATGGTGAAGTTCTAGCCAAAACACCCGTTTGCCAATCCCAGCAGCGCCATTGAGCATAAGCACACTGATTGGCTGACACAGCTGTCAGTCATGGCGGAAAATCTCTGTTTTGCAGAATTGAATAACTCATTGAAACCAAAACTTATCAGTTAAACGATCACTTGAACAAACATCTGAGTGATGAGAACTACCTTAACTGACAGAAACTGTCTTTGGGAAAAATTGATTTGGCGTGTACTTTGAGTTTTTAGTTTGGCTTATGTCCAATTCACTAACAACGGTGAGCATGTCAAGTGGCAACATTGCATATTGCATGACTGTAACGAGATAATAAATGGTATTCACTTGCCAGTGGTTTGACTGTTTTGACTGTTCAGCGTATGTTTTCATGTGTAGTAAGCCTCAGTATTTACCTGAATCAGCTGGGCATTGTAGTTTTTAGCAAACATTACTCATACACGTGGAAGTAGTGCACTTGTTGGGGACTATTTACAGCCACAGATTTATACACAATTGGTGCTACAGTGAGTATTTCCTGCAGCAGGATGGTGTGTGTGGGATTGACTCAAAGTGTGTGTGTATTCATGGTAGGAACATTTCACCCAGGGCAACGCTGTGGCTCATTGATGTGCTTTAATAGTTTTCCATTGTACGTTTCTGCAAACCACGAATATAATACATTGATACTTTTTATACGTATCATATCAATATTCCTAAAGTGATGTAGTTTTGTTTAGTTTGATTACAGGTATATAAATGGAGATGGGGATGGTGGATGGTGTGAGATCATGGTGAGATGCCAGCTGCTACCACTGTTTGAAAACAACAAAACTGGTTGTTTTTTAGTGAGATATTGTGGCATTTCCAGCCATAGTATTTAAAGCCAAAATGTGATCTTCTCTTAACTATAACTAATCAGTTTTTGTGCCAAAATATAACCACACATTAACAACAGAGTTGTTTTAATAAAGCTTAAATGTATCATCCAGCTATTAAGCTACAAATGTTATTATGTGTGATGTATGTTTAATCCATGATATATATATATATATATATATATATATATATATATATATATATATATATATATATATATATATATATATATGCAATAATGCAGCCTTTTTGTTGTAAACCTCAGAATTTATAGAGAGGGGACACAGAATTATACAAAGGGACATGTGCATGTGTTTGCTGTCCATCTGCTCATACACTCTCCCAGAGGTTTGCAGAAACATAAAATACCAACATCTATTCTGGTCATTGGGTAAAGGTTTCCTTGAAATTATTAACCAAAGTTATTAATTGCGCAGTTCAATTATTTAATTTTCTGCCGATAAACACCAGAATAATTGTGTGCGTGTGTGTGTGTGTGTGTGTGTGTGTGTGTGTGTGTGTGTGTGTGTGTGTGAGATTAGAGCAGAGCAGTGCAGGGGCCTGTGTTTGTGAGCATTCAGCATGTCTTCCTCCTGGCATGAGGTGTGTAAGGGGAGGTGTGCAGCCGTATTACTACGATGGTGCCTGTCAGTCATGACTGTCACATGGGACACTGAACAAGACAGACTTTTTCAGCCTTTTGCATTTATAAAACAGAGAGCTGTCACAAAGAATGTTGTTATTATAATTCCCAAATACCTAGAAATCTTCTAATGCTGACATGCTGTAGGAAAGTTCTCTGAAGAACGTCTTCTTGACAAGACATAAGAAAACAACACTCCAGTATATTCTACCATCAGACCCTCTGCTGCAGATGTGTTTCTTTTTAGTATTCACTGCACAGCGGTGCAGAGTACAAAGTATTTGGTGCCTAATAAAAGAACAGTACTCAAGTGACTGTCTTTGCAAGACAGGTGTCAAATTTAACATCATCCCAGAGAAAGGTTAGAATTAGAAACACAATTGGATTTTGGGGGACTCATATAACACCTTGTTTATCTCTGTGTTTCCTGAGAATCAATCAGTAATCCTGCATCAGGTCAGAGTCGTGCACAGCAGTGGAATTGGGATTATAAAGGGAAATGGCAGTCTTTTAGAAGAAAAAGCACTGGAGTGAGTCCAGATTGTTCAGTGCCCCCTCCTGAGGTCATGTTTTGGTGTGTGCTGCTCTTAGCTGGTAGACAGACTCCTCATCCCCCTGCTTTGAGTGGGACGGGCGCAGCCACCACGTCTCTGACTCCACATCAGGGTTAGACAATGCCTGGCAAACATGAGGGGGGCACTCGCACCACAGGAACACTTACGTAACGACTCAGCAGTTACATATACACTTTTTTAGTTTCTTCTTTTTTTTTCAGAGTAAGCTTTGGCTTGTTTATGAAAATAAATGGCCCCTCCCTGCTGGTGCTACATGACTGCGTATGAGGCCACGAGCACACGTGAGCGGGATTTACGTATTCCTGCATCTGTGATGAAGGTTTTATTCTGTCATAAATCCCTGTATGCGGTGTGTGTATGTTTGTGTGTGTGTGTGTGTGTGTGTGTGTGTGTGTGTGTGTGTGTGTGTGTGTGTGTGTGTGTGTGTGTGTGTGTGTGTGTGCGCGTGTGTGCATATGTGTGTGTGCGATGCAAGCTGCGCTCTGGTAATCTTGTCGAGTCAGGGACGTCCAGGCTTTCCCCCATGTCAAATGCAGCAGATCTTATTTCAATATAAGGCCCGGGTTATCCAGAAACACAGCCAGTCCACATGCATCAGCGCAGAGGCCAGTTCATCATTTCTGTTCAGTCGCTTCAAAATGCAAAGTGAATTGATTCAGAGGCTCAGGCACAATATACACAGTATATTGGACAATTTGTCATACGAGCCACTGCATCTGAATCGCTTTTGAGATTATTTCCAATCTTTGCATGGTTAGGAATTTGCACAGTCATACTCACACACAGTCTACCTGTCAGAATGTAAAGAAAGAAAGGGCTGATCTTACTACTGACTAAAAGAGACATCCACAACAGAGGTTGTTTATGTCTGCCTGACACATTTCACCTGTTTTTCCAAACTCACTTCTGTCGTGTCGTGCTCCATTGCACCACACACACTGATTTGGTGCTGCGGCTATTGTGCTTTTTCAACTTTGATAAATGAAGCAGGCTATGTTGTTAGTGAGTGCAGTGGAGGGAATCATATTGACAGAGGTTTTCAAACTGTGTGATGCACCTCTCCAGGGAGCGTGAAGGGAGTGACCTAAAGAAAAGATACTGCTTGAGGTGAAAGAGACCAGTAGACAGGAGGTTAGTTTTTGTAGTCTGGCTGGCTGATTTGGCAAGCTTATGGCATGTTTAACAGTTGCAGCAGCAGCGGCTTTGACAAACAGACTATGGAAGCACTTTAAGGACATTAAAACTAGGAATGCACAGTAATAATGGCGCATCATCAGCATCAGCAAATAGTGGCTTTAAAATGAAATATCTTTATTGAAATTTGTCGTAAGTTTCAGACCCTGGATGCTCCTTATAATTCCAAAATTTGCCTAAGATGCATTTATTATCAGTTTTTTTTTGTTTCAGTAACAAAGTAATCCTAAGTGTCTATCCATTGATGCATTGCAAACAGCATCTACTAATGGCTGACTCAGCATGCTTGTAATTCAGCCAGTTTGGCAAACTGTAATGCAACTGTGTTGCATCACCATTTAAATTTGTATATAGGTTAAATAAGGATGTACACAGTTATATGGAAGCTTTAGAGGTAGTAAAAGTCTGATTTTTTTTCTTGCACCTTTGGACGGAGGCAGGCTAGCTGTTTTCCTCTGTTTCCTTTTGTTATGCTAAGCGAACTGGCTGCCAATGTTAGCTTAATATTTACCACACTGATATGAGAGTGGTATTGGTTTTGTCATCTAAGTCTCATCAAGAAGGCAATAAGCATTTCCAAAAATGTCAAACTAACCCTTTAATATCAGAATATAAGAGGAAGCATAAACTGTTCAGTTGTTTGATTTTCAGTTTGGCTAATGTGAAGGCTAATAACCTAACAATCCAAATGTTTTTTTAGTGTTTTTTTTAATACAGTAATGTATACAGTGTAGATTACACACAGGCCTGCAGAGGAAGCAATGGTTTCAAAGCACCACTGAACAGCTCAGCTTTTGAGATGTACACGCACTTAAAATGCCAAAGATATGAGGGCTTAGCTCAGACTTCAGCCCACATGGTTTTCCAGTGACTGCACCAGGCACATATTAGCTGAAAATTACCAAACCTATTCTCCGTTGGGGGGGAGGAAAAAAGCTCCTCAGTGCGTCTAAAACCAGCTGCCTTTGGCTAGATTCTGAAGTCACATGCCATCCTTCCTTTAAAAACAAAATGGCTCGAGTTGCGACACTGACAGCGCTCCCCAGACAGTTCCCAAACTGGCATTTGCTGATTGAAGAGCTTCCTGGGAGGCAGATACAGCTGCCTGTCTCCTTTCTCTGTTCGTCCTAAGGCTGCTGCTACTGACAGAAACCATAGAAACCCGCTCCCAGAGACGTGTGT
The DNA here is from genome assembly GCF_026936395.1 of Plectropomus leopardus. Taxonomy (NCBI): domain Eukaryota; kingdom Metazoa; phylum Chordata; class Actinopteri; order Perciformes; family Serranidae; genus Plectropomus; species Plectropomus leopardus. Next base: position 5,741,736 of record NC_142185.1, read on the forward strand.
GTGTGTGTGTGTGTGTGAGGGTTATTAGGATGATTTAGAGATTCCTTTTTCCAGTGGTCACGAAGAGATAATGGATTTCGAACTCAATCATTTCAGTCTACTCTTCTCTACTGTGGGAAGGTCTGTTTGCACCAACATACATACTTTTATTAATTGTTTTTATTAATCATTCAAAGAAGTAAATCATGTTTAACCCTTGTCATTTAGACATTAGTACGCAATAAATTAATTTTTTTAAAAAAAATCAAAGACATTGTAGATAGGTTAAGGCCTTTTCACAATCTGTTTCCAGGGCTGTATTCAACCTAAAGCATTGTCCGTCAAAGCGTTTTTTTTCCTGTCACAGGGCTCGGCATTAACACTCGCCCAGGACAGGTTAACTCTGTGTTCAGGCAAGTGGAATGCCTTGAGTTAAAAATTAATGTGATCTACAGTGTGACTGTATCCGAAAATAAACCGTGCAGCGCCTTTTCCACTTGAGCTGTGTGCTGGTGTGTTGAACAGGATTTATGGGAAAAATCTGACATACTGGACACGAAAGAGGTCAACTCTTTACAGTGACGGTGTCATATACAACATAAAGTTACTAACGTTAACCCAGGGGAAAAGGCAACGAGCAACTATACAAGAAATGGCTCAAAAATGATCAAGAAATTAGTAAAAAGTTACCTGAAAAATAAACCCAAAAAAAGTTAAAAAATAAATAAATAAATAAAAACAAACAAGAAAATAGTCTTTACTTTGTTTTTTTGTTGACAGACAAGTATTAAAAAGTAAAAAAGTAAAAAGTTAAAGTGTTAAATTTTACCTTGACATGTTTCGCCTGCTATAATCCTGCAGTCTTCCTCAGAAGAGTCACGTGATATTGCTTTGACGTTTGTTATCAGCTGTTTAGGAGCAGGAGCAGGAGCAAGAAACAAAATAAACAACATAAACTAGATTCAGTGAAGACATAATGAATTTGTTCAGACTAAACAAGAAAATAACTCAGAAAAATGATAAAAATATAATATATGATATATATAAACATGTAAACATTTTTGTTCTGTAACATAAGAAATTTAATTTTTTAATTTAATTTTTAAAAATTAAATAGATTATCAAAATAACTTTCTTTCTTATAATCTTTCCTCCAAAATTTCAGGTCTTTTTCCTTTCACCTTTCACAATTTTTGGGACATTCCTTGCCAAGTTGGACATTACCTTTTTTTCCCATGCTTTTTAAAGAATCCAACCAATTCGCTCAGGTTTTAAAGGGTTAAATATCTCTATCACTCTGCATGCGACAGAGAAATTTCCTATTTTTAGCCCAAAAGTAATGTTAGCCTCCCTACTGCTCCAACAAGAGCTCCTGTGTGATTGTATCCCTTTCAGAAGCTTTGTAATCCAGCCTTGAACCGAGTGTCTTTTTAAAGGCTTTGGTCCATAAATCCATTGGGATAGATAAATGGTTTTCTGTGATTATTTATTTGGATCCACAATTCCTCTGTGAAATCATGGACTATCACCTCCCAGAAATCCCTCATACGTGGCCGCTCCCGTGTATAAGGGGCTTGCCTTTCCGTTATCGCTCGCATAACACACCACGTCGCCTCTCATTAATAACGACTAGTGCTGCAATAGAAATAAAGTTGCTGATGTTTTGAACATCCATCGGCATGCTTCTTGAAATATTATATTGCGAGACGAGAAGTCACATGACATCAGTCAGTGCAAACGCAGTCATCTTGCAATTGTGTTTTATAGGCATCTCGAACGTATCACTAGAGTTTTGAGCAAATCTGTAATGGAAACCCGCCTTGTGACTGATGCTCGTTCAGTCATTTGTTGATTGCAGCTTAGTGGAAAGCAAACAATTTTGAAGCTTACAGTTTTTTCTGTCTTTCTCTTCTCTTCCCATTTTTAGGTTCCCATTGCCATTGAATAAGATGACATAAGAGTCGGCAAATATAGTGACTGTTTATGTCTATCCTTTGCTACAGCTGTTCTGTTATGATGCAAGGACCAGAATGGTTGATGAGAGGAGCCCCTGTGGAGAAGGAATCGGCACATTATTTCCAAAGTTTCCATACGTTCCCAGGCACGACAGCCTCTTCAAACCAGCTCTTAATGTTGAGACATGAAGTTGCGTCAGTGGGGATAAATCAGTAAAATGCGTCTTCACTTTGAAGACCAATCTAATCGTTAAGAAGCTTCAACCAATCGTTGCCTCATCTAAAACCCTTTCCAACAGTTTTTGCTTCTCGTCTTCTTACCAATCGCACAACATGCGTCCTTCGCTCGCTACAGCTGTCCTACCACCCAGGACCCGCTCCCACAATCCACCCAACCTCGCAGTGGGGGCCCGCGAACACCTCTCAGCTCCACGAAGGCGTAGCCCCCACCTCCGGCACACCCTCAGTCCGGAGAACCTGCGAACCTTGGCAGAGAGGGGCGGAGCTGCTGTCGACACCGCCTCTGTTATCAGCAGCCCTATCGGGCTCCCACGGGCTAACAGTGACACAGATCTGGTGACCTCCCAGAGCCGATCTTCGCTAACGGCGTCCACTCTGGAGTACACGCTGAACCGCGGCCAGAACCTCGTCATATCCTGGGACATCAAGGAGGAGGTGGATGCTACCGACTGGATCGGGTTGTACCATATTGGTAAGTGATGATTTTTACATTTGTGGTTGCTAGTAGAACTGCTCTTAATGCTGATCTCAACATTGTTTCTTTCTCTTATGTTTCTCTTAGGTGTATTGATAGTTTTTACTGCATAAATGAAATCCATGCATAGCCCTAATAATAAATATGCAAGGTATGCAGCTATGCAAGGCCTCCCTGTTCCTGTCCTATACATTTTTTAATGTTCTTGGACTTAAATAGATCAGAACAGAACTTCCAGGTCTGAAGTCATCAGTGAGTCTAAAGTAAAAAGGGCCCTACAGCAAATTGCTCTAATTTTACATTTTTTAGGCATGTCAGATTGTGCCTAAGAAAAATTGTGGTATCATGAATATGCAAGCAGAAGCATGTTATTAACCAAGCAAGAGTTTAACAAAAAGATCCCAACACTGGAAATCGCACAAAGGTCTTTCTCTTTCAACAGTATGACATGGTCTTTGTCAGCAAATGGAGTTGTCATGACCATGGTTGTGTTGACATACCAGCACAGTTGTTATATTAATCAATTGTTATATCAATCCAAAGGAATTCTACCCTGCCTTGGTTTAGGGATTAGAGATCAGTCTTAACTTTGGAAATAGTATCTGAAGTATTATATTTATCTAATATTGTACCTGAAACATTATAGTATGAGGCATTTAATTGCCTGTGGAGTGGCAGACCAGGGAGGTGGTTCCCATTTTTAAAAAAATTGGGCCGGAGGATGTGCTCCAATTATCGAGGTATCACACTCCTGAGGGAAGTTTAGTCTAGGGGGCTGAAAAGGAGGCTCTGACCAGCAGTTGAACCCAGATTCAGGAGGAGCAATGCTCATTCTATCCTTGTAGTGGACCAACTCTCTACCTTTGCAGGGCTGCTGAAGGGTTCACAAGAATTTGCCAATCCAGTCTACATGGGTTTTGTGAACTTGGAAAAGGCTCACAAAGGGAATCCTGTGGAGGATACTTTGGAGGTCCTTGTATTCCAAAGTGAGCGCTATGTCTGTATACTCAGCAGTATACTTTTAAGTATAGAGGTTTAGAGGTTAGAGGTTTTAAGGGCACATCCAATGATAGGAGACCCTGGGATAGAACCAACCAATCTATCTCCATGACAACCTAGCAAACCCCGTCTGGTTAAACAATTGAAAATGCTTTGTTATGCCTTAGTGCTAGCCGCAACCAGGAGAATTCTGTTAGGGGGGTTTTTATCCATTCACTTGGATTGATAAACGTCCACTTGGACTTATCGATGGACTGATTGGAATTTGGTGGTCAAAGGTCAGTGTGACCCATTCTTATACTAGTCTTATCCTCTTGAACGAAATGTCTCAATAAAGCCTCAAGGGAGTTTTGTCAATTTTGAGATGTCCACTTGAACTCAAGAATGAACCCATTTGATTGTCAAAGGTCAAGGTCACTGTCACCTCATAAAATATGTTTTGTGCTGGAACTCAAGCATTCATAAACTAATTAAGACAAACATTTGCAAAAATGCGAAATAGTATATAGTGAAGTACAGAGTTCTCAAGCACCCTTTGGGGATTTTTTTTTTTTAATTTAGCACAAATGTCCATTTAAACTTGACTTTGGTCAAAGGTCACTGTGAACTTGCATCCATCTCATTCTTGTGAACACAGTATCTCAAGAACTCTAGAAGGGATTTCCTTCAAATTTGGCACAAACATTAACTTGGACTCAAGAAAGAACTGATTTGAATTTGGTGGTTGAAGGTCAAAGTTTAAGGTCAGGGTGACCTTGCAGCCCTCTCATTCTTTTGAACACGGTCACTATGACCTCACAAAACAAGAACCCAAGAATTCATGTGCTCATTAGGACAAAGTTTTACACAAATGTCTGACAGGAAAAAATGATGAAGTGAGGAAAATGTATATGCAATCAAAGGTCAACTCCACAGTGACATCATAATATTCTGCAAAAACACTCTTCTGGCCGTCACTTAATGTCATAACTCAGGAAGAGAAGGTGAGATATTTGGTCAGATACTGAACTGGTGACACTAATTTTGGTTGTCCACTTTGAAACTGTGCTGACTGTAGAGATCTTTTGTGCTGCCTGGGGGAAGATGTGTGTAAAGCATCCTTTTTTATAGACAATGTAAGTAAACTGCCAGTTATAGACTTTTATTCACAGCAGACAGTTTGACTTGTAATGGTAGGAAAAGCAAAGGCGTTACTAATAATAGATCATTTAAGGACCATTCAGGACCAAAATATTCTCCATGTTCTTTCATGACTGTCAACTACCATGGAAATTAAGTTATTTGTCCACCTGCCGCTGTGGCTAGCAGATTCCAAAGTCCACCAGCCACTCAATAGATTACCATTGTTTTTGTGGCTGGTTAATTACGAAAATCTAGCATTTGGCCAGAAGCTGGTGCTAATTTCCAACCCTGGCCTTGAGTCAACTCTCAGAGCAGTCAGTCATTAGTTAGGTCTCACTTTACGGTCTGACTTGAGTTCAAAAATCTTAAGTCCACGTCTCTGATTGCAAGTAACTTATATTTTATAAGAGGGGTGATGGTTTCGTACAATTATATGATCAGAATCAGCAGAAAAAAATTCAACACGAAAGACAATTTGAATGATTTGTTCAGTTTACCTCTATAGTTATTTGTGCTTTTGTTAAAAATCTTTTTGCTGAGCTATTTGGGAAACTTTGGGAAACAGGCATCCAGGGCCTGAGCTGACGTGACCCTATCCGTCCTCAGAGCTTTTAAGCTGATCCAGGTGTTTTATTATTGGGAGCCGAGAATAGCCAGGTAGAGTCTCGTGTAGGAGCTTCCAACTCTGAGTCAATACTGCAACAGGAGCTGTTGAGACTTTACACAGAACCGCAGGCTGAGTCAACATGTAACAGCTCTGCCTCGGTGTACAATAACATACACACCATCACAAAGCTTGCACGTATCTGAGGCAAGTGGGGTGGTCTCCGATAATGTATGCTAATCCTGCTTAGAGACAGGAATTTGACAGGGGGGAAATACATTGACCTGTGTGCTGAGGAAGGCTATCAGGCTCAAACTGTCAGGCTGATCTGTGCATCGAGGTGAAAAGTAATACAGGAGCAATAGTGTATAACCAGCACATTTGTTATTAAGAATCTATGACTTGTACACTGTTTAATGATATGACACGATAAAGAGCTGAATTCCTGATGTATTCGCCATATTCTCACACAAATGGGAAATGTATTTTCTTTCTAACTAATGCCATTTAGTTCCATTATTTTGGAAATAGACTGTTAAAATAGTACTACAGGTAAAAGGAAGAATATGTATTTTGATTTGGGGTGAACTGTCCTTTTGACAAAGTTAAACAATTCATTTTTCAATTTCGTAGTTAATTTGTTAGAATGCAACATTTGTGTGAGAGACGGTGTTAACCAGACAAAAGGGGTTAAACCAAAATACGCTACTGGTGGCATCCAGTGTTCTCAGAGCTTCAGTCGTATGAGGACCTGGGCCACTGTCAACACAACCTTCATTTTACAAAATATCTTCGTCCAGCTGTCCATACTAGAATGTAAAATGTATTGTCATGTTTGCAAGTAGGATTTTTTTTTTAAGTGCAGAATCAGTGTTTTTCCAGTCAGACAAATTGTTGCCCTCACCAGGTCACGATGAGTACGTCATTTTCACAGTCCATCATACAGGCAAAAAGTTTTAAAAAAAAGTTAAATTAAAGGTAAAGATATTTACTGGTATGATAAAGTGACATTTGGAGGAAAACTGCAGGCTGGGAGCTGCTCAGTGTGATGTATTGTGTTAGTAATGGATTATGGATTTCTGAAAGCAATGGGTGTCTTTGACATCCAAGAGGTCAAACAAACCAGCAGAACAACAGACAACAGTATATTCTTGACACTATATGACTCTTGTTATATGTTATTGTTTGTGGTATTTATTTTATTTTTCTGATATTTCTCTTTTTCATTTGATTTTGTTGATATTATCTGTTTTATTGTCTGTGGAACTCTCTGTGAGCTGAGTCCTTAATAAGGTTGGATTGGATTAACCCTTTGAAACCTGAGCAAATTGGCTTGATTTTTTAAAAAACATGGGAAGGTTGGAATGAGCAACTTAAAAAGAAATGACCCAAAAATATAAAAAAAAAAAGAAAATTACCTGGAAATTAGTTTTTCTAAAAGGGGGACAATTAAAGGTGATTTTTTTTTTTAAAAAAGGAACTTACCTGAAAAAAGTAATTGAAGAGTAATACATTTAGATATACATATTTATAATAGTTATAAATATAGTTTTATGGACATTTTTTCTTTTTTTAGCTTTTTAAAAATAATTTTCCAGATCAACTGATTTCTTGGGAATGTGGGACCTTTCTTGGCAAGCTGCTCATTGCCTTTTTTCCATGTTTAAAAAAAGTCTTTCGGGCTCCAAAGGTTTGAATACTTGTGAGAGGCGTCAGAAACATAGACTGTGTATAAAGATGGACAGTGCCCCACCCACTTACCCCCCGCTATGCTTCGGTGAGGTTAAATATCCAGGATACTGGCGCTACCATCTTGAGCTGGCGAAGTCATTTAGAGCCTCAGTCTGTGCAGTAGCCAAATCTGTAGTGGGACAGTTCCTGCCAAACACCCGTCTGCGAAGTCGTGAATACTCCAAATGAATGCGAGCACATGGATTGGCTGGATTCAATACAGAATTTAATAACTCATTAAAACCAACTTATAATAAAAAACAAACACTTGAACAAACATCAGGGTGATGAGAACTACCTTCAGAGACCGAAACCATCTTTGGGAAAAATGTATTTGGTGTGTACTTAGAGTTTTTAGTTTGGCCTATGTCCATTTGCTAACATGAAGGGGCAGGCTTTATGATCTATACTGCAGTCAGACACCAGGGGGCGGTCAAGATTGAAAAGCTACACTTTGTAGCCTATGGTCAGAACATAGCAAAAGAAAACTGATGTCAATCCAGGTTTCAAAGGATTAATGAATTTTTAACTTGTTTACCAAACCTTTAGTGACATCACTGATGACCTCCTGGATTTACAGAAGCGTATTGCTGCCACTCTAGAGTAAAGAAATACGAATCAGTTTCACGTTATAACAGAAAAAGTTTCACGTTATAACAGAAAAAGTTTCACGTTATAACGTGATAATTTTACTGTATGTCAGCAGAAATAGACAGTGAAGATGGTATATTGACTCTACACCACATTTAGTGCAATTTAAAAATCTCTCTCTGTTACGGAGATGAGGAAATACAAAGACGTCTGTTTTACTCCAACTTCCCCGCCTCCCTTTTTTAAAACAAAAGTCCTCTGACAGAATCCCATCAGTTGCTCATACAAAACATTTTATTTTGAAACATTTACAGGACTGTGTTGTCAGCTGTGCAGGAGCTTGTATGACTTCATAAATGAGAGGAATTTGTGCTCGTAATATGAAAATACAATACTAATATTTGCGGGCTGTAACGCAGCAGTGGCGTTGCAGCAACGCTGTACGTGTGAAGACCAAAAGCATGAAACCATACATCCATGCATGAAAAACGCTGCGGCTCAGCGAAGCTGAAGTCACGCTATTGTACATCAAAAACTATGGAAGCTGTCATAGAATACAGGGTATTACTGGCATCTAGTGGTCAAAATGATGTACTCTTTACTCATCAAAATAATCTATATAATAATACAAAATAAATATGCTAAATGGCTGGTACACACACACAGGTGACGTGTGCTGTGTGAAGTGGGAAAGTTGGAGTAAAATAGACATCTTTGTATTTCCTCATCTTTGTGACAGAGAGAGACTTTTAATCTGCAGTAAAATGTGGTATATAGTCAATATAATCATCATCATACCATTTTCACAGTCTATTCCCTCTGACATACAGTATAAATTCTTATTTTCTAACATGAAACTTTTCACGTTATAACATGAAAAAAAATACAGATCAGTTTCACATTATAACGTGAAAATTTTCACATTATAACGTGATAATTTATACTGACACTTTTCACGTTGAATGCAGTATGGGACAAAGAACGAGTGTAAAGTCCTGGTGCCTGGCAGGGCGTCAGGTCACTTCATATCGATCAGAAGGCCGCCAGGACTTCATTACCTGCTCCAGGGTCTTAAACCCCAGAGGGGCTACCGCTTTCCTCGACTAAGCAGACATTCAATGATAAGCAACTTGCCCTCCTCTCCTCCACTCCCCTTCAAACATACACACACACTTTCATGCTCCTGCACACACACACACACACACACACACACACACACACACACACACAGCACAGCACAGACTCCTGTCTCACTCTCTCCAGCAGTCAGCTGAGTTTGGTGCTTCATTAATCTGTGCGCAAAAGTGCTACGTACAGCGGAATTCCCCCTCCCAGTTTTTAACTCAGAGGAAGTTTGGTGTTTGTCCTTCTGCTCAGAGGTTGTAGGGAGGCTATTTTGGGAATGGATTTCACTGATTAAAGGCAAACTTGTGTTTTGGAAGCCAGAGTCCACAGACTAAACATAACTCGCTGCAGTTTTTCTTAGCAAGAGGCAGGATCCAGAGCTCCAACGCTGTTGTCTGTTGTTTGTTAAGTTTTACAGTCTTTGGTTGGAAATCAGAGGGAATGTAAACACAGCAGGAGCATGATTTCTCTAAGCCCAGAGTTAACACACGCTCACATAACTAACAGTTCTCCTCCTCTTCAGATGAAACCAGTCCGTCCAACGTGTGGGACTGTAAGAACCGGGGGGTGAATGGAACCCAGAAGGGTCAGATCGTTTGGAGGCTGGAGCCCGGGCCCTACTTTATGGAGCGTAAGTTACCACAGGCAGTCATACCTGACAATAGTTTTATTTCAGTTTTTGTAAAAATCACCTTGAAAATGTACTGTTAAATATTTCATCAACAAAAATCCTAATGTTCTTCTAGAATATTGTTTTAAAGGGTTTAAAATTCCATGTAAGCTCATCATATGATTTTATGAAACATGAATATTCTTCAATTAGTGCAGTACATTTATATATGTTATCTATGTTTTAAGAATATAATAAATATTCAAAACACTGTACTCTTATTTTCCTTCCGCAGTTTACAAAGAAAAGAATGTCATCACGTCGGACATGGCTTTACAGCTTTGTTGTGGTAGCAATGTTAAGTCATGCGACCATGGTGTAGTGCGTCTATAGCCTAATAATAGCTTTTTACTTCTGGCAATTGCATTTATTTATATTTATATTCCAAATTTTGGAAATCTACCTGAAAAGTTTTTGGAGATATGAGAGCTGCTGGTCAGACCATCGCTCAGTCATGTTGCTTGAGTCTTCTTCAGTATGAACAGTCTGTGGGTAATGGCATTCTTAATTTAGCAAGCAGTAGAACATACATATTGAGCATGTTGTAGGCAGTATGTTAGTATGAGATTCAGAGCACAGCAACACATGTTTGTACTGCAGCCACATCCCATAACTCCTTGCTGCTTCCCCTGCAGCCGAGACGAAGATCTGTTTTAAGTACTACCACGGAGTAAGCGGAGCCCTGAGAGCCACGACCCCGTGCATCACTGTGAAGAACCCTGCAGTCCTGGTCTGTGTATGTGTGTAAAAATCAGTCTCAGGCTTAGCTCTGTAATCGTGGTCAAAGTTAGGCATTAAGGGGGAGGATTACATCAAGAAATTATAATAAATTCCATTTATTTTAAAATCTGATTATTGTATTTGCATACATGTATAGTATTCTTTGAAAAGTGATGAGTTGTCATGTAAAGTACACATGATTTGTACATGATAGAGCCATGTGGTGGTTCACGCAGACGTGTAAGTAGTTGACCATGTATGTACCAATGAGCAGCGCACCCTCACTGCTACTGTGCTGCCTGCTTTCAGTAAATATATTCCCTCCTGCTGCCAAGTTGCCTCCTGTATTAGCAATTAGATTTTTGTGAATTTATTAGGACAAACACAGGTGTGTGTCAGCATGTTCCCTGGAATCCGACTTTGTGTGTGTGTGTTCTCTCTTTGTGGTGCACGGAGTGTGATATTGTGTGTTCTCTCTCAGGTGGAGGGCCTAGCAGAGCAGGTGGGCATTGAACATCCACGGAAACTGATTAGCTTTACTTTAACAGGTGAGTTGAGAGGTTTACATGCTGGAAGACTTTTCTACTGATGTTATAAAATGCAGATTTTAGTCACCCACTGCAGGTTACTTTTGCCTTGTAATCATTCTCAAAAAGAAATCAAAGAAATCTGGAAATGAAGTTAAAAGAGCCTTCAAAAATAGACAGACTATTGGTTTTTAAAGATTATGTTTTTGGGGCTTTTTTGCCTTTCATTGACAGAACAGTGGCATTGTGCAAGGGGGAGAGAGGGAGACATGCAAAGGGGCTGGATTTAAACCCGCAGCCACTGCTGCGAGGACACAGCCTCTGTACATGGGGCACCGCTCTATCCACTGAGCCACCAGGCGCCACAGACTTCTGGTTTTTAGCACAATGCAGTCTCTGTCTCATGTTTGTCTTAAAGTCCTCTGCAGAAACGACAGCATAAGCTCTCAAAACTATATGCAGGAAACAGAGACAGACAGGGAATGTTATTACTTTATATTATTTTGTTTACTTTTCAAAATATACTTTTCTGTTTAAAAAGAAAAAGCAAAACAATAAGAGGAGTATAGATGAAATGCTGGTTTAAAACAATTTCAATTGCACTAAGAATGTATTATTATAACGGTATGTAATCAACAGCAAAAAATAACTGGCAATGTCATGAATATATGCAGTACTCTCTCAAAAAAAAGATGGGATGTTATTGGTTTATTATCAGTCAGGATCAGGATTTTTAAAACAAGTTTACAGGAAAATATCAGTATGTATCAGTACGACTTGCATTTATTAATTAATAAACCAGGAGCTCGTCTCACCCCCAACTCATCAAATACTGATGCTTGGTCAGTGGCCCTCAGCATCAGATACAGACACAGCGAGGCGCCCTTTAGCAGCTTTATGAGACGCATCAGGTGGGGTCATATTTTGATGCGCAAGAAAGCTGTAGAAGTATCAATAAGTCTTCATATGTGGATGGATCAAACAAACTCCGGACTTTTTTGTGTGAAACCATAAGTCGATATTTATTTTACTCATAAAAAAAAACATAGTGTGTTAATACGTGTAGCATACTACACTAGTGATGCAACATCACATAAGTTACAAACATACTTATTTTAAGCCAATCGTGATGTTTTTTTTTTCAAAACATACCACATTGCCTAAACCTGATTTAAAAAAAATACTTTCAAGTTTTATTTTAAAAGAGTTTAAAGAGTTGAATGCATTTAACAAGCAGAAACTGTATACGTACTGTAAAAATGGCAGTTTATTTTGAACAGACACAATGCATATAGCATAAAATGACATGCTATCCCTGAGTGTCTAAAACTGATACTGGAGAGGAACCTGGATTTCTTTTTTTTTTTTTTATTGCATTTTTTCACTTTTTATTTGTTTCTCTACAATTTCTTTACACATTCAATCCGCCTAACATTCTGCTGCTCTTCCCATGCCCCAAAATACTCTCTAATGGTTGAAATTCGGCACAAATATCGATGATCCTCAGATGATGAATTGTTATTAGTTTGGTGATCGTGTGACTTTTCATCTAACGTCATCATTGGTCAGTTTCAATTTGTCCAATTAATTGGTTTATGACCAAATACCTGATAAACACACGACATTCCCATCAGCCCCAGCTGTAATTTGTGTTCAGTGCTAATTAGCAAATGTTAACATGTTAAAATACATTGCAAAGATGGTGAACATGGTGAACATTATAACCCTAAACATCTCCTCTTCACAAGCCTGTTATCGCGTCTGCGTTGTTGCAGATTTGCGTGCCACTGGTCTGAAGAAGGGCATGTTTTTTAATCCGGACCCGTACCTGAAGATGTCCATCCACCCAGGGAAGAGGAGCGTCTTTCCCATCTTCAGCCACCACGGACAGGAACGACGATCAGCCATCATTGCTAACACCACCAACCCTGTCTGGCATGGAGAGGTGACTCTTAAACACACTACACCGATAGTGTATAGTGTAGTGTGTGTTCACATGCAGTATATTCAGTGGATGTATCAAAACAGGCTTTCACTCAGACACACATCATTTCTCAAATTCAAAATTGCGACTGTATTTAGTGCATTTTTTTGTGTGCCTCTCTGCAGAAATACACGTTTGTAGCTCTGATGACGGACATCCTGTACATCGAGGTAAAGGACAAGTTCGCAAAGAGTCGACCAATCATCAAACGCTTCCTCGGTCAGCTCACTATCCCCGTGCAGAGACTTATTGAAAAAATACCCGGGTAGGTGTAAACCATGCAGAAACACAAACAGACACAACATGTGTAATTTATGTAACAACAATCAGCTTCAGGTCAGTCATAAGGATATATTTATGTCTCTGACCAGGGGCATTATGTTTTCAGGTTGTCCCATTCTAAACAATACCTTGAGGGATTTTCTTCATATATAGCACAAATGTCTATTTAGACTCAAGGACAAATTGATAAGATTTTGGTGGTCATAGGTCAAGGCCACTGTCACCTTGCATCTGTCTCATTCTTGTGAACCCAATATCTCAAGAACACCTTAAGGGGACTCTTTCAAATTTGGTATAATCTTCCACTTAATCTTAGCAAAGAACTGATTAGTTTTTCGTGGTCATAGGTCAAGGTCACTGTGACCTTGCATCTGTCTCATTATCATGAATGTATCTGAAGACCGTCCAGAGGGAATTTCTTCAAATGTGGTGTTAGTGTCTCTGTTTGTCTCTTTGCTGTGCAGAGTCCAACCTGTGAGTTTCCCCCTGTGTCGGCGCCTTCCTACTGAACACGTCAGCGGCCATTTGCAGTTCAAGGTGGAGCTCACATCGACTGGGCCTGATGGTAAATCTGCCTTTAGTTTAATTTGTCACTACTTTTAAATACATTTTCTCTCTCAACCTGGAAAAACAACCTGTTCTGCCCGCTGTAGGTGCCTCTCCTGAGTCTATCATCGGCATTTCGTCCTTAAATGGAGCTCCAGGGACTCCTTCCGATGACGAAGACCTGCCCCACCATCTTCCAGGAGTGGTCTCTTCTGGCCCCTCTCCTACCGGTTCCCAGGGCTCCCAGGGCATGTGGGAAGGCGGGGCCACAGCCTACCCAGAGAAGGAGCTGCCTCTTGTTGGAGCTGAAGGGAGATTTGTGGAGCATGAAAGCCTTTCATGCCATGAAATGCTCCAGAGGTCACTTAGCGAGGGCCTGGATGCTATCGAGGCCCCTAAAGGCCCCGGTGAAAGACCCCTTGGCGCAGCCTCGCCTAAACTGCGCTCCAGCTTCCCCACACACACACGGCTTAGCGCCATGTTGCACATCGATTCAGACGAGGACGATGAGCGGTCCGGAGCCAATGACATCATCCCGGTGCCACTGTCACCGCTGCTGATGAATGGGGTGCCACCGGATGTCAGCGGCCCCGATGAGGACGACGCATTTGCTGAGATCAAGCAGGAGCCAGAGCAGCTGGAGCCCTCTGTGCTGGAGGAGGAGCCCGAGGGTGCAGGTGCTGTGACAGAAGACGTGGCCCCTGAGGCAGAGGCGGCCCTGGAGATGGGTGCAGGTCTGGACTTGGAGGATGTTTTGGAGCCAGACGTCTTCTCCGAGGTAGAGGAGACTCCTTTCACAGAGGCTGTGTCCCACAGTGCTCTGCCAGAGGGTGAAGTGCATGAGGAGGGAAGAGGGCCTGGCGAGGACCCTTCCTCTGAGATTGACACCTGCTCCATGGCAACAGCTCAGCAGACCGTCTTCTCATCATCAGAGAGCTGTCCAATCACTGTGACAACTGCTGTGGTGAGTTTGTTATCCTTATATAGCCATGACCCAAGATTCAACCCTATGTATATTTTTTCCTTTTGTCAAAATTTTATCTTCCAGTTCTTCTTTATTCTCTTCTTTATCTCAGAGTGAGTGTGTTGCTGCTAAGGCTGAGTGTCATCACTGTCTCCACAGTACACACATTGTACAGCAGTCTCTGCTGGGTCCTAGCCCCAGCCGAATCCATGTGACACTGCAACATGACACTCTGCTGATTCTGAAGCACCATTATTCCAAGTTCAATAATAATAACAATGATAATAATATGAATAATAATCCACTTTTTTGTAGAACTCAAAGACACTTTAATGGAGTCAAAAAAAGAGTCATAGAATAGAATACATTAAAATACATATTAAAATACACACAACATTACAAGTCATATGACATCACTAATGGGATGTTAAAACCAGTTTTAAACAGGTGGGTTTTGATTGGTGATTTGAACTGGGAGAGGTCGGTGCAGTCTCGGATATGTTTGGGGTGAGAGTTCCAGAAGGTGGGGGCGGTTGTGGAGAAGGCTCTGTCGCCCCAGGTTCAGTGCTTGGTCACACACAGTCAGTACATTTACATGATGTTAGAAAAAGTCAAATTATTCTGTTAGTCCAACTAAAACTGGATTTTTGAAATACATCTAAACATCTTAGTCTGACTGAAATTGCACTAAATCGAAAAACTTGAAATCACACGAACACAACAGATAATGGAAGTCGAGCTATTCCGTCATGTGCTCACTGTAGTCGGACTTTAAGTGGATTAGGTGATCTGCGTGTGTTCCTCAACGCTGTGCTGGCCTCTGTGTTTACGGATAGGGACTGTTCATCACTTATTTAAAAAATAATTTCAACACTCAGGAGGGATATACAACTTTAAAAGGTAGTATTTTATATTTATTTTAAATAAAAAAGTCACACTCCAGCCACCCCCTCTGATAAATAAAATACAGTCTCACAAAACCAGCATGGAAGCTAAGCAATATTCTGCTGTGGCAGAGGCAGCAGCATACTTTAGCGCCCTCAAAAAACAATATCAGTTTAATTGTATGTTATATTTGAATTCTGGCTCCTATTTACCTTCCACAACAGCTGATGGAGGCAGCGGTAGAGTAGCAGCTCCGCCCCTCAGTGGAATAAAATGTTTTTCTTAACAGAGTCTGGTGTTTTTGATGTAACAGCTTGAAATCCACGTTGGTAAGGGCTGTCTTACAGCACGGTAAAGTGGTGAAAATGTTAGAAATATAGAGTGAGATACACTTAAACTGATAATGATTTTTTTTCTGGTGGCTTAACAGTAATCATTGAAGGCAGAGTCTGCTCAGCACCGTTTGATTATATGTTTGTGATGCGGCAGTTTTCTACCCCAAAGTTATTGTAAATAAACAGCTGTGATTATGATGCAGTCTATAGCATAGACTGTATAGATAACATAGGTTTATTGCAAATAGCTGAAAGGGGGCATATCTCCACCTGCTGTGGTGGGGTCGGACATACTTCATTCAATAAATCAGTTCTCCCTTAGTGCTCGTATACTGGACAGTCCGATTAAACTGCCTTATCGAGCTATAACCGTAGCTCAACTAAACTGTGCATGTAAACATACTGGGTGTTAAATTCATATCTTTAAGCAGCATGTTGGAGATGATGTTGCAGATTATCTGATTTTCTTGATTTTCTAGAAACAGAGCGTGAGTGTGAACCAGTGATCTGTGACCACTTTTCAAGGGATTATAGACAAATGTTCACCGATTGTTTTCTTTTAGCGCTTGAGCCTACGCACCAATGCAAATTTCATTGAATGTTTCACAGTTTTCTCTTGTTGCCTTGGTGATGAAGCCAATACTGTCCTAATGTTGTGAGCTGCCATTGGAGGTGACTGACTTTTTGTAATTCACAGAGATTTGGTAGCAGTAGGTGTGAATCATAGATGTATGAAGAGAACTAGATACAGCAGTAGAGGCAGGCTCTGTTTATTCCTGTGAAACTTGCTCAGTTAAGTCAGTCAGCTCAAGCAAATCCAGATAGTGAAATGAGTCATTTCTTGGGGGTTGTGACGCTCAAAAAAATGTTTCCACTGATTTACATACATCTCTTTCGCCATGAAAGTCAAAGCAAAAAAGTCTATCCGGCCCCATGACATCACATGACTATTATTACACTGTTTGGTCATCACGAAAACTGGATTCAAGGCCAGGTACACTGTCTGGGGTTCCTGGTGTGAATGTCTTGCATGGAGAAATACATTATTTCTGGGAGTGCCCTCAAAACACAGCATTTGCTTCAATGCTCAAGAGTCGCTGAGTGGCTTTCTGCACATCAAGTAAACTTCAAAATCAGATGTTATAATGTTCACCTGCTAATCACCATGCTTTTACTGTAAACTGTTGACATTGTTTCTATGCTTTCTGCCATTTTTTCTGCCCCGAAACGTCACGCAAGTGTCACAATTTTGGCAACTCGGGTATCATCGAAATTTCCCACTCGTAATTACGATTTTGGAGGGCTGTTCATGTGCTTGTAACTTGTAAATACGATATTTCCGAGGAGCTTCTGAAAGCAGCAAACCACATCATAGGGTGTAACCTACCTTTTTCATGGTAAATTTGATTATTAATATCCATAGGAAATGTAATATTGTCTCTAATGTCTCTAAAGACAGCAGCTCTGTCTATATCACTGTACATGTGATTAACATGCTTCAGTGTGAAACTCTGTTGTATGATTGCGTTTTTCATGTTCTATTCCTCCTCTAGAATGATTTGTATTTTTTCTGTTGTTTTCACTCATTGTTTTTTATTGTGTGGGGCATTTTGTAGGAAGCAGAGGAGGGAGCTGAGACGGCCATAGATCCAGGGGGAGACGTCGTTTCCGGGACCCCACCAACTAATCAAGCTGTAGACGATGAAGGAGGCGGGCATGTTACTGTTACTGAGGCGACAGGAGAGGCTTCCCCGGTCTTCCAGCAGGAGGTGGTGGAGGAGATCAGTGTGAGGAGGCTGAGCCTGCAGGCTGCCGGGGGCACGGCTGGAGAACAGGACAGGGAGGAGATAAAGCCGCAGGAGGAGGCGGGCTCTGCTGATTCAGAGCAGGCCACCACAGAAACAGATGGAGAGGAAGGTACATCGCTTTAGATTTAACAGTTTGGACTCTGGTTGGATTTTATCGTCCAAAAAGTAAAAGTTAACCTGAACAACAGCGGCACTCATACTTAAACTTTGACCATTTTCATCGTATTAAATCCAAGTTCCCTCCGTCTTCTGTATGTTTTCTATGTTCAGGCACTCACGTTAACGGCCATCCTGTACGTTCGCTTCCTTCTGTGCGTCATGACATCCACCGATACCAACGTGTGGACGAGCCTCTACCTCCCAGTGAGTGTGTGTGTCTGCATGCACCGTATTGTTTGTCTATTGTATCTGTGTGTGTACCCACCTGTGTGTCTCTTTGTTTATGCGTCTGTCTTTGTCTATGTGTGTCCATACTGAATGACCTTAACTATAAGTACGGATCCTAGTCCACAATTTAATCACAAGTTAGCTAAAGAATGACTGTCAGCACAGCACTTTCCCACTCTGTAGTGAGATATGGTGGAAAGAGGATGTAAATAAACTGATCTAAGCTTTTTCATTTTTTTATGGCCACACTAGTGGGGCTGTGGGAATTCAAATATCTGTCATCAGTATATTGGTCCTCTGATTTCAGACTAAAATATACTGATAATTATCAAAAATGTTTTTAACCCTCATAAACCTAAGTAAATCGGCTTGATTTCCTCCAAAAACATGTGAGGAAGGCAATTGGCAACTGAAAAAAAAATGCATTTGAATGAGCAAGAAATAAGTACAAATTTACAGGGAAATTACCTGAAAAATAGCTAGAAAAGGACAGTAAAAAAACAACAACAAACAAACAAATAACCCCAAAAAGTATCCAAAGTTGAAAATTATTATATAGTCTGTAACGTTTTTGAATATATAATTCTAATCATCATCAATATAATTTCTGGACATTTCACCCTTTTTTTTGGATAATTTTCAAATTTTTTTCTCTCTTTCTCTCACTTTCTCCCATTTTTAACGTTTTCTTGTCACCTTTTTATCAAGTTTTACAATTTGCTCATTTCCTTTTTTCCCATGTTCTGAAGAGAGTTAAAGCTATCTGCTCAGGTTTCAAAGCTACAATTGCTGTAAAAGGAGAAAAACTGATGTCGAGCCAGGTTTCAAAGGGTTAAAGACGCTCAGATGATAAATTCTTATTTTTTCAGTGCCTGGGTTACTTTTCATCTAGTGCCGCCATGAGGTTTTTTCAGTAAAATATCTTGTCAATTATCTGATTGATTGCTGTGAAATCCATCGGATAATTATTCATGTTTCCCACAGAATTTCTGACTTGTCCTCCAGCACACAGATCATAATAAGAATTGGTCCAATACTTAATAAGTTAATAACTTTGCTCTGTATGGAATGTTCAGAGCTTTAATATAGCAACAAACCATTATTAATATTATACATACTGAGCAAATAATGTAGTCACACTCACTGGTTTGTTGTGGTAAGCCGGTCCGGCTATACTTGCATGTTAGTGCATGTGTGTTTCCCACTGACTAGCTCATCACTGCCACTTAATGCTGAATTCATACAGTGGGTATCGCTGATATTGGGGCAGCCTTGTCACATTTGCATAGCACCCACGTAGGGTAGCGATGACGTAGGGTAGCACCCACATCGCGTAGCATTTAAAAAAAATATATTTTTAAAATGCTAGGGAAAATGGTAAAAACTATATTTTTAATTAAAATAATTACATATTTAAATTTATTTTACAGAATTATTGTACATTTTAAAGCACTATTTTCAGGTCAGTTCCCTGTTTTTGTTTTGTTTGTTTTTACTTTCCAATTTGTTTATTTGATGTTGGTTTTGCTTTGGTTTTTTTGTGAAATTTTAGGCGATTTTCTTGTGTTTGTACTTGGTTTTTTGATTGTTGTTTTTTTTTAACTAACTTCTTGCTAATTTTTGGGTAATTTCTTCTTAAGTTGCTCTTTGCCTTCTTCCCATGATTTTGAAAGACGTTAAAAGCCAATGTGCTTAGTTAAAGGGTTAAAGGGTTAAAGACTGTAAAAATATGGACGTAGCTACCATGACGTCACCCATTAGTTTATGGATTTCAGTTCTAAAGCTTCGAGTTTGGCATATCAGCTGTCGCCATCTTGGTTTTCTGAAATGAATATAATTAGGTGTGAGGCTGGCGCTGTGGTCTGTTAACATGTTTATTTCTGCTGTTAAGTTGTTTGGTTTTTAAAACCCTTTATTGACCATTTAGCCATTTAGCATACATATAAACAAATGCAAAATCAACAAAGCAATGATATTGGGTTTCGGATAAAATTAAGAAAGCAATAATGAACACAGTAATGACTGAAAACATACTTAAAAACCAAGAAGAAAAACAAACAAATGACAACAAAAACAAATGTAGTGTTGATTGTCTGAATTTAGTTATATTTCATGTAAGACATGTAAGTTTAGCAGGATGGATTTGGTTTAATTCTTTCCATACATGTCTACGCACACACATTTTCATAACCCTTTTTCTCTTTCCTTTCCTGCTTTCCTCCTTTTCCTTTCCCTTTGACCAAATTTGGGCATTTTAACATGGAGGTCTATGGGGATTGACTCTGTTTTGGAGCCAGCCTCAAGTGGCCATTAGAGTAACTGCAGTTTATGGCACACTGACTTGTTAGCCTTGGAGGTTGTCTCTTATTCAGCAAATACAGTAAAAATAGATTAAAAAAAAAAAAAGGTTTCAAATTGCAGATGACTGACAAATAAAGTAATGTCTGATTACAGCCTGGGGTTGTATGAGCTTTAAATTCAATTGTTGATCTAACCATCATGTTTTAAACTTCTGGCTAACATTTGTTAACACAGCTGTGTTCTTCTGAGGCATTAAACACCTACTGTGTATCAATCATTCATTGCCTCTTAGACTGGGAGGCTCGGATCGACAGCCACGGGAGGATCTTCTTTGTGGACCACGTGAACAGAACCACCACATGGCAGCGTCCCACCGGACCTCCGGCCCCGCAGGGCCTGACCCGCTCCAACTCCATTCAGCAGATGGAGCAACTCAACCGCAGGTGAGCTTTGTGAAGAGAAATGTATCGCTTAGAATTTTATTTACAGGATATAGAAATGTTCAATATCTCATTAAACCAGGGTTTATCATATCAGCAGTGGCTTTCAACAGATACAGAACCAAAACGAAATGCTTACAAAAACATCCCTGTGTCACAGAGCTACTTTTCTGTTATGCATTCTTTTTGTAGTTTCTGGAGCTTATGTAATTTTGTAATAACAAAGATATACAAAGGCTTTCAATAGGGAAATAAAGCAGCTTTTGTATTAATCCCTCATTGCTTGAAATGCCTCCTTTTTAGGACCACCCTTTGGTGTGACTTTTACACCCCTTTTCCACCAAAATTAGGGCATGTATGCAGGTTTTTTAACATAAACTCAGTATATATAGGTGATAGACTCCTTTCCCATTGCCGGTAAACTAGAACAGTGTACACAACTCTGCAGATGAGTACAGCTTTCTTGGTTTTTTCACTGGTGTTTCATGTTTGAGGTCGCGGACATACCAGAAAACCGATTAGTAAACAGCAGAAAGCAGCATGGAGGACTGTGAAAATGTTAGGATGGTTACTTCTTTTTTTTTATATGTCTTACTTATCTCTCACCATGAATTAATTTTCTGTAGCTGTCAATGTAACATAGCTCTAATATGTGTTGATATGTTTGTTAACCATCAGATCTCCATTTTCTCCCTGTGTTCTGTCTCTACGTATAAATAACAATAATAAATAAAGAACAAAGAAAAATACATAGATACCCGCGACTACCGCATTCATTTGAGCTGAGTGTGAATGCCTATTGTAACTTTTCCCATCCCATAAAAAAAGCCAGATATCAGCGAGTGTTAGTGAAACCTGAACAAATTTATTTTGAGAACATCGGAAGAAGGCAAAGAGCAACTTAACAAGAAATGACCCAAAAACTTAGAAAGGAATTAGTAAAAAAGTTACAAGAAAGTTACTTGAAAATAAACCAAAACAAAAAGACAAACAGAAACAAGGAAATAACCTAAAAATGTGTTAATATATATATATAATGTATGTATTTTTCATTATATTTTTCTGTAACTTAATTTTAAATGTATAACTATTATAAGAAGAAATTAAGTTTTCTGGACATTTTCCCCTAAATTTTGGGGGGGATCGTTTTCTAATAATCCTCCCCTCTTTTTAAAATTAATTTAAGGTCATTTTCTTATCACCTTTTTGGTGATTTCTGATTCCCCTCCCCCATGATTTTGAAAGCAATTTAATTAGTGTGTTCAGTCTTCAAAAAGTTTGCAAAAGGCATCTGACGCAGCACAAGAAAATTGATGTCAGTTCAGGTTTCAAAGGGCTAAGCGCACAGTTGGACTCTTAAAACAACATTCTTTACTAAAACAATGTAAATCTATACTTCCACTACAGTAACTTTAACTTATCTTTCACAGGTACCAGAGCATCAGGAGGACCATCACTAACAGTGACCGTGCAGAGGAAACCCCGGTCGACCTGCTTCCTGAACCAGAAAGTGAACTGATGCCTCACTCCATTTCTGGTTCGTTTCAGTATTAGAGGAAAACACATAAATAGGAAAATTAGAGGTTTCATTCACCAGAGCTCTGCAGTCATTCTGAGAGAAAATATTTGCCCAATTAAATGACTCACCTCTTGAAAATGATTCATCTCATGAAATGCTGTGATAATCCACGAGTCTGAGAAAGCTATTGTGTGTCAGAATCGCTGTAGTCTGTGGAGATTTTTTTTTCTTTTATCCCTGACACATAATGCTGGATGTGACATTTGTATCATGTTTTCATGAAATAAGCTGATTTTGTTAGTGTCTCCCTGTCTGGAGGTTTGACTGGTGTGTGTTTATTTTGTGGCAGAATACAGACGAGAAAGTGCCGTGGCTCACTCCAGTGGTCGCTCGCGTCTCTCCCTGCTGCTCCAGTCACCCAGCGCCAAGTTCCTGTGCAGCCCCGACTTCTTCACCGTGCTGCATTCTAACCCTGTAGGTCCAATTTGCCTTATAAATTGCAAGAAATTAGGAGATTTAAAAATGTATTTTTAACAAAGCAAAAAATGTCCAGAGAATTATATTTCTAATTATCGTTATTATGTATTCTATATACATTTACAGAATAACATTTAGGATTTTTTTAGGTTATTTTATTATGGTTATTTTTTGCTGTTTGTTTTATTTTGTTTTCTTTTTATTTCCCTTTTGTTTTTTTGTTTGTTTTTTTGTTTCTATCTTTTGTTTCTAATTTTTTATATTTTCAGTTAATTTTCTTGCACTTTTTTATTTTTTTTTTGGACAAATTTCTTGCTCCTTTCTGGTACATTTTTTCTTTAGTTTCTCATTGCCTTCTTCACATGCTTTTGAAAGAAATCAGGCCAATTTGCCCCACTTTGAAATGGTTTAACTAAACTTAACTCAGCATCTGTCTAAGTAGATGCTGCCTGAGCCTCGGTCTTCATCTGGGGGTCCAGGAACCCTGGGGGGTCCTCAGATTTACTGCAGTAGTGTACTTCAGTTTTTTATTCATTCTTTTTTTTTTCCAAAAAACATATAACATATAATTAAATGATTATTATAATATGTCTAAAGATACACATTAACACAAAAACAACATGTTATAACAAAAAAATGATGTTGGCCTGACTGTATTTCATTTCCAGTTAATATCACAATATAAAATGTGTGTTTTCTCTCGGCCCTCTCTGATGACCTCAACTTCCTGCCCCCCTCTGCCCAGAGTGCCTACCGCATGTTTACGAGCAACACCTGCCTGAAGCACATGATCAGCAAGGTGCGTCGGGACGCTCACTACTTTGAGCGCTACCAGCACAACCGCGACCTCGTCACCTTCCTCAACATGTTCTCCAACAAGCAGCTGGAGCTTCCTCGGGGCTGGGAGATGAAGCACGACCACACTGGGAAGGTGTGTGCGTGCGTGCGTGCGTGCGTGCGTGCGTGCGTGCGTGTGTGACCCTCAACCTTTGATTATTGACCTGGGATTACACTAACCTTGAAGGTCACGTGTATCCAGTGATTGTTCTCGCTGCTCAGCTGTCCACTAATCTTTACTTTCAGTGTACCAGAATAGAATAGAATAAAATACTGTAGAATATGTATACTGTAAATATCATATAATATAATAGAATACTGTAGAAAATAGAAAAGGAAACAATACAAAATAATACTATAGAATAGAATAGAACACAGTAGAAAATAGAACAGGATAGATCACTATAGAATGGAATAGAAAAGAAGACTGTAGAATAGATTACTGTAGAATAGATAAGAATAGAATAATACAGAACAGAATAGAACTGTCAACAAAAGTGGGCTTCAACTATTGCAGCTATGTTGAGCGGTAGGGTCTGTACATAGTTAACAGTTGGCTTCGTTGACTCCTTTGGTCATTACACACACAGCTCTCCTCTTGGCAATAGCACAGTAGATTATAGCCTTACATACCTAGACCCCCTTCATGTAATGGAGCCCAGTAAACTGAACTACACAAAACAACCTTACAGATGGACAAATAACAGCACGAACAACTACCAGACAGCAATCAGACATCAAACAATTCAGTCTTAATTAGACTATTTTCTTTCCACATCATATCCCCACAGTAACAACAGTCTGAATCAGGCTGTACGGCATATTAATCACATATTTGACAATGCTGCACATTTATCCCATCTGAAGAAGTCTCAGCATCACAAATCCAAAAAGTCCACCAGTGAAAAGTGGTTTGACACAGACTGCAGACATCTGAGAAAAACGCTCAGAAATGTATCACATCAAAAACACAGACAACAATCCTGAGCTCCACCTCCAATATTGGGAAGCACTGAAATTATACAGAAGAACATTCAGAACTTCAGGGAGGAGCATGAGCATCAGCTTGCTACAACTGAAGAGTCTATTGACTCAAATCATTTCTGGAAAAATGGCATTTTCAACAAACCACACAAAGAAGAATTGGCTATTCAAAATGGTGAAATATGGAAAAAAGACAACCAGAACCCTTTAGACTACCAAATTACTGAAGAGGAGCTAGTGTCTAAAATCCACAGCCAAAGAAGGCCAGTGGTCTTGATGGTATCTTAAATGAAATGCTGAAATTTAGCAACCATAAGCTCAAAACTGCCTTATTAAAACTATTCAGCCTTGTCCTGAGTATTGCAAATTTCCCTGACATCTGGAGCAAAGGAATTATAACACTGATCTTGAAAAATTGAAACAAATTTGACCCACAATATCACCGAGGCAAATGTGTGAGCAGCAACCTGGGGAAGTTATTCTGCAGCATCCTTAACAGCCGACTGCAAGACCTCTTCAGAGATCATAATGTCCTGAGCAAGAGTTAGATTGGATTTACCCCACAACATAGAACTACCGACCATATCTATACCCTCCAAACCCTCGTCAATATCTGGTTTTGTCGATTTCAAAAAAACATTTGACTCAATTTGGCATAATGGTCTGTTCCTGAAATGTATTGCAAAAGCTGTAGAGAGGAAAATCTATGACATAATTAAAACAATGTATACAAATAATAAATGTGCTTTGAAAATCGGTAATATGTTAACAGATTTCTTTCCCCAAAGTAGAGGGGTGAAACAGGGCTGCAGTCTCAGCCCCACCCTGTTTAATAATTATATTGATGTTCTGGCAAAATCACCAGAACAATCAGATATCCCTGGCCTCGCTCTTTCTGACTCAGAGATTAAATGCCTGCTCTTTGCAGATGATCTCATATTGCTGGCTCCATCTAAAGAGGCCTTACAACAGCACCTGGATCATCTGCAAAACTCCTGTCAGTCCTGGGCCCTGACAGTTCACCTGGAGAAGACCGGGGTTATGGTCTTCCAGAAACGACCCAGATGTCAGGGAAACCCAAATAGGATTTGCTGGGTTCAACCGACATCGAACACTCACACATCTACACATATTTGGGACTAAACATTACCTCTACAGGACATTTCCATCTGGCCCTGAATGATCTCAGAGACAGGGGGAGAGGGGCCTTCTATGATTTAAAAAAAGAGCCATCAAATTCTACAAACACCTACAAGCAAGCAAGCCCAACTCCTACCACTACAAAGCTCTTCACTGCCAAGAGGAGAACATAGAGAAGAGTCTCAGCCAGCTGGTGCTGAGGCTCACCTCCTCTAACAGCACACGGCCTAAGGATAGCCCTCACATAATCTAGCCCAACCACATAATAGCTAAAGAAAAGAAACATTGCATTAACTATTGGA
The DNA here is from genome assembly GCF_026936395.1 of Plectropomus leopardus. Taxonomy (NCBI): domain Eukaryota; kingdom Metazoa; phylum Chordata; class Actinopteri; order Perciformes; family Serranidae; genus Plectropomus; species Plectropomus leopardus. The sequence continues at coordinate 5,767,665 of NC_142185.1, forward strand.
CATCCATCATAAATACTCAAAGCAAACTTCAGTGCTGTGTGGTTTTAAACAGACAATACACGGTGGCCGACTGTCTGAGCAGCGTGCCTGATCAGAAACTGAGAAAGACATTGACTGTGTACAGACTCTGTGGTCACAGCTTGGCTATAGAGAGACACAGACACAGACAGACCTGGCTGCCTCATGAAGACAGGCTGTGTCAGTTCTGTCCACAGAGACAGGTGGAGACAGAGACACATTTCCTGCTACACTGTTGCACACATGATGATATTAGAACAAAGTTCTTCACACAAATTAAATGTAAATGCCAAGATTTAAATGCTCTCACTGAGCAGACAAAAATACAGTATCTACTGATGGAAATCACTGTCTGTGTCACAGAAGCAGCGAGGTATGTTGGTGCGTGTCACAGCCTACGGGACAACAACAACAACCTGAACAACAACCTGACGTGGTGTTTATACTTCATTTTTCCTGCACATCTCACTTTTTGTTTTGATTTTTTTTCTTATGTCTATATACAGTAGACATACCACACACACAGACACACACACACACACACACACACACACACACACACACACACACACACACACACACAAAACAAAATGTTCTCGCTCTTTTTATTCATGCATCTATTTTTTTTATCCAATGGATTGCTGTTGATTTGAATATCATGATTGATTTTTTTCCCTTGTATTTATTTATATCATCATTTAATTATATCTGAGGCATTGGCAATATGGTTTTACAAACATTCATGCCAATAAAGCAAATAGAATTGAATTTAAGTGAATACTGTAGAATAGTATAGTATAGTATAGAATAGATCTTTATTGTCCACCTGGGTGGAAACCACCAAACAGAATAAAAAGCAGACAAGCAGTTAGTAAAAGTTAGTGAAACACACAGAAATGGGTCATTAGGAACACTGAACACATTAAATCAGTTCGTGTCACTGTCTGTCTGAGGTTTAAAGCTCATCAGTCACTTAGTTGAGTTAGGCCAAGTACACACTGTACGATTTCAGCCGTTTTTGACTCGATTTTTGAGCCGCACGACTCATTTTAAAGTCGGGCAGAATTTCAGCTTCGTCTTGGGTCATTGTGTGGCTGTGCAGTGTACTTGAGTGAGCAAGGACTGATCACCTGCTCCACTGTGGGTTGGTTCTCGCACAGTTGAAGCAGGGCCACGAGTTGATTCCCCAATGTCAGCATTTGTTTTTTTGTTTTTTTCTCACTGCGACTGCACGAAGTTGAAACAGCATCTGAAAACGCCATGGCAACACAACGCTGGGCAGAAAATTAACACCATGAATCAAGTTGCCGCCAATGAAAGTAGCTAGCTTACCTCCGGTTCTCTCTGCAAAATGGACAAGCCATACTGTCCATGTCCTCCAAGCCATCTGTGAGTCCATATTTGCCAGCGCCTCTTTTTCTTGGAGGTTTCGGCACACAGGATTGCACAGATTATCAAGGCAGCACACTTCTGCCTTGCTAGCATTGTTGCTAATACCTGCCTCGGAGCTTTCAAACTAATCATTATTTAGAATTGTCAGTTACCAGGACAGTCTGCAGGGGGCTGACAGGCCGCTTTCACACATAAAGTGTGAGCTCTCAGGTCACAATCTGACCGTACAGTGTGAACACATTAATTGTGAGCTTTGGCTTTACATCGCAGGCGATTTACTTGTACAGTATGAGATGGAATTAACAACCACATTTCTAAAATCGTACAGTGTATGCCCAGCTTTAGGAATACTGACGGCACTGGAATGAAGGACTTCTTGAATATATTTTTTCCAGAGACTCTATAGGCCCTCCCAGAGCTCAGAAGAACTGGCTGGAGGAGGATAGAAGCTATCTGATAGGACACTCCTCGCTTTAGTCCTCATCCTTTCTGTAAAAAGTTATCTCAAGGTCTTCTGTGGCTTGCCAACTATTATGCTCGCCATTGATACAATCCTAGAAAGTTTACTCTTACCTGTACAGTTCAGGTGACCGCACCAGGCAGGAAGGTGAGAAGTTATAACACTCTCAATCATAGTTTTATACACTAATTCAAAAATCTGCAGACGAACACCTGGGCCACTAGGTTTGCGTGTAAAGATGTGTGTCTGTGTGACCATACCAGAGTTCATCCATGCATGACTGTGTGTATTTGCATCTCAACCCTCAGCCCTTCTTCGTGGATCACAACTGTCGCTCCACGACCTTCATTGACCCCCGGCTGCCCCTCCAGAGTTCTCGCTCCACTGGGCTCCTGGCCCACCGCCAGCACCTGAGCCGCCAGCGCAGCCACAGTGCTGGGGAGGTGAGAGACCGGCCGCCACTGCACCACTTGTCACCTGGAGTCAACTTAAGGCTAGGAGAGAGACGCTGCAATGTTTACAGAGGCCAGTTTGAAGGAGAAAAATGCTTGGTTAGTTTCTGCACTGTGGGCACAGGCGGGGGAGTTCTCCCCTCAGTCTCTGGTGGAGCCGTCCTGCAAGGACATTGGCGCTACTTTCAGTGCAAGAGTATTAAAACATTAAGTGCAGTTGCATTTGACTTAGTCCTTCGAGATATTCTACTGCATCACAGGAATGACTGAAAATCTCCATAAACACTCTGCATCTCAAATAATCATAGTTATATTGATAGGAGGAGGGAGAGAGACGGCTGCCTCTGTCAAAGCTCTGCTGCACTGTATGTAGGAATGACAGCATCACTCACACATCATCACATTATTTAAGATGCCTCAGTATAGTACCCATAAACACGAGGGGCCATCGTGAACATGATAGATAGCTTAACCCTTTGGTACCTGGAGTGACATTACTTTTCTAGTGCTCCTTTTAGATGCCCTTCACAAGTATTTCAAACTTTGAGCAAATTAGTGCAATTTCTGTCAATCACATGGGGAAAAGGGCAATGAGCAACTTGGCAAAAAAATGTTCTACAAATTGCAAAATATTTTGTAGATTTAAACAGTTGTTGAAAAAAGCTAGGGGAAAATGTCAGGAGTTAAAAAGTTAGGGAAAACTTATATAACCATCATTACATATTTAAAATTATGTTATAGAATTGTTAGAATTTTAAGCACATTTTCTAGGTCATTTTTTGTGTATTGTTTGGATTTCTGTTTTCTTTTTTCTTTTTTTTCAAAATTTTCTTGTAAATTTTTGGGTCATTTCTTCTTTCATCGTTCATTCGCCTTCCACCCATGTTTTTAAAAGAAATCAAGCCAATTTGCTCAGGTATCAAAGGGTTAAGTCAATAGAACCTGCAACTTATTGGATTCACTGATCTGGTTAAGGTAACTGATTTTGGATAGGTCTCCAAAATGTCTAGTGTGGAGAAATCGTCCACACTGATGCATCTAACTGCTTTGTTGACAATCTGGTATCTGAGACTGCTGAAAATAGCCTTTTTTTGAGTGTTTGTTTGCTGTGGAAACTGGTTGGCAGAGATTTGTTATTATTGTGTGAGAACATGCAGAGCTGTCAAGTAATCAGCAGGAGGGGAGGTCAGTGTTGAGGATGACCGGCAGATGGATCGGCCTCAGAACTAGGATGCGACCTGAACCGTAGTGCTTCCTTTTGTCACAGGTGGTGGACGACTCTCGCCAAACCAACCCGCCCTCCATGCCCCGCCCCTCCAGCACCTTCAGCGGCTCCAGTCGAAGTCAGTACCACGACGTGGTGCCTGTGGGTAGGTCGAGCAGGATGACGCGCATGCAAGCATGATCTGTCAACAAACACAGGACACATATTAACACAAATTATGTGAAGGAATTTTAAGCTCCCTTTCCAAGTCTTGTTTGCCGTATTTGTTTTTCCTGTCTTTTTTTTTTCTTTCTTTAAAATTTTCAGGCAATTTTCTTGTTTTTTATGTTTTGTTTTTTTTTGTAATTTCTTACTGAGTTTTGGTTCATCTCTTTTGTCACTCATTGCCTTCTTCTGATGGTCTTGGAAGAAATCAATTTTCTCAGGTTTCAAAGAGTTAATGCACCTTTCCTCATTTTTCTCCAGCCTACAATGACAAGATAGTGGCGTTTCTACGGCAACCCAACATCGTTGAGATCCTGCAGGAAAGGCAACCTGAGCTCGCCAGGAATCACTCGCTCAAGTATGTCCCTCGCCGTGTCCGTTTTCCCCCTCCGGTCTTTGTCTCTCTCTCTTCCCCTCCAGCCTCACATCCAACACCTCCATTATCATCATCAGTCAAACTGAGCGCACAGTTGACCTTTAATCCTAATGGACTGTGTCAGTTTACCCCCTGACGTGTATGTGTGTATGTGTGCAGGGAAAAGGTGCAGTTTATTCGCAGTGAGGGAGTCACCGGGCTGGCTCGTCTCTCTAGCGACGCTGACCTCGTCATGCTGCTCAGGTGAGTGCAGCACACTTGTGTTTGTGTGTTCAGGTCAGGGACTGATCATAGCTCACTTGAGAAAAGTTATAACCATCTGGCTCCAGCATTTCCAAGAATTATGCTTTTCTAGGATGTGTGATTTCTGCATTCTGCTTCTTTCTGATTCTTCTGTGCGCGTCCCTCTCTCTTGTCTCCAGCTTATTTGAGGAGGAGGTGATGTCATACGTACCACCTTTACTCCACCCGAGTTACTGCCTGTCCTCTCCTCAGAGCTCCCCTGGTGAGTGTCTGTCTCACTCTGTCTGCATCAAGTTTATTACCTTCATGCACCTTTTATTAAAGCCGTTCCCTTTATTAAATTTGACACCATCCACCCGGAGTTTTGCTTTACATCTTCCTACTAAATAAGAGAAGCGATTTCATAGAACCTTCATACAGTATATACCACAGGTTGGTGTCAGGCTAGTATGAAATATTTATGTTACACTCACAAAAGACATACTTTAAATTTACACTCACATTCCATGTTAACACCCCAACCTCTGCACACATACACATTTTCGCTTAGTTCTCTGCCTTAATTCTTGGTGGCATAGATTTAACAAGGTGCTGGAAACGCTCCTCAGAGATTTGGGTTCATATTGACATGATAGCATCACGCAGTCAACGCAAATTTGTCTGCTTCACATCCATAATGTGAATCTCCTGTTCCGCAATATCCCAAAGGCACTTCACTTGATTGATATCTGGTGACTGCGGAGGCCAGTTAAGTACAGTGAACTCATCATCATGTTCAAGAATACAGTGAGATGATTTGAGCTTTAAGCGATGAACAATTGTTACTAATTGTTATGATCCACTGATACAAGGGCAGGATTGATCCATGCTTTCTTGTTGTTTATGCCAAATTCTGACCCTAACATCTGAACTTCGCAGCAGAAATTAGGACTTATCATATTTTCCAATCTGCACTGCCCAATTTTAATGAGCCTGTGCAAATTGTAGCCTCAGCTTCCTGTTCGTAGCTGACAGCATTGGCACCCGCTGTGGTCCTCTGCTGCTGTAGCCCATCTGCCTCCAGGCTCAATGTGTTGTGCGTTCAAAGATGCTCTTATGCACACCTTGGTTGTGACGAGTGGTTATTTGAGTTACTGTTGCCTGTCCACCTTGCCACACCCTGGATATTTAGTCTTTTTTCCTCTTTTTCTTTCTCTGCAAATCCTAGTGATGGTTTTACATGAAAATCCCAGTTAGATCAGCAGTTGCTGAAATACTCAGACCAGCCCATCCAGCACCAAGCATAATGCCACGTTTAAAGTCACTTAAATCACCTTTCTTTCTCATTCTGATGCTCAGTTTGAACTTCAGCAGATCATCTTGACCATGTCTACATGCCTAAATGCACTGAGATGCTGCCATGCAATTGGCTGATTCGACATCTGCATTAATGAGTGGTTGAACAGGTGTACCTAATAAAGTGGCTGGTGAGCTTATATTTTCTTTTCAACTAAAAATAATAAGTTAGGGTAGATGTGTCCTAAGGTGGTTGACGCACACACACACAGAGAGAGACACGCAAACACAGACTTCCTCTCTTCAGGTTGTGTCAGTGTACAAGTGCCTGTCCTGCACACTCTCCACACCTCTCCACACTGAGCCTGCCTCTAATCTTAAACTGTTCAACCAAAACACAGACAGATGAAGAGGTGTCTCTCTCTGCCTGCTATTTATTTTTTAAATGAATGTCGGCTACAACTGATAGAAAATAACAATCCAGGATTAACCTGCATACAGCACTTCCGATTCTCAGATTTCGATTCTGCCTCTCCCAATTTCCGCTTTGGATCATTTTAATTTCATTTTATCTCAGTCTCCCTCTAGCTGTATTCTATTTTTAAACCCACCTCTGTCTCCCCTCATTGTCTGTTTATATCTCGACTTTCATCATCCATATTTTTGGCCTTTTTCTTCCTTCCTGTGTCTTTATTTCTGTCTCTCATTTATATCTCAGGCACCCAGCGAGCTAATGCCCGTGCTCCAGCTCCATATAAGCGAGATTTTGAAGCCAAACTGAGGAACTTCTATCGAAAGCTGGAGACCAAAGGTTATGGTCAGGGACCGGGAAAAGTCAAGTAGGTTAAACTGTGCAATTCTAAGGAATTCATGTATAGATTGTCTGATTTAGTATCAGTTTATATAACTATATTAAGAAAACAGTAAGACCTTCAGCCAATTTATAATAGTTTCTGCATTCACTAGATGACGAAATGTTATATATTTTTCTTGTTGGGAACAAATCTCATGAAAAGATAAACTACTATAAATTGATGCTACTAACAAGTATTGTGTGTATATTTTTTGTTTCTTTCATGACAGTACAACAATATTATTAACAAATGGCCATGGACAGGGGGTCAGTGGTCACAGTACTAAACAAAAAAACCCAAAAAAACAAAACAGAACCCCCACCCCTCCCAAAAAAAAACAAACCACCAAACATAAAAACAAAATACAAGTCAGCTGTAGGATGCAAACAATGTATAAATTACTTGCACTCAAAAAACAAAACAAAAAAAGTAAAGAAAAAGGGACAATGACAGAGTAGAAACAGGTCTAATTACCTGTTCATACAAACATATGTATGTGATCTTAACCTGCTGGGAAAGACAGCTCCTCAATTTTGTGTGTATCTAAAGCCTGATATACCTTCTTCCTCTGTGCCATAGAGCTCCATTGTTGTAACACTGTTGCACAGTGTAACGTGTTCCTTTATTACCATGAACACCCACACTTTTGTTTAATTTGACTCAGTCCTACTTGCATTGTCCTGCTGCTGTAAACACTGGCTAAAACACTAAATATATATAATTATATAAATTTTCAGCTGAAAATAGTCCCCAACAAATGCACATTTTTGTGGGAGCCGCCCCATTGTTCATATCAGGTCTAATACTACTGGATCTGGGTGTGTGTTTATGTGCTCCAGGCTCATCATACGCAGGGACCACCTCCTGGAGGACGCCTTTAACCAAATCATGTGTTACTCCCGTAAAGACCTGCAACGGAGTAAACTCTACGTCAGCTTTGTGGGCGAGGACGGGTAAGAGAGACGCTTCTCATTCTTAGTTCATTTCCTTATCAGTGCCAAGTGTGAAGTGAGGGTATTTGCTGTAATTGATCCAGGGGAGTTTTGATTCATTCTTATCTTTAGTTTCAACATGTGCAATTACACACACATCTGATAACATCCCAGTAAATCCACAGTCTGCTGGTGAGTGAGCAGCTGGAGCAAGTGGGTGGGAAAAGAAAAGAATGAAAAGCATGGGATGTTTGAACATCAGAATGTAGAGTTATTGTAAACAGAGATGACTGGCACCTTCTACTCTGAGTTTCTGAATGACTGATGGTCATATATCCTTTGTTATCAGTTAATTGTAGTATCTTGTATCCTTTTCTTGTTGTAAATGCACAAGGGCCGATGATTGTAGGGGTGTGTCTTTGCTGAAATAATAATAATCACCAGCTCCTAGATTTAGCATGATTGTTTTTTGTAAAATACACACTTATTCTGAATTTGATGCCGGCAAAATGTTCCCAAAAAATTGGGGCAGGAGCAACAAAAGACTAGTGGAATGCTCAGGAAACACCCGTTTGAAACATTCCACACATCAAATGGTTAACTGGTAACTGATGATGGTATCATGATTCGGTACGAGAGCGGCAAAAGGCTGAGTCGCTCTCTAGCAAAGAGGGCACAAGGTTTGCTATTTTGTGAAAAACTGTGAGTAAACAGTATAATAGTTTAGGAACAAAATTTATCAAAGTACAGTTGTAAAGAATTGATAGATTTCACCATCTACAATCCATAATATTATCAAAAGAGTCAGAAATCTTTGCTAGAAGGGGGCTGAAAAAATTAGATTTAATGCCCATGACCTTTGACCTGTCAAGCTGCACTGCATAAAAACAGTGACTTGATTGTGCAAAGGACGCTTGGGAATGCTTTGAAAATCCATTGTCAGTAAACACAGTTAATCGCTGTATTTAGAAATGCAAGTTAAGACTGTCATGCAAAATGAGAGCCAATTATCAACAACATCCAGACACACAGTCAACTTCTCTGGGCCCGAACTCATCTGAGATGGACTGACTCAAAGTAGAAAAGTGTGCTGTGGTCTGACGAGTCCACATTTCAAGCTGTTTTTGGATATCATGGACAATAGGAAAAGGACCATCCAGACGGTCACCAGCTCACAGTTCAAAGCCACCATCTGTAATGGTATGGGGGGGTGTTAGTGCCCATGGCATCATGGGTAACTTCACATCTGTGAAGGCACCATGAATGCTGAAAGGTACATACGGTTTTGGAGCAACATATGCTGCCATCTCAACGTCTTTTTCAGGGCCGTCCCTCCTTATTTCAGCAAGAAAGTGAGACTCATTCTGCATGTGTTAAAACAACATGGCTTTGTATTAAAAGTTTGCATGTACTAGACTGGCCTGCCTGCAGTCCAGACCTGTATCCCACTGAACATGTGTGGAGCATTATGAAGAACAAAATACCATAAAGGAGACCCTGGAGTGTTGCACAACTGAAGTCATATATCAAGCAAAAATGGGAACACACAATATCAAAACTAAAATTAGTACCCTTAGTTCCCAGATGCCTACTAAAGAAAAGGTGATGTCACACAGTCGTAAACATGCCCCATCTTTTTTGAAATGTGTTGCAGGTATTAAATTCAGAATTTAAAAAAAAAAAAGGTTATCAGTATGAACATTAAATGCTATGTTTTTGTACTGTATTCAATTGAATTAAGGTCAAAAATGATTTGCAAATCACCCACTTTTTTATATCAGTGTTGTATATTATTGTGTGATGATTGCAGGCTGGACTACAGTGGACCCTCCAGAGAGTTTTTCTTCCTGGTGTCCAGAGAACTGTTCAACCCGTATTACGGCCTGTTTGAATACTCGGCCAATGACACGTACACTGTCCAGATCAGCCCCATGTCTGCCTTTGTGGACAACCACCATGAATGGTGAGGTTTTTCGTATATGCATGTAATCAGTGTATCTGTTTAATGTATGTGGTGAAAGTTAGTGTGCCGCTGTGCTGACAGTGAAGTGTTGATCTTGTCTGCTTGGACTGCTGCTCCCAAAATAGAAGTCATTTGCAGGGTGCTGTGTGGAAATTTGGATCAGCAATTTGTGGTTCACCCGGCAATTTTGCCTCGGTGACAGTGATTGGATGGACAGATGGATAGATCATCAGATGATGAATGGATGGGCAGACAGCTAGACAGGACAATCATAATATGATCTGATGGAGAAGATAGCCGATGTAGCAACATAAGTCTTCAGGGGTTTGTTTGTCACTCTGGACAAAATTCGTGGTACCTATTAAATTGAAGAATGTCAAGTCAATACTTTTGTTCTTGGAGGGACAATCTGTCTGACTTTAGAGACGTTCTCAAGAAAGAAAGGATTTAGAAACATGTTCCCTGCTGGTTCAGTTGTTCTCTGTATGACAGGCTCCAGCACTGTTCTGACTCAATGCATTGTTATCAGAGAAAATCTGGAGGGGTGTTATTCATTGTCATAAACAATGTCACAATCTGGTGTGTTCTCAGTTATAAAATGAACTTCAAATCTCACTTAAGCCCGTTAAATACTACATGAGAGAAACATGGATGAAAGAAGCTAACTAACTTCCACAGGGTTTATACATCCGCAGATAGAAGATTTAAAACCAATCTGCTATGTTACGATCTTTCTGTCAACACCTGAAAGAGTAAACCCACTCCATCTGGTACTCAAAGCAGTTTACACCAAACACTTGATGTGAAAAATCATTTGAAGGGAAGATTCATTCCACCTCTGATGCCTGTATTGACCTGTATTTTCTCTGCTGTGTCCAGGTTTCGCTTCAGTGGACGTATCCTGGGCCTGGCCCTCGTCCACCAGTACCTGCTGGATGCCTTCTTCACCCGACCCTTTTACAAGGGGCTTCTTCGCATGTGAGTACCTCACCCCACTTCCCTCTGACTTCCAATTCCACACCAGCATTTCCAATCAGATCCCCCTCACTAACTCTGTCAGGCCGTGCTGAGAATCTAAGTGTTGCAGTCAGATCCTCTCAGCCGGCAGCTGGCAGCAGGAGCAGCGTCCTTATTAATAGCTTTGTCCAAACAACCTCAATCCCTGCCAAATGTCTGCACTAAGGACAGATGTTTATGTCATTATAAGGGCTCTTAACCTCCTCAGCAGCCCGGATCCTATCTTGGCTTTACCATTATCATACAAACAAGCTTTTATCAAACCAGTGGATATGTGTTTTAAACTCTAATACAAATTACATCCAGTAGTTGCAATGACATGAAATATTTAATCATCATAATCACTGGGAGGAAAGACTATGCATAAGATATACATACCTCATACTTTTTTTTTTTAAAGATTATTTTTTGGCATTTTTGCCTTTATTAGATAGGACAGATCAGCAGTGCGAAAGGGGGAGAGAGAGGGGACAACATGCAGCAAAGGGCCGCGAGCTGGACTCGAACCCGCAACTGCTGCGGCACAGCAGTGCCATTATACATGGGGCACCTGCTCAATCCACTAAGCCACTGGACGCCCCACCTCATACTTTTTTGTTTTTAAATATAGGCCTCTACCAAACAGTTAAAATGTCATTTCGTGGTATTAGTAAGTAAAACAGAAATAAAAGTTCAAAATTACAGATCATGTACTGTTGTAATACCTGTAATATATAAGTATACCAACATATATCAGTTTGTTACCATGAAATTATTAGTATTAGTAGTATACCAGTACTACTATTATTTCTGTGCATTATTCTATATACTATTATATTATATTATTATATATTCTAGATCAGACATAATGAACTGGTGGACCGCAGTCCGGATCCAGACCAAAATGTTGTCCTATCCGGACCTGTGGCCAAGTTGTAATGCCATGTAAGAATAAGAACAATAATCTTTACGGAGTAGGGCTGGGCTTAATCAAGAAATAATGGAAACCAACATTAAGAACCTCTAACCAATGCAATCTTACCCATTTCAGTAATTTCAGTTATTTAAAAATTCTCCTAATCCGGGCCTGCCAACTCCCACACCTCTGGTGTGTGTCTCACGCTTGTGGGCTGTGTCTCGCACTCTCAGGACACAGAGAAAAGCGAGGGCAGAATGGTTGAATAATCATGTAAAAAAAGGGAACGACTTTGACTCTGGAATACAGCTGAGTGTTTGACAGCAGAGTCGTATGTGCTTCTACTGTGTTTCACTATCGCAGATCAAACAGCTGATGGTCCGACAGCAGCACAGTGAGACAGATAAACAGAGCGCAGCTTCTCTTCACAGCACCAAAGTGTCTGAAACAGCCACATTTGCAACAGTGGAAAGTGGCTTCTTTAGACTTCACAGGCTACTTTGTGTTAGTTTCAGGTTCAATCAGACTTTGTAGGAATTATTTAGAAACACCAGGATGCATCGCTCCATGACTCATCCAGCCGCTCAGGCTAAGCTCTCATTATTATTACCAGGGACAGATGTCATGCTTTGGGGGCCTGGGGCCACAGGCTCATTACCTTATTTTCACCCTTTCTCTAACTGGGAATGTTGGTAGGCTGTTAGCAGCTATAGGAGAAGTAGGCCTACTCAAAAAAAAAAAAAAAAGATTGATGAGTGAAATGATTAATAGTACAGATGTTTGACAGAAGTTGAAGTCAGAGTCCTGCAGTCAGGAGAGGTTGGCTTATTATCAGCACAAAATGCTTAAATTTACCTGTAGTTTGTTTAAGATGGAGCTTTTAATTTTTATATAATTCTGGAAAGTTTAAAAAATAACTATAAATCATATGTTTATTACACTGCAACACACCATGGTCACATGAAATTGTGTCAGTGACCTATGAGGGCAAAAAAACAAACCACAAGAAAAAAATAAAAAGCAAAATAACAGTTCATTAATCGTAATTAAGATGAAATGTTCAATAAATCATTGATTGTAGGTATGAGGTTCGGACCCTTACTGGGAGGAAATTTTAGCAACTGGACCTATTTGAATTTTAGTTGAATACCTTTGTTCTAGATATTTACCATTACAGTATTTTGAAAAACATCTAAGATAGATTTTTTCCTTAAATTTTAAAATGTAATAGTATTAAATATATTGTATTAACAACAGTAACTTTTTTTGTCATAAAAATTGTGAATTTTTTATCTTAGAATCACTACGTTTTCTATGAAACTCAGCCTTTTGGTAGCTTTAGACAGTAATAAATATAAATAATGCTGAAAATTAAATGTATCATTTAACAACAGTGAATGACCTCTGAAATTGTGACATGTAAAAAATGTATGCCTTCCTTTGAAAATCCCACCACATGTCTGGAGGAGGTGAACTGAAAAAAAACTTACTATTAAGGATACAGTGACATCTTGTGATTTTTTTTTAGCTAAACATACCTAAACAGAATGGTAGAGATAACTCAGTCAGATTGAGTTAAGTTCAACATATTTTCTGTTAAGATACAGTGATTTTAAATGTGCTCTACTGAACAGCTGAGCAGGACGTTTAATATTGTTTTATCGCTTGTCTACCATCAGCATATTGATTGACATTACTGAAGCTCAGAAAGTTCTATCAACATGGTAATTACATATGTATATATATTGTGAAAGACTTAAGTAAGTATTAAGTATTCTGAAATTAACAATATATTGCACCCCAGGCTAAAACATGTTAAAAGGGTTAAAACGTACATTTTGAGATTGTTAAAGGTAAAAGTCAAGACCAAGATGTTCAAAATGTCACCTTTACGTAAAATGTTTTAGTATAAAAAAATCCTGTAGGTTTGTTTTGCCCTCTACTTGTATTTATTATCTGTATATCTTAGTAAGCATTCCACATTTCTCATAACTGAGCTGGTACACCTCCAGGGCTTTATCCTGATACATAATAACTTTGAGCAAACATATTTTTTCTGCCATGCATCATGCTGTGTGTTTTAGTTTACTGCCTTTGGGGAAAGCTGTCTTTTGCTATTGTACATCAAGTAATTAACCTTTGACCTCCCTTATTACAGTTAGCCATAGTTTATGAGTAAGACACGTCATCAATACCTTATTGACCCCTCTGTAAGCTCCGTGTAACCTCTGCCTGCGATCATGCAGCCCATGTGACCTGAGCGACCTGGAGTTCCTGGATGAGGAGTTCCACCAGAGCCTGCAGTGGATGAAAGACAACGACATCGAAGACATGCTGGACCTCACCTTCACTGTCAATGAGGAGGTGTTTGGACAGGTGTGTGTGTGTGTGTGTGTGTGTGTGTGTGTGTGTGCGTGCGTGCGTGTGTGTGTGTGTGTGTGTGTGTGTGTGTGTGTGTTTAAAAATGAGTAAAATAATTCCTGAACCTCTTAAATTTGCGGCTGCAGCCTGGTAAAAATACGTGTGTGTGTGTGTGTGTGTGTGTGTGTGTGTGTGTGTGTGTGTGTGTGTGTGTGTGTGATTGCTCAGATTACAGAGAGAGAGCTGAAGCCAGGCGGGGCTGGTATCCCTGTATCAGAGAAGAACAAGAAGGAGTACATTGAGCGTATGGTCAAGTGGCGTATAGAGCGAGGAGTGGCCCAGCAGACGGAGAGCCTGGTCAGAGGTTTCTATGAGGTACAGCACTCAACAGGATACTTCACTGATTTTCAACAAGCTTTGTATCAAAACAATGTGGGTAGTGTGTGTAGATGAACTGTGGAAAACTACCCTCCATCTAACCAGTGCCTCGATAACCCCTTCTCCTCCCACAGCGAAATCCCCCAAATGACGCAAATTGATGCAAAACACATCATTTTGCCAAGTGTCACTGGCTCTCAGGGATGTTGCTTGAACTACATACTGTGCTTCTACATTTTGATATTGCTTGCCACTGCGCACACAAAGAGTTTACAAGCAGGTCAAGAGACAAACGCCCCACACCCTTCTCTCTCTTGCTCTCAAACTCAAATCCAAATCTGATCATGTGGTAAAACAAGGCAGTGCTGTTTATATATAAACCAAGATATGTTACTGCACTCTCTTTTTCTCACCTTAAATGTTTTTAGAAACACATTTTAGTGCCATGTTTAGCTGTACTAGTATGAGAGTTTGTGAACACGAAGTAGGTGCCTTAGTGCTTCCTGCAAAGTGAAAATGGAGGCTGAGATCAAACAGTAAAACTAAGTACTGCCGATCATATATAAACCAAGACGCTGTTACTGTGTTGCCTAATCTCTATCTATCTATCCATAGATATATGTCTTCATGAGTGACTGACTTATATAACAGAAAGATTTTTTTTTAAATACTTGCTATATTTGATGCGAACATTGGCTCTGAAAATCCATCAAACTATGATGTGATCCTATGTAACTGTAACTTTAAAAACTTTTTTTAAAAAGCCCAAATATATTGCAACTTGCATTGCAACTTTTCAGAAAAGTCGCAGCAAAGTCAGGCATTTCAGTCCCTCTTTTGCAATAACTTGTGAAAGAAAGACTTTAGCACGAAAAATGTTTAGATTTTGTGAGCTGTTCAGTTTGGATGTGAATCTGAGGGCCTGTTCCTACTCAACATGTCGGGAGAATCTGTTCAAACTCTGAATAACAATGGTTACATGTGCGAGTATTTCTCTGAAACATTTGTATGAGTGAGAGTGTAGAACTGTAAGAAGATGGAGATAGCTCACAGTCCTGCATGCTGTGGAGGCTCAGCATGACAAAGTGAACCCAGAGTGGTCATGCAGTTTGGACTGGTGCTCATATTCTGCTTTTTCTCATTTGTTTTCATAAGCAGAACAAACCCAGTCTTAAACCTGCTTAAATCCGTTGCCTTGCAGGATGACAGATTACCGGCTCTTTGTAGGCTGTATGTCTGTCAACATGAGTTTACAGGCCTCGCTTTGCTAAACAAACAAAATCCAACATTTAGTGTTATAAAAACTGATGGAAACTTTTCCCACAATAATGTTTATCCTCTTGCCATCTGTGTATTTCCACAACAAGGATCTACTGTAACTGTGTCAGGGCTCTGAAATTCCTCGAACAATGACGGCTGTGGCAAGACTGTTATAAATGAATAGGTACCATATGTTATACCATGTGTTTGTCCGTTTATACGTGTGTGTGTGTGTGTGTGTGTGTGTGTGTGTGTGTGTGTTAGGTGGTGGATGTACGACTGGTGTCAGTGTTTGATGCCAGGGAGCTGGAGCTGGTGATTGCAGGCACGGCAGAGATCGACCTGGCAGACTGGAGGAACAACACCGAGTACAGAGGAGGTATGTAAAGCTGCAGGGAGGCGCTCAGAGCAGAGATGAAGATCAAAGTGTTTGTGGCACACTCACAGCAATGTCAGAGAACTAGCAAAGTCAAATGCACACACCGGCTTACGTTCAAATGACATGTTTATCCACAACTTGGAGCTGCAACCACTAACCCTCTGTTGTGAGCAGGGGGGATTAGATAGATGCCTTGTGTAACAGCACCCTTGCGCTGAGGTGGGTGAAAGTGTGTCCCATTTACTTTTTTTCAGCCAGTCTGAGGATGAAACGTGGAAATCTGATCCTGATAGGGAGGTGGAGACAAAAAATCTAATGAAATTGTCCGTAACCTATTTTACACTTCTTTCGACACAGGTTTGCCAGGGATCCTTAAAAAGTCTTAAAAGGCATTAATATAATTAATTTAAAAATAAGGCCTTAATTGGTTTTAAAATGACTGAAATTATTCTTACAACAGTCTTAAAATTCTCTGACATTGAAAGTAAGATTTTACAATTGTTTTTTTCTTACATTACATTGTGAAATCTCAAAATAATTGATGACATATATTTTTGGTTAAGCAGTTTAATAAATTCAACTTCTTAAGCTCACGTGCAGAGTGAGAAAGACAAAATCACCAAGAACACCGATGAGAAATGCTATATATTTCCTCCTTCTGTTTTTGATAATATAATATGTTCACTGTCGTCCATGGGTTCCGCTCTAAAAAGGGTTGTATTTGTCAACACTTGATGTAGATAATTTAACTTTTTTCAGGAGCCAAAAGACGTCATGTTTAAGGTTGCCATAAACATTTGGGCAAAATAAAACTTTTCTTTAATTTTGGTTATTAGTAGTTCAGTTCTAAGATTTAGTTCAAGTGGCATTAAAAAGCCTTAAATAGTTTTTTGGCTGAAGCTGTAGGAACCCTGATACAGCTTTAACCCACAATGTCCACTGTGAATGTGATCCACTGCCATTGAAATCAATTTGACAATGTCCACTGGATGAGTTGGCGCATTACACCTCATCACCTCTTAAACTAGGATATCCTGCAATAATAAACTGTAAAATCCGACATGTTGATTTACTTAAAATCTTGAAAACGACTGCCTTGTTTACTTTATATCTGAAGTTTATTTGAAATTTAGCTGAATTTGCTTAATTTTATGAAGTTGCTGCAATTTAAAAATGACAATTGCAAAAACCTTGTTCTTTCCAAGGTTTTTTTTTTTTTAAAGATTATGTTTTTAATGACTTTATTCGATAGGACAGTGTAAGCGTGAAAGGGGAAGAGAGTGGGGGGTGACGTGCAGCAAAGGGCCAAGGCTGGAATCGAATCTGCGGCCGCTGCGGCGAGGATAGAGCCTCTGTACACTTAAGTAGAACAAGTCAGTCTGACAAAGAGGATTTAGCCAATGATGGAATTAGGAGATCTATGAGTTCTGTTGTGTTAACATTTTTAGGAATACACAAATATGATCGACTAGTTTGCAACTGGCAGAATACAGATATATTTACAGATATATACAGAAGTTACTAAAACTTTAAAAGATTCATTTAATCAACCTTGTCATTTTTAAGTTGCAACAAGTTCACAAAATCAAGTACATCTAACTAAATTTTATTTAAACATAACAATTCGATGTATAAAATAAACATTAATGAAGACTCATAGTTATATTTACTTACATTTTTCATGCAATTGATTTCCTGGATTTGTTAACATAAAATCAGCTTGTCACAGTACCTTATCTTGTTTCCTGTATTTGGGAGAAGGAATGATCGGGTTTTCCTTTAATATATTTTATTCAGGAAATACCGATTCAAAATAAAAGCATGCTGCTTACAGCAGTTAAACCTCTGATACCTGGCAGGCTGGCATTCCTGTCTTTAAAGGACTGTAGAAAGCTGAGTTTTAAAGCTGGAGTGTAGATAATTTGATCATCTGAAACTAGAAGACCTAAGGAATCCAGTAAGATTAACCATGGCATGCTAACTTTAAGCTAAGTTTTGGTGACGAAAAACAGCATGGGCATTCCACAGGGGTCCCTTGACCTCTCACCTTAAGATATCTGAGTGAAAAAAAGAATGGGTTTGATGAATACCCACAAGTCTCCTCTTCACAGACATACCCACTGTGTGCTAGTTAAATGCAGCATAGGACAAAATTCATGCAGTTTTTTGCCTGCAGTATAATTGTCTTATTTTGTATTTGAATATTTCTGCACACTGGGGTCCCTAAACAGTCTTGGAGTTGCATAAATTGGGACCAGCTGGAAAGCTGAGACTCTTGTGGAATCAATGAGCCCAATTTCATTCATGTATTATGATGTTAGTCCCCAGTCCTCATGTCTTTGAAACGGCATCACTGTTTTAAAAGACCTGTGTGTTGGGGCGCCCAGGAGCTCAGTTGGTAGAGCTGGCACCCCATGTACAGAGGCTGCGTCCTCACCGCAGCAGCCGCAGGTTTGATTCCAGCCTCAGCCCTTTGCTGCATGTCATCTCCTCTCTCTCCCCCTTTCACACTCAGTCTGTCCTGTCTTTAAAAGCAAAAAAGACCATAAAGATAATCTCTGTATCTCTGTATCTGTATCTCTCTGCTGTAGTGTACTGCATAATGAGCACTTAAAACTTTGGGGAGTTATTGCTATTTAATTATTGTAATGCGTATTGTGTACAGTACAAGCACGAAGCGCCAGTGTCCAAACCATTTAGAAGAGATCACATTAAAAGGCTTTTTAAAGGTCTGGCCAATCCAGTTGAAAAGCGGCCAGCAGCAGGGAGACAAGAGAACTCAAACGGACAGTCGGCCATGACTCAGTGTGAGGCTCTTTTAATAGACGAATCGACTGAGACGGACAAAACAGCTCCGCCATTAAACATTAAACAGCAGAGCCCATTCAAAAATCACACAGGAGAAATAGTGAGATGGAAGGAGGAGGAGAGCAAGGACCAGGGGACAGAGGCCTTATTTGTTATTCATCTGACTCATGCACCATCATCATCTATCTCCCTCCAGGTTACCATGACAACCACATAGTGATTCGCTGGTTCTGGGCAGCTGTGGAGAGGTTCAACAATGAGCAGAGGCTGAGACTGCTGCAGGTACAGCACGTGGGTGACCGCATGCACACAGGGTGCCCCCGTGTGGAGGCTGGGTGCCCTGCAGGCGCTGCAGAGTCGTGTTTACCACAAAGCTCAGATGGACTTAAGTGCATGACGGGGGTTTAACTTTTGGCTGCAGAAGGATCTTACCTTAATCTCTGCAATATATAGAACTGTATTACACACTTCACTTTACATACAATGTTAAGTTTTCACTGTTGAAATATCCTCAGATTACTTGTTTAACCCTTTGAAACTTTGAGCAACAACACTCTTCTTTTGCAGCATTCCGATGCCTTTCACAAGTATTAAGTAAAGCAAGTATTACATAACGTAAATGTGTATAAATATATAAAGTAGCAAAATGGGTGGATTTATTTCAAAAACTCTTAAAAAAGGGTTTTTTGAGCTGCTTAAGAAATGTCCCAGAAAATGCAAGAAATTATTATATTTAGATAATATGAAAAAAAGGCTAGGGAAAAATGACTAGGAAACTATATACTTAGAATTATATATTTAAAAATGTTTTTAAAGAATTATTGTAATTTTAACTTTTTTTATTTTCCAGTTGTTTTTTGTGTCTGTTGTTGGTGGTGT
Source organism: Plectropomus leopardus (assembly GCF_026936395.1). NCBI lineage: Eukaryota > Metazoa > Chordata > Actinopteri > Perciformes > Serranidae > Plectropomus > Plectropomus leopardus. The sequence goes on from NC_142185.1 coordinate 5,787,036, forward strand.
TTTTATGGTTCGTTAAATTTAATTTTTAGTTTATTTTCTTGTACTTTTTTTTTTTTTTTTACTAATTTTTGGGTAATTTCTTCTTAAGCTGCTCATTGCCTTCTTTCTTTGTTTTTAAAAGAAATCAAGCCATTTTGCCCAGTTTTCAAAGTGTTAAATATTGAATATATAGAACTGAAAAGGGGTGTGGGAACAGCCCGGTGCGGCCTTATGCTCACCTGGCACTGTCATACCTTGAGTGTTGAGCTCATGGGAGAAAGGTGTGACAAGTCATGAATAATACTAGTGCTTTTAGGATGCTGCTTTCATACTTTGTTTGACTGTTTTATGGGCTTCTTCTTTTTAGTTTGTGACAGGCACCTCCAGTATTCCCTACGAGGGATTTGCCTCTCTGAGGGGCAGTAATGGACCCCGCAGATTCTGTGTTGAGAAGTGGGGAAAAATCACATCCTTACCCAGGTAAGATGTCTGATAGGATGACTGTGTACTCTTTAGGGACTGCACAAAATGGATTAACCTCACAAAAGCTGTCAAGTCTTTTTTTTTTTTTTTTTTGCTGAAGGGAGTTTGGGCCCTTTCATTTTTCTCTATGTGCCACACTTATATATTATTTATATATTTATTTTATCAGCCTTCCCTTGCTAAATCAAATTTTAGTTATTAAACAAGATCAGTGGTGGATAGAGTTCGGAAAATCTATACTGAAGTAAAAGTACAATAACTCCCATAAAAAAATGTCTCAAGTAAAAGTAATCATGATAAACCTACTAAAGTGAAAGTGTAAGGTACATAAATGGTACATCTGCTACAGAAGTACAAGGTACTTTTAATTTGAATATTTTAGGATGTGTGCAAAATAATGAAAAGGCTGCACTTTTAAAATAAATTATATTGTATTTCTAAAGCCCCCCAAACTTTTAGACCTCGCAGAATAAATGGTGACATTTCCCTTTCACTGTGCCTGTTGTTCTTCTGCTCCATCAGTGCCAAGAGTACGCTCTGCACTCCTATATGAGGCGCAATAAACAGCTGAAGGGCATATATATTTCAACAGCACTCCTAATATACTGTACAGCTCAAAAATAGAAAAACTATTTGTGGTGGCAGATATTTGTTTTTGGCTGCCAGAAATATATGAATGTTTGGGAAACTGCATATATCTTTTTATTTACTGTCTTTAATAGGAACAAAAGGATATTAGGCCTTACATCATCACCATGTTTATCTGCCTGATAACCTTTTCCTGTGTGTGTGTGTGTTTCCATGCGTTTCCATAGGGCTCACACTTGCTTTAATCGCCTGGACCTCCCACCTTACCCCTCCTTCTCCATGCTCTACGAGAAGCTGGTCACCGCTGTCGAGGAAACAAGCACGTTTGGCTTGGAGTAACCTCAAATCAGCTCACGCCCAGGTTTAACTTAGGAGCAAGAATCAACTGGAATCCCACCTTTCTCACTTAGGAGAGACATGGCAAATAAAACTTATATCCTCAAATGGCAACTAACCCCAACTCCTACCCGCGTGGACAACTCTGCTGTTTTTTTTTTCCTCCCTGACTGGCTTTTGGTCACTTAGCACGCAGGCATGGTTCCGATTCTCTGCCTTTCTCTCACAATAGAAGCAGATCAAGCAAACACCTTCTGGAAGAAAAGGCCGAGAACTGGAGCAACGGTTTGAAAAAGCTGTACAGTACAATTTCTTTTTCCAGTTTTTTTCATAGTGACATTTGTTCGTCGAGCCACATGTGTGCTTTATCTCTTCAGTTAATGGCCTTGTTTACTGGATTTCTAGCACCTCCTCCTCCTCTTCCTCCCCCTCCAACCTGCACCTCAGAGACAGCTGCTCAGAAACCACCAAGCTCCCTTCTCCCTTCTCTGGACCTCTAAACTGTGTCCTTTCTGCACTGGGGCTGCAACATTATGAACTATAATACACACATACTCTAATCACCTTTGCACAAAACACACACAAACACAGACATTTTTATTGATGGTGCAAACCAGTCTTTCCCCCTAGATTTTTTTATCTGTATGTTATCAGATGTGACATTTTAGGCTTAGAGCTGGATGTTGGCTGGTCCTCCTTTTTTTCAGAGAGCAAGGGAAGTACTTGTGTGCACAGAAACATACACAAATATTATTAGAAGCAGTTGTTCTAAGACTGAAATTCCACTTTTTTTTTCTTTATTCCTGATTAAGCTGGCGAGCAAGTCACAAAACATGGACAGTGACTCTCTGTGATAATGATGGCAGGTTCTGGTCAGGACTGTTACCTTCAACACCGCGGCGTCAGAGCTCTTACAGGGGCGAGAAAGACACATCAGAGACATGCAGCCCTTGTTTCTGCACACACTCAGTAAGGTATTCACACACACAAACACGTGCATACAGTGTTACAGCGTTAGCCTTGATGCTGCAGGCGCACTTTCCTACAGTGACTCACTCCACAGTACAGACGCATCTACAGACGCACTTCAGTCGCATAGAAGTGTCAAACAGTCCCACACATTGATCATGAGCAATAGGTGCACTTTCAGACAGATGATGTCGGCTCATAAGTAAGACACGCAAGGCCCTCCTCTCTGATGTAATCCCCTCCCAACTATGAAAGTGATGAATGTACCAAATAAGTGACTGAATGTATGAACCTCAAGCAGCTCTGTGCGGCTCAATGAGGAGGATTTCACAAAGAGAAAACACAAAAAGGAAATCAAACGAGGCACGGTTGCTTGAGGAATGAGGATGCAGGTGAAAGACACAAGCCAAGTGCCTGGTCAGGGTGCAGCGCTGGGACCTTTTTAGTGCCTCTTGAGTTTTCCTGACCGTGAAGTGGAATTTCATGAGGGAAGCTATTGTATTTTGACCAGATCAGAGATGGTGAAACTTAAAGGAATAGTTCACTTTTTCTTTTGAAGTGGGTTTGTATGGGGTACTTATCCACAATCAGTATATTACATACAGTAGATGTCACACCTCTTGTTTAGAGAAGCAGGATGAGGTCTGCTGGTTTTTGTTTTGATGTGTTTTCTTTGGATTTTCTTTTTTGTTTTTTATGTGTGTGTGTGTGTCTGTGTGTGTTTCTTATTCTGTTCTTGTTTTGTCTTAATTTGTGTTTGATTTGATCAAGGTGTCTATGGTGAGTACTGGGGCAGAAATTGCGAGTAGTCATGTGTAAAATCATTTTTATTTTTTATAAAAATAAAAAATGGGGGTAGGATTTGCTAGAAACGTACGTCCTCCTGCGTCTTTTCAGACATAAAATACTTAATATAATATATTATTATAATAATATAATAATGTTATTTACTGAAAATGTTTGATGGGTTTCAAGGAGTTGTTTTTCTAACGTATATTTAATTTTTACTCTTCCATTTTATTTGGCATATTAGAAATAATAAAATTGAATGAGTGGGAGGGATCAGCAACAAAACATATCTTAGCCACCCCAAAAAAGTCCCACCTAAAAAAAAATCTGTGTCAGTTTAAGTGCATGCTGTATTGAGAGTATTTTCACTGCTTTACCTAAACACAAATACTTATGTACAACTGAAAAACAAAGCTGTTATATCACTTTCTTCACAGCCAGACTCCACAGAGAAAAACTGATTTAATATTGCTGAACACAGGAGCTGCTGGTCTACTGCTGCCTTGATCAGTTATTTTGTTTGTGTTATTGTGTGACTATGCCAATGGAGTCTGGTGGCTTTGAGGAGAGCATAGTTTGGGAACTGAAGCTGCATTCCTGTCAGAAAGGGCTGTCTGAAAGAAAGGTAAAGCAATGAAAACACTCTTAATGTAACATACACTTAAACTGTTTTATGTATTTTTTTAGATGGCTAAAATATGCTTTATTGGGCTGCCCGACAGCTCATCTGGTAGACAGAGGCTGTGTAATCACCGCAGTGGTTCAACTCCAACCTGCAACCCTTTGCCACAGATCCCCCAAAAAAGCCCCCCAAAAAATCTAAAATCTGTTGTTCCCATCCACAGCAGCACATTGCTTTGCTTCTGTGTGAGACTCCAACCTGCTTCTCCAAACTGGGGGCATGCCGACTGACATCTGCTGTATGTAATATACTGAGCATGGATAAGTACCTCATACAACCCCACTTCAAAAACATCTGAACTATCCCTTTAAGTAATAGTCGTTTCGATTACCCAAACAAAAATCAACACAAGGGGGCAGTATGGTGTTTTGTTATTATTATGGCTCCTCAGAGCAAAGCAGCAGTGATTTCCTCCTTTCTGAATGACCTGACCAGGTGTGATGATGATGATGATGATGTTGTCAGGAACAAGCACCGGCCTTTAGGGCTGTATTGATATTATACTTTAGAACTTTCGGCATACAAGTCCATGCCAGGCAATAGTTTTGTCTTCAAAGCATGTGATAAAAACATCTAACTCTCAAAAGTGCACGACCCAAACCCTGAGGACCCCTCAGTTCACACACTTTCCTACATACACAAACACACACACACACACACACACACAGATACAGATACACATACACACATACTCGTTTTCTATGGGGTGCATGCCAGATTACACCTTCTGTACAGAGTCCTGTTGGAGTCACATCACAGGGGCTGGAATAGTGTTAGAGAGCCCCACATGTGATGCGAGACGTGGAGGCAGACTTTCGTATCCCAGCCCCCCTCCCCCTCCCTCCTTCCAGTCCAATACTGCATGCGGGATCTCCCTGGTGAGCTCTGTGAGCTGTGCCGGGGCAGAGACCCCTAGATGGCGTTGTGTTATAGCTCGATATTGCATGCTGAAATAGTGCAACACACTGTCCTTACTAGCTTTTTTTGCATGAGGATATCGCTATCCATTCAGAAAAAGGGGTGAGGGAGCTGGTTAAGTCGTGCGTCACTTTGGTAGTGATGCTCACTTTGAGGCATGCGGCCTTATGCTTACCTGGCACTGTCATACCTTGGAGTGTTCAGCTCATGGGAACAAAACGTGGGGAATAAGGTGCTTTTAGTTTTAGCGCTGGGAATGGACAAAGTGCAAATGCAGCGGTTTGTTATCTCTATGACAGTGTGATGGCGAGGATCTCGGCAGCATGTTTCAAAAATGTTGTTACTTTTACATGTGCGTGTCTGCCTATCTTAGTAATAGGTCGATGGTTATGGTCCATTGCTCATGAAACAGCAATGAATCAATAGGGCTGTTTTGATTTTGTGAAACGTGAGAGCACATGTATGTGTACCATGTGTGCGGTCCTGTTTGTCTCTTTGTATATAGATGTATATGTATGTCTGTCCTGTTGTGTGTATAAATATATATTTTGCACCGAATGTACCAAAGGTTTGGGGCTTGCAAAGTCAACCATTAGGCCTGCTCTCTATTTCTGTCTGACAGACACATCGCACTCCTGGCTTCGGCCACATCCGTACAGAGCATCACCTCATGTTTGCTTGAGGGGCAGATATGTGGCATGGGCAACAAACGCTTCACGTTAGGATATACATTCACTCAGTCAGTTTTCCATAATGACGCTTTTCTGCAGAAGGCTGGTAAGATCGATTACTCGCTTCACATCCAGATGAAGACAGTCGCACCTCTCGTCTTTCCTAGAACATTTCTGACAGGACACAGCTCCGGTTTTCAGAATTCCACTCTATGCAAAGCTCCTGTATGAGTGTCTCCATTTCACCCAGATGATTGTAATAAAAGAGAACAAATGGCAAATTTTGACCAGTGATACATGACCCTGATTTATCCTTTTTTTAACCAGAGTTTGCACCAAATTGAATGAGTAAAATGACAAAATATACTATCTTTACTGTTGATTATAAAACACAGCCTATTTGGCAGGGTCATCAGCTGTCGCAACCTCTCCTTGATGATTACATCCTCTCTTAAACCCAAACAACTTAAGTTAGGCTAGTTAGAAAAGGCAAAAAAAAAAAAAGATATATTTATGGTATGTTAAAATTAAAACAGCTATTGACAACATACGTAAATGAAAATGAAAAAAGGTAATTTTCTATGTTAACAAAATGTGAACAGGAATGATGAGATTTCTCACAAATGAAATACTTGTAGATACTGTCAAAGTTATTGTGAGATAAGGAACTGTACTTTATTTATCAGAGTAAAGGGTGGCTCGTGTCTTTGTTTTTTGTTTTTATATCATGACCCTCCCTGGAGCCACAAATATTTTTCTTTGAGTGACTCCCCCAAGTGACTGGAAAATGAATGATCCTATTACTATTAAGAAGCATATTTCACAGTTTCCAACTATGATAAATGGGGTGACTTTGGAGATTTTTAAAGAAAATGTGCCTCTCGAACTCACTTGCTGGTTTTGGGGTTCTAAAAAAATACAGGCAAGGCAGCTGTATCTGTATAGCACATTTTGTACAAAAGGGCTATTAAAAGTGCTTTACAGAACTATAAAATATAAAAACATAACAGAGGATACACATTTACCATAAAGAAGTAAAGAGATAAAATATAAAAGGTAAAATTAATCACTAACTGATTTAAATTTTTTGAACTAAAAATCCTTATTAAAATAGCAAAAGTGCAAACAAAGTTGAGTGCCCCTTTCCTAAGCCATATTGGAAAACATAACTCCCTCCCAGCACTTAAAAAGATTATAAAATTATTTGTGTTATTTGTTTAGGAACTATCAGTTCCTAAAATAAATAAAAAGATAAGAACTTTGATTTAATTTGTCATATTTCTGCCACTGAACGTTAATGATGTCTCAGGCACTTGAATCTTATTATTTATAATGATGTACTCTGGTGTTTTTAAATTATTTCTTGTTTTATTGGTCTTTCCAGAACTTTGTGTCTCGTTTTCTTTAATTGGCGAAAGTAGACTGCTGTAGTTTAGCTGACTGCAGCCGCTGTCACATGTAGCCGGGGAGTTAATGATGAACGTAACCGGTTACACGGCTGCTAAAACGGCATTCACGTTTCAAAAAACTGCACCTCGCTTCTTTCAAACATAAGCCCAGTGCGCATGCGCGAGGCTGTGACGTGTCGGGAGAGTGTCAAACAGAGGGATGTGAAAATGACCGAAAAGTCTCCAGATGAACTTAGCAATAGTCGCCCGCAGCGGCAGTTTGGATAGTTTAACCACCGGAGCCGCTGCTGTAGAGTTAGAGGTTAGAGACTAACCGTTTTTCTTCAGTTTAGCGGAGGAAAATCTTTAGAACTCACTTTTGAACGCGCGACATTGACCATCGAGCTAACTTAGTTAGCGACAGTTGAGCTAACCGGAGTCGGTAAAGTAGTCAAACTGAACGGTAGTATGGTGACAGCTGAGCTCACTTTAACATGTAACTAACGCGAGCTGGCACTGTAAACGTTAGATAGACATTTAGGTTAGTTTTGTCGTTCGTCTTTCATTGACTGAGCGTTTCGGGACGCTATCCAGCCCCCCCGGTTAGCTTGCAGCAGGACTGAGAGCGTTATCGACCGGAGAGGAAGATGTCTCGGAGGCGGCTGGACAGTCGTAGCGGACTGGCTGCCGGGCTGCTCAGCGACATCCAGACCTCGATCTGCACGGAGCCCATGGAGAGTGTGTATGAAATCACCGGAGAGCTCGGGAGGTGAGTGAAACACAACTGTTGTCCCGGTGCTGTGTCGAACACTGTTATCTCGTGAATATGTGTCCCCCTTTGTAAACCCGACTCAAACCCTTAGTTTTCTATCTTTGATACTTTGGTTTTATTACTAACCAAAGTGTGTTTTGGTGTGTTTTAATGATTTCAGCACTTATTATTACTAAGTACTCACATAATTTCATTCGAAATTATTTATATATTGTATTTACTTTATATACATATTTTTAAAATTTTCATATTCTTACATGTTTTTTTTATATTTCCCCTCATTCCCCCCTCTTTTTATGAAATATCAATATTACTTATTTTATGTCATTTGCTATAGCTTAGGCTTTATTATAGTAAACTGTCATTTTAACATTACAGCTTTGATCAATACAGCAAATCAGAGGTGAGCCAACGGAGCTGTTTATTATTACTATTACTTTATTGATTAAAAAACTATGCATACATGTTTTTCTGTTTTTGTATGTATCAGGAAAACTTACCAAGTTGCTCCAAGTTGTTTTGTTGCTTATTTTCAAGTCTTTTTTTAAAAAAAAAAAACAAACTTATTTCTTGCTACTTTTTGGGCCATGTGTTGTTAAGTTTCTCATTGTTTTCTCCCCCAGTTTTTGGTTCAGGTACTGAAACAAATAATTATTACTTTGTTACATAAAAACACCAGCCAGTAACATACAATGTATTTTCACATAGTTACAATTGACAGTGAGTTTCTGTGTAATTGACTGAGTATTTAGACTAAACAGGCTAACTACACTTAGTTGTCACTACAGATTTAGACAATGTTAAACATGAGACTGAAATCAAAATAAGTGCCACATATTGTATATTAGCAGCAGAAACATTAAAAGGAAAACTGAATATCTTTCTTTTGCAGAGACTAACATCCCCCTTATTAAACAAGTTATAATAATATACATTCAGGTTTACATGGTCTATAATGTCTTTATTTGTATGCATGAATAGCACAGATCATGTTATTCAATGCACTAATTTTATGTGTGTGTGGACTCTGGACTGTAAGCTGTAACCACTGTAAAAACACGAGCCAAGCAGTGCCAGGGGACCTGACTCCATTGTGCTACAGTAGACCTTTGTCATGTGTTTGCCACTGTGTGTGTGCCATAGCAACAGCTGATGGTTGATGATCATACCATAAGATATCTGAGGTGTGTTTGAAGTCATGTGTCATGCAGCATGCACTGTATAATACGGATTTCAAAACAGGAGGAAGGAAACAAGCACATGTGGAAAGCAGACTTTAGAAAGAAGAAATGGTACAGGCCACTTCTGTTCTCTAATTTGTGTTTGGCAAAACAGGAAGTTCTGAGGTGCAATATTTTCAAAAGCATGAGGGCAAATCTACTTCCACTTTTGACCTTTAAAGGAATGTTTGGTTTTTCTCAACTTAGGTACAACATAGTGTTAAATGAATATACAGCGACCTTAAACAGCTGAAACTTTCTGTTGCACATTGTTTACCTATTGCATTGTCAGGCTGCAACTTTCAGTTGTTTGTACTGTCAGTTAATGTGTCAATATTTTTTATTGAATTGGTTGAACATGCATTAATCAGTGTTTTTTATATTAACATTGATTGAAGTGACGGTGTAATATGAGAAGGCTCTGTTGTAGAGTTAAAAAGATAGTAACAGAAATTAAACCCACTTTGCAACTTGTTTTAGCTTGTTTTGGTTTTACAGCCCAGACAGCTACTTTATGATTGATTCTCAGATGCAAATCTCAACCCTTGTAATTACAACAAAAAAGAGGCCAGACAAACATAAATATCACTTAATAACACTTAAATATCAGATAAAGTTCGCAACCAACTGGTTAGTTTGGCATGCGTCAAGTTCACTTTTCACAAGGGGTGTTATTCAGTCTATAAAACAAGTTGAACAGTGTTGTCAAGAGAAAATACCCTGACATGACACCGTTAGTGCTTGGAGAATACAGTTATTTTTATAGAGTATAGATAGTGGGGATGGGCATTGGTATTTGAGTACTTGCCCATCACTTTACTTTACCTTACCCCTGTGAGCCAACATTTAATTAACTTAGTTTATGAATGGCTGCCAGATTCTACAGACAGACATGAATATTTAACAGAACATAGGGCATCATGTTGTGCTATCAGCTTTGAAAAATGAATGTATATTAAATGCTGCAACCACATGAAAATGTGTCTTGTAACAGTGTTGGGTGGTGCTGCAGAGGAGCTGTTAAGCGCTATTGTTCTGTTCTTTAAGAGAAGGCCTTCTGGGTCTGTAACCTTCACAGTCAATGCTCTGGGTTTCTTGTTATGCAGTTATTTTTAGATTTAAATAGTTTTTGTTTTGTCGCAGTCATTACAAGGCCTTGAGAGAAGTGTTTCCAATAGTTGCATAATACATCAGCCGAATGCAATGGGTTTTTTATTTTTTTGGTTGTTGTTTCTGATGGGAAGGTAGTTCTCAGGAGAATTTGAGTTTTTTTTGCTGGCCTTTTTGTTCAGGTATAGCTCAGGTGATAAGCCATGGAAAAACCACAGAATATTATGTGACACAAACACCACATTGGCACTGTGTGTTTTTGATCATTTTGTAGGGCTGAATTGTTGGTTTTCAGCTTCATCAGCCAAGATGATTGTTGACACTTAAATCTTGTAGATATCCTTGTATCTTCCCAGTCTTGAGTAACAACCCAACAATGACCTCATTGATCCAGACATGACAGAAGCATTAACACCAAGCTGTTTGGGAATGTACTGGTATTAGATAACACACACGTTATCTAATGCCAGTCATTGTATAGAGCCATTGTCCCAATGCTGCAATCATTTACAAATGGCAATGTCATGAGGGCTGGAAATATATTGGGGGTGAAAAGAAAATGATACATAATGGGCTCATAATTTTGTTTTTTTTTTTTGACTGGGTACTTTATCCTTAAAGTGGATATGAATTAAGTAAAGATCAGGACAGCACTTAGTCTATAATTTTTATTATTGCCACACAGATGTTTTTAGCGAGACATCCCCCTTCAGCATATAGATTGTGCATATAAAAATATACTGGGGGGGAAATCATCACATCACGAGTACCCACAATACAATTGTCACAAAATGTAAGTCACAATATAATGCTATTGCAATTTTAAATGTTTTGCAATATACTGAGTATTCTGATAACATATATTGTGACACATTCTCGTTTTTCAACTGCAAATTAAGGAATACCATGTGTCATATTTTTATACAATGTGAGGAATATCAGCCAGACAAGTCGACCAATGATTTAAATGTCTTTACATTTTTTTTGACATTGATGTGGAACTCTTTACTAAATTTCATATCACTCAATTTTATGTAGAATGTTACAAATCAAAGATGGAAATTTACATATCGGAAGAAGAAATTAACAAAATGTGCAATAGTTTCATTTAAATATTATTAATATTGTTAGTTAATGATGCTGCTGAATACTGTCTGACTGAAGGCTGCTCCTTTACCATACATCCACTTTCTCCTTTTCTAGGGGGAAGTTTGCTGTGGTCAAGCGCTGTGTGGAGAAGGCCACAGGGAAAGTGTTCGCTGCCAAGTTCCTCCGGAAGAGGAGGCGAGGTCGAGACTGCAGGGCTGAAGTCATTCACGAGATGGCCGTGCTGGAGACGGCCCGTAACAACGCCCGAGTGGTCAACCTGCACGCTGCCTATGAGACAGATCACGACATTGTCTTACTGCTGGAATAGTGAGTTCACAACAGAGCCAGTAACATGTTCTTTTCACTTTTTTAATGTTACATAATATATAATCATTATTTTAACGTGGCCCTGGTTAAATGTTTCTACCACAAACAAAAACATGCACAAACAGCAGTATGATCCTGTAAATGCCTTTTAAGGGCAAAGTCCTGTTTGTCCAATCTGAAGGAGCTGCTACGGTCACTGCTATTTTATGTAATGCTCAGTCTTCCTAACAGGTTTCTCAGGATTTGTTATAACACTCAAAGGTATGGTAGCCAAATCACCATGCAGTCGGAGCTGAAACTCCAAATGTAGATGACGTAAATAAATAAAAATTCCCAGAGCATCATCGTGTTCTTTGTGCCATCAAAATAGAAACTAGTGTGACTCAGATTGTAAATTAGAAAAACACAGGGGTTTCCATAAAGTAAATTGCTGTTTTTTTACCACTTTTTAATGCTTGTTGTCTGAGGCACTTTAATCCCTGCCTGAGAGCAAAGACTTCAACAACTAACCTGTTGATCTAAGACAATCTGGACAGCTCAAAAAGAGCCTTAAAAGATACTAACTTAGAAACTTGAGTAACCAGAAATGTAATGAAATTAGGTGAACTTTGTACTCTGTGTACCATTTTAGGGCTCTGTCAACTTTAGCTGTCAATTCTACTTTCAGTGCTTTTAGAGAGTAAAGAGGAAGGTTTATTTTCTTGCTCAATAAGACTTTGCCAGGACATGTAAGATCAAACCAGTGGCCCTCTGGCTGTGGGTTAGCCGGTAAAACCATCAGGCCAGGAGAAAAAACAAAGCTCGCACGCTAGATCAGATTCATCAGATGAAGAGCGTCTAGCTGGAAATGTTACTTGTATGGTAATTTTTTTAAATACTCATCGGAGCATATTCTAGTGTGCAGACTTTGTTTTTCTTCTCTTGTCCAGCACTTCGCCTTTTTGTTGTCTGAATGCGCCAACTTTTGTGGACTTTTTGTAAAACCATCAGGCCACCCTGCTATCCTTGTATATAAATTCTATGTCTATTCTGCTTTTACAAGTGGAACATATAGAACTGCATTAAAGCTGCAGTAGGTAACTTTCAGAAAAAGAAATGGTCATATTTGCTGAAAATGTCACTATATCCTTACAGTAGTACATGAGACAGATAATCTGTGAAAAAAAAAATGTGGTTCTTCTGCCGCCTCTTCCTCCTGCTTCCAATGACATTTGCAAGAATCCAAGAACGAAAACAACCACTCAGTGAGAGATCAGAGTCTCTAATGCAGTGTCATTTTTGTGCACACCAGCGTGCATGGCAAAGACAAGTTAAGAGGAAAGACAATGACTAAATGCTATCACTTTCAAAGAAGTTTATGTTGTTAATTATGTTTGCTGTGTATTAGAGACGCCTCAACTTTAATAGGGTGTTTTTATTTTTTTGTCTGTTTGTTTTTTTCACTTTTTTTGGGCATTTTTGCCCTTATTGGTCAGTATCGAATGTGAGCGTGAAAGGGGGGCGACATGCAAGAAAGGGCTACAATCTGGAAGCAAATCCAAGCCACTGCTGCAAGGACATTGCCTTTGTACACAGGACACCACTCTGATATGGTGTTTTAATTCAGGCGTGGTGGATTCTTTCAAATTCCATTGAGAGGATGAGGAGGAGCTGGAGAACTATGATTTTTATCACAGATTATTTGTCTCATGTACTGTCAGGGTTGCTTGAAGAGGATGCATCTACTGCTAGCACACCTAGCACCACTGAGCTGGCTAATATAACAGCTCAGCTACCAGAGGAGGACGCCGCTAGACTTCCTTCGGCGGTGATCCAGATGGCGGGTATAGTTTGGTAGAAACTAGAAAATAGTTCCTACATAAAACTGTTCACAACAAGGTCTGTGGATTATCTTGAGTAATTGGGTCATGATTTCAGAAAAGAGACTTTAATGTTGAGTTCTTTGAATGCATTTTTTTGTCACTTTGAGCACACAAGCTGAGTGCCCTTTAGTTTTATTGTATTGGAGAGAAGGCAGACATTTCTACTGCTAATATCTCCAACACTCAGCTACTCACACCAAAATTATTTGGGCTGATAAATGGCATTACAAGCAAGACGTAAAATATTTATTTTTGATTAGGGGGTGAACTGTCCTTGAAGTTGCAGAATTGTGTAGAATTTACTGTCCTTGGACATTTTGGGAGATAAGCATTTCATAAAAGTGTGTGTGTATTTACAGTGTTTTTTCTCTTTGGCCAGTGCCGCCGGTGGAGAGATATTTGACCACTGTGTGTCTGAAGAGCTGCTTCCAGAGGCCCAGATCACCCGTCTGATGAGGCAGACACTGGAGGGGATCCACCACCTCCACCAGAGCAACCTGGTGCACTTAGACCTGAAGGTCTGAACACACACATGCACACATAGAAAATCACATGCATGGATGTAGCTGGAGTTGAGGGAATCTGTTTTTGCATGTTCACTTGCTTCACAACAAACTTCCCCCCTAAGTGCTTGGCTGTGTACTTTTTTGTTAAGAGTGGTTGTGGGCTCAAAACCCCAGTTTCCTTTTTTAATGACACAGTTAAGTCCACAAATAGGATTATAGGTGGTAACAGTTATTTGCCCAGGGCGAAGTGAGAACGCAAAGTGGCAAATGAGATATTTTTATACTCCTTTAATCAGGGTTAATATATTGATTATACTCATTGTATCATGGCGTGTTCCACACGGGGTGTTTAAAACGACTAAATCATGAACATCGAGTATAAATTTTAACATCATTCTTTGAAGCCACCAGCATGAGACTCGCTTCAGCGTTTTGGCTCTCACACAAAAAGAAAGACTCTCAAACATGATTTGTCACACACACTCCTCCACCCATCCAGATCACTTAATCCTGGGCGATAATGTGAGCAGGCAAGGCCTGTTTTTGTATCTGCAGGACTCCAGACTGCGACTATTCTGTCGCATTTTCTGACAAAGGAGCAAAAACATCAACACTGGGTGCTTCAAAATAAAAGCACCTTTCGTTTTGATTAATTTAATAATAACAATACATTATAACTGTACATTATTTAACTTTATCATAAATGTAGTTCATGAATAACTATGTATTTAAGTGGTGCACACACAGTAGTTTAGAGGAGATTTTGAAATATTGAGTTTTATTTTGTGTATTGCAATGTAGCCTGAAAATGTAGCAATATTTTTTTAAAGACGTAGCACTCAACCCCACTACAATGCCAATGTAAAATTCTCCAGGGCTGGAATTTTACATGACAGGTTATTTCAACATACAATAGATACTGATTGGCCTCAAAAAACCTAAATATGTTGGTGTGTTTTGGTGTAAACAAAAGGAGAACACACTGTATGTTCTCTTGTGGAGAATGATACAATAATTGAATAATGGCAGTGTTTACACAATGTCCCACGGTCAATATATTTTCAGCACTCAAACAATAATCATGTTGCAGAAAGGTAAACACTTCTTCTTCAGAGGGCAAAATGTTTGAGTAGGTGTTCAAAGAGAACTTGAGTTATGTTGAGTTAAGCAATAAGTTCTGAGTTTAAAGTGTCAATAATATTTCCAGTACTTTCCAGTGTTCTCTACATGATATTCAGCCCGTGTTTCCTCTTTGTTTCTTCCTCAGCCACAGAACATTCTCCTGACCAGCCTGTCTCCTCCAGGAGACATTAAAATCGTCGACTTTGGCTTGGCACGTAGACTGGGTGCGGTTGGAGAGCTCAGAGAGATTCTTGGCACACCTGAATATGTGGGTAAGGTAATGTTTATGAAACATGCTTTGATTACTCAGAAATCTCAGACAGGAGCAGCCAGCACCAGCAAACCACACGAAAGGTAATGAGAGTCAGGAGAAGTTGTCCAAAGTGAAACCTATCTTATGTAATGCTAATAGAGATACCTTTGTAGGTCTCTGAGAAAATAAGTATTTGTAGTTTATGGCTTTAGGCTTTTCTCAATAGCATAATTTCACTGTACTTATGGAGAGAGGTATTAACATTAAATACAACCTTGCTGTCATACAGACATTAAGAAACCTCGGCCTGTCTTGTTATGCCTTCGCACCGGTGACAGCCGTGGCAGGAGGCATTATGTTTTCAGGTTGTCCCTGCGTACGTTGGTCCCATTCTAATGAATGCGATACCTAAAGTATGTAGTAAAGGAATTGCTTCAAATTTGGCACAAACATCCCCTTGGACAATAAACTGATTAGATTTTGGTGGTCATAGGTCAAAGTGACTAACCTTGAGATTTCAAATTCTTTTTTTTCTGGTTTTTTTTTTTTCATGTTTAGCCTTAAAAGCCCATCCGCACACTCAAATCAATGAAAAATCATGTAATCATGTTTAACCCTTTATTCACCTTTTAGTGCATACATACAACCAAATCAAATACAACGACATTGAAATAAATATTGAATAAAAGTAAGAAAGCAACAAAAGTTAGGAACATAAATATGCTTAAAACAAGTAATTAAAAAAGACAAACAAAAGAAATTGCAAACAAATAAACAAAGAGTGTTGATTGCTTGGGTTTAGTTAGATTTAATAAAAATCGTGTCTACTTTGCAAGCTTTCGGTCAGAGACCTTCAAGGCAAAACACATAACCCTTAGGATCCAGGGCATAGAGCAGATTACACTCCACAGAGGGGGGGTGCAGACAGGAAGTTATGCCAGAGAGAGCTTTTTTGGATCCAATCTTTAGGAACACTGCAACCACTGGGTCTGAATGAGGTTTCCAACATGAGTGTTTTCTTATTAATAAATTTTAATAGATCTTATATGTTTTATGTTATATGACGGCTGCAGCCTGATATCTATATAGCACCTATTTCTATTGTTATTTATTCCATTGTAAAATTATATTTGAAATTAATTTTAATAATTAATAATATTTTAATAATAATAATTTAGAATTTAACTACTGTTACAATTATAATTATTATTCTACTAATAATATAATTATAAATCTATTAATAGTTCAATTGAGTTTTCATAGAAGCTGGTGATTTAATCAACTCATTCTTCAACTCCAAAGATATAGCAGGATCAAGGACAAATTTTAATGTAATTTTAATGTTTAAAAAAAAATTTAACTATGTTTTAAAAAAATACTTATATATTTACCTTTTACCTTGTACTTTTAAATTTTGTAAATATGTTGTGCTTGGTGTTGAGTGACACTGTGTTCATTTTGTAGTCACTTTTCCAAGGACTACACTGCCCTTGATGTCTTGCTGTTCAAGACTCAGTGACTGACACAAGCGTTCTGCATAGAGGCTAATCAAGTGTTCTCACAGCTCCTCATACTGCTGTGTTACCTACTATGCCTTGAAGGTCTCTGACTGAAAACTTGGACAGTAAATGTGATTTTTGCACAGACTTGAGTGTGCGGATTTGCTTTTTTTCCTCTGTTGATGAAGATTCAGCTCCAGCACCTCAATCTGAGTCCAAATAGACTCAAACAGTGATTTTTCAAGAGTTGATCTTCATGTTTAGCCTTCCCATGTGAATTTGACTCTGGCAGCTCTTCTGTGGGTGTAATGTGGTCATTTTGCACATTTATGACTATTAACGAAGACACAACAGTAAAAACATAACTTTAATGTCAGAAGTGGTGAAATGAAACAACATGAGGTATGACTTGATACAGGAAATTACAAAGAGACAATGTTGCAACATTGAATATCAGCTGACTTTTTCTTTAATTTCTTCATTCAGCTCCTGAGATCCTGAATTATGAGCCAATCACAACAGCAACTGACCTGTGGTGAGTCCATTCTTCTTTGTGGTGATGTGAAACAATGTTTTATTTATTTATTTTTATTTTTTATTGGAATAAAAACAAAAAACAAACAACATTAAGAAATTAGTCAAATCTATAACTATAATAATTTGAAAGAAGGTCTGGCTGCATGCATGTGTTTCTATAGAAAAGACACAATAGAATCACAAATAAACTATGAACAGTTAAAACTGGAGTAGCTCTATGTAAACTTGAAGGAAGTGATGTTATAAATATGTATCCTCTTCGATCAAGTGAAGTCACATCTAAATGTGGATATATATTTAGTCCAAGATGCCCAACAGCTTTTAAACTTATCCTGCTCAAGTCTTGAAACAAATAGAAGTTTCCCCATCACATAAATATCATGAATAACGTCGATGCAGTCCTCAACCCTGGGTTCATCTGCTGTTACATATTTTCTCCTACGTGCCTTCTTACTCGCTATCATCATAATGTTAAAAGATAAAGATTTTCATTTATGTGCAGTAATTTAAAAGCAATTGGCATTGCCAGAGCACACGATAATGACTTGTGTGCAGATGTCATACATTGTTTTTTGTTGTTTCTTTCATTTGAACTCTAAACCAAATAATGTGTAAATGAAGGTGATCCATTACAGAGTAAAACCACAAAAAAGCGAATAGCTGTTTACAGTTTGTGTAATTATTTTAATGGTCACCTTTGTTCTCACGTTTGTGGCGACCCACATTATGAATGTAGGACCTTTTTATAGAATCATTTAGCAAATGAGCCGCCCTGTGTGTCCTCTGGTATTCAGCCCACAGGCGCTCCTCTTGTTTTGACTGTGTCGTGTGTGTGTGTGTGTGTGTGTGTGTGTGTGTGTGTGTGTGTGTGTGTGTGTGTGTGTGTGTGTGTGTGTGTGTGTGTGTGTGTGTGTTCCTCAGGAGCGTTGGGGTTATAGCGTACATGCTGGTGACGGGCGAGTCTCCGTTTGCCGGGGACGACAAACAGGAGACGTATCTGAACGTGTCCCAGGTCAACGTGGACTACAGCAGGGAGGCCTTCTCCAGGGTGTCGGAGCTGGCTGTGGACTTCATCCGTAAGCTGCTGGTCAAAACTCCAGAGTGAGTACAAGACGGAGTGTGAACTCGCCTAAAAAATCTCTGAAACACAGTGATTTGCTTTGGGTGAAATCAGACTGGAAAGTTAGCACGGGGATGTAAACAAAAGGATGAGATGGATTTCCACCAGGCAGCCCAACCGTCACGTCATATTTTATTTTCAGCCAGCTGAGCTCCCTTGTGAAGAATTCCCACAGATCAGTCTGCAGGTCTGCACAGTGGACAGCAAATAATAAGCACGTGATAATTAGTGATGCAGCACATGTGAAATTCAGGTCCGATACAGATGTTTTGATGTTTATTTTTCTTTTGTTGTTCCTGAATTCCCCCTTTTGTGCAAGGAAGGCAATTAATTTTCATTATAAAAAGAATAACTTGACTGCTTTAAAGTCATTTAGTCTTTTATTAATCTTCCTTTGAGTGAGCAGACATTCAATCATACACTTATAAAATTTATAAATAAGTAACATTTATAACACAATCTGTAAAGGTCCCATATAATACTCATTTTCAGGTTTATTTTTATATTTTGGGTTTCTACTAGAGCATGTTCATGTGCTTTAATGTCCAAAAAACATTATTTTTCCGCATAGTGTCTGTCTGAATATAACTGCATTCATTGTGCCAAAAATGTTCCATTTTATCTCCTGTCACTTAGAGCCCTCATCCTGACTGTGCCCAGAATGCTCTGACCAGTCCGTGTTTGCAGGTCTTCACATTAGCTTGAGTTTATCCTCATATAATATAGTCGCGCTGTGCACATTTCTCCCTGGATTGAGCATTTTGCTACTTTCACAGTATTTATAAAGCAATTATACTACGTCTACTACAACAAAACGTCTTTAAAAATGCTTTGAAGCCTTATTACTATATAAAATATATCATAATTCCCTCGCTAATATCTAATTTATATTAGATATATATTAGATATTATAAACAAATTCCTCCTTCAGACAGTTGTATTTATTCATGTTTTTGCCAAAAACTACAATTTACAAGACTACATTTGAACACATAACGTTACAGTCATGGATGCTTAGAATGTCTCATTTTTACTATGACCTTAAATGCATCCTAATATAACTCAGTGCAACTACCGTCAGCTGTTAATTCTGTTCAGAGGTTGCTAACAGCTAACATTAACTAGCTGCAGATTTCAACACAGATTCTTTGTTCACAATGCAGCACCATAAGGGAAGAAACAGGGTATATCCCCTGACCGGTCAGTAGTGAGTTTGCTGTGTCCTTTCATCCCAAAGGTGTCAGGGGAAAATTTCTGTTGAACAGGTTTTCTATTGTCCTCTGGACGCAGTTAGTCTTGAGCTCTGTTTGTCATCCTGTGCAAAATTGATGTGACACAACCGAAAAACATCGGTGAACATGTGTTGAAAGGCTGATAGCAGTCAGCAAGAAGAATATTTGCAGGTAGCAATATTCGGATGATAACTCAGTGCATCCTAAACAAAAATATGTTTTTGTTCATATAAACGATGCTGATGTAGCAAGTACAACACTTCAAGTCACAATTTTGGCCGTTATTCTGCATGTGGTGTTTTTGCCTATTTACTTTAATTATAGATTATATTTATATACTTTTGGTTACCTTGGGCTCTCAGAAATTGCGACTGAAAAATAACCATCATATTAATCAACAGTAAAAATAGTGTTTAGCTGCAGCAGTTGTTCAGGCTGCTTGAATCTAGTGTTTGACTGTAAGTGTTTTTTGCTGACCGCAGGGACCGGCCCAGCGCTGCAGAGTGCATGAGCCACCCCTGGCTGTGGCAGCTCTGTCTGAGCCCCGACCCCACGACCCCGCGCACCGTCCGTGAAAGGAGCTGCGGCACCAAGTGGGCGGCCCCACCCGAGGACCCTGAGGACAAGGAGAACTTCCTGGAGTCGCCTCACTCTCACGCGAAGAAGTTCCGCTTCGATGAGGAAACGCCAGCAGACGGTGACTTTTGAATATTGGGGTAGGAATTGAAGGGAGCTTTTTAAAAATATTTTAAGCCTCTAGAAAATCTGCTGCCCACCACTCAGAAGTACTTAGATTATGTTTCTATTCCACTAATCTGCAGAATTCCAAGATGGCCTACTCAGACCAAAGATAACCAGCTACATTTTTTGAGATCCATCGCTGTTAAAAAGTGTGAAAATTGTACAGTATGTCTCAGTTAATGCAGTGTGTGTTTAACCTGAAGTATTTAATACCTTGTTAAAGTCTCTGGTAATTCCAAAGGGCTTCATAAGCCCACTCTTTCTGTACTGATGACGGCTAGTGTGGAGTATCTCTAGGGAAATCTATGCAATTCTCTGGTGCAGTTTAAATCTATTTTCTCACGAAACCTTAAAGAAGTTCAGAGCGCTCTGCTTAAGGTTAAGCGTTGAGTGTTGTGCTTCAGCAGAAATGTGTGATATGGAGATAAGCACGTCTGCAATGAGGAAGTGTGCTAATTATTTGCATGTTTAAGAGTATTCAGGACAGCTGATAGGCAGCTTTTGGGGAAACGTTTTGTCTCAGATGTAGGACTCTGTGTTCATGTCAGTTAGT
Source organism: Plectropomus leopardus (assembly GCF_026936395.1). Taxonomy (NCBI): domain Eukaryota; kingdom Metazoa; phylum Chordata; class Actinopteri; order Perciformes; family Serranidae; genus Plectropomus; species Plectropomus leopardus. Next base: position 5,807,782 of record NC_142185.1, read on the forward strand.
CAGAATTTCATTGTAAGTAGGCTTGGGCGGTATCTAATTTTTCATACCTTCCTGACACTTCACTGGGGTATACAGTATATGACGGTATAAGTCTATGCCTCCATCAGATGGCTAATGCGCTGCATACACAATAGATACCCAAAAAATGTTAAGAAAAGTAATATTCTCACCCTTCTTTTCCTAATTAACAGAGAAATTCAACCGCACAGCTTTTGAATTCAACTTCCTCTCGGTCACAGATGACTGATTAGTCTTAATTGCCTCATGAACTCATCATAAAACACATTCAAACAGTCCTGGTTACTCTTGCTAGTAATCTGGTAAGTAAGTCCACTGTTCCAACAATCACTAGCTCCTGTTGGGTCAAAATAAATCCTTAATTCACCAAGTTAGATGTAAAAAAGAAAAAAACATGCTGATATTCCACCAATAGAGAATTAGCTCTGGTGGTGCATGCTGTGCACTACATACAGTAAGTTTAATAGAAAGAGGAGCGCCCATATTTATAAGGGTACTGAAAAACCTTTGGGATTTCTAAATACCCTGGAATACCGAACTACTGTGATACCGCCCTAGCCTCGCTGTAAGATCATAAAACATGCTGCTGTATCCCAAGCTACACTTCGACCTTAAAAACAACCAGCAGAAGGGCACAGTCACACATGAGTATAATACATTCCTTCTATGTCTGCATTGTCAAACTGTCACTTTCTTAACGTCTGCAACAGCATGAGGGCTTCAACGTAGCTCAGGGTTTTAGAGAGAACTCCAACCTTAGCAACGTCACCTGCCAAAGAACTGATAGGCCTCCACATTCATTCCAATGTCTTTGAGGCTTAACATGAACAACACACCACGGTAATTATTCCTGTATATCCTCCTTTAGTCCGATAGAAACACGAAACTGTACCGGCTGAAAAAAACCCCAATGACTCATGCAGTCGTTCACATGCCACACCCGCACTTACTCAAATGATTTCCTCAGCGAGCCGCACACCGAGTTCCTCTTTGTTAGCCTGAACAAGAGAAACTTTAGCACTTGCTTCATAAGCACACATTTGGAACTGATAAGCAAAAGCTGTTTCTGAGCATCTGTGTGTTTGCGTGCCCCCTGAGAGGTTCACTGTTATTCTCACCAAAGCCATTCAGTGTCCTCTCATTAGAAAGCTACTCCAGTCCTGTCGGCTCAGGCTGCCTCCAGTCAGATATTCCTGTTGTTGTCATCTCAGGGCATGCTGCTCACTCTCTGCTCACTGCGTTTTGTACTCGTAATGTTATTCTCATAGGCCTATGATTATAATTATTATTATTATTATTTATGTGCTGGACTTATATTTTTATGTAAATAATGTGCTCATGTGTCTTATAAGGAGGCGCTGATTATGGCAGGAGAGGATGATTATTTAACTCTTTGAAACCTGGAGCAACATCACTTTTCTTTTGCTGCTTTCAGATGCCTTTCACATTTATTTAAACCTTTGAACCCTGAGCAAATGGTACGATTTCTTTCAAAAACAGGAAAAAAAAAGGAATGAGCAACTTGGCAAGAGATGTTCCACAAATTGGAAGAAATTAGAAGATTTAGAAAATGTATTTATTTTTTTTCTATGGAAAAACTATTTTCATGACTATCAAAATGACATACTCAAAATTAGGTTAAAGAGTTATCATAATTTTTAAACCATGATTTCCACGTCATTTTCTTTTATTTCTTTTTTTTTCTTTTTTTTTTTAATTTCAGGTAATTTCTTTGTACTTTTTACTAATTGCTGGTAGATTTTTTGGTCATTTGTTCTTTCATTGCTCATTGCCTTCTTCTGGTGTTTTTGAAAGAAATCCAGCCAAATTGCTGAGCTTTCAAAGGGTTAAACAAGCTGGTGTGGCTCCAGTGGAATGAGTAATGAGTGGAAATGTTTGGAAAGATGAAAGCGAGGCAACGGTTTTGAGGTGGAACTGGGAAGTAAAACGAGTGATGAGTCAGATGGTTTAAGTCCGGAGGATGGTGATTCATTCCTGGAAAAGTGTGGAAGAAGCGTAATAGGAGTAGTTTTTGGGAGTCAGTGGATTTTGCCATGCTATTCCTTAAAGTTGTGTTGTTGAATGTTAAGATATGTTGGCGTGAAAGGCTTTTTAGGTGATGAGAAAGTTGGAGTGATGGATGTTTGTCCCAAGAAGGTGACAGAATCACTGTATAATGTGAAATATGAGGTGCTTGGGATTCTTTGGTTCATTTTGAATGGAAAAAAATCCTAAAATTGCAGCGCTGGCAACTCTGTTTGCTCTTAATCTCCAACTACATTCCTCTTTTTGTTGGGAGGTGCTGAAGCGAATAAGAGCACATTGTGTTTTTGTTTGTTGTTGTCACCAGCTGGTACAATGGCCTTTGTGTGTGAGGGAGATGGGCGTCTCCGGCCACGGCCATGCTCTCATCCGTATGCTGTCACCCTTAAAAACTGGAACACCACACTGTTAAAGGTTTTCATCTCAACAAGTAGTTTATCTCACAGAGTTGACAGATTCCACTTGTAAGAATAGAAGAGATTATCTGTCTGAGGTGCTTTCTTTTGCTACTGTATGAGGAAATAAGCTTGAATCTTACTTCATCTCAAGTATTTTCAGTCTACTCTGCTTTTTTCTAATACCTCTCCAGACAGGTGTCTTGAAATAATCTTGACTGTGGCTGAAATGAGGCGAATTGATGCAAGTTTCTCAAGCTCACAGAAAACAAGTGTTCTCTTTCCTGTTGTGTCTGTAAAATAGATGTTAAAGGGATAGTTGAGACTTTTTGAAGTGGGTTTGTATGGGGTACTTATCCATAGTCAGTCTGTTACATTCAGTAGATCAATCAATCAATCAATCAGCACGGTCCCAGTTTGGAGAAGCAGGCTGGAGTCCAACACTGAAGCAACAAAATGAATTTTGCCCACCTAAAAAAGGCCTGCCTAAAAAAGGTAAATAGCAGTCTATGTATTGCTTTATATTTCTGTTGTAGTTGTTTTTTTCTGCATTGGCTGTTTAATAGACCTAAAATCCCCAACTTTTTTGGTGTCTGGTATTGTTTTTGATTTAATGGGATATATTAATGTCAGCTATTAGTTTAAAGGGACACTTGTAATGGGAGGGTGTCTGGCTTACATGAGACACAGGTGCTGTCTTTTTGTTGCGATCTTTGCTGTTGATGCGCACAAACTATATAAAACCTAAAGCATATCTTCATCACTTTACACTTAAGTCAGACAGTGATTTACACCTTAAAATGAAGTTGTTATATCTCTTTCTTCCAGCCCAGACTCCGTTGAGAAAAACAGTGGTTTATCGTTGCTGAACACAGGAGATGCTGGTCTACCATTGCATCAAATATTTCTTTTGTTTGTGTTATTGTGTGACTTTGGTGAATCAGAACTAGCCGTTTTACATGCCAAAGTGACACAACAACACAAACTCTCTGGTTGAAGCAGCAGTAGACCAGCAGCTCCTGTGTTCAGTGAGTTAAAATTACTGTTTGTGTTTTGTATTGTTTCTCAGTGGAGTCTGGCTTTGACGAGAGCAGGCGGGGAATTGGAGCTGATAATGACTTCCCCTTTGAAACTGGCTGTCTGACTGTAAGGTAAACCAGTGAAAATATTCTCAGTATAACATACACTTAAACTGATATAGGTGTTTTAGGTGGAACTTTTTTTAAGGTGGCTAAAATCTGTTTTGTTGCTGATCCCCATTCACAGCTGTACGTTGCTTAGCTTCCATGTCAGACTCCAGCCTGCTTCTTCAAACCTGAGGTATGCCGACTGACATTGATATAACACGCTGACTCTGGATAAGAACCCCACACAACGCCACTGCAAAAAATCTGAACCACCCCTTTAAGACCTGCTGATCAGCGTAATGTGGAGAGAAGACGGATTGTTTTGCAGTGCAGTGATGTCAGGGATCTCACTTTGCAGGATGACGAAATGCTTGACAAAGTGGCTCGTGTGTTTGCCGCCATTGTCCGTGTGTCAACATGACTTATGCTGGTGGTGTTGATTTTGTTATTTTATACAGCTATTGTACTGTTATTTTCAGCAGCTAAGTCACTCGTGGCCTCCGTGTGTGTGTGTGCGTGTGTCTGAGCGGGAGGTGCTCAGCTCGCAGTCAGGCCGCGGTCGTTATAGAGAAGTAGAGCACCAGTTACATCAGGCGACTGATGTCATCCAACATTCCTGTTGACTGAAGGACACTGTAGGTTCCAGTCAAATCAGCCACAAGCACAAGCAAATAAATGTTCAAGAGATGTATGTTTATTTTGCATTTTATATTTTTTTAATGTATGAGCATTCTGATTGCATCTGAAATGACTAAAAAAAATCTTTATTGTATTCTGATTGACTGCAGGCTAATATGTAGGCATCACAAAGCAAACTGGGAAAGCTCATTAAAGGTTGTAGAAAATATCTGATGTCATGTCTTTGTTGTTGTCTTTAGTGGATCCAGTGTGGAACAGTCCATTTCCTGCTTTCTGCTTTTTCCGCACTGCTGCCACCTGCTGGCAACCGGACTACTTTCAGACATTTGCCTCTCATCCAAGAAGCTTCCTCAGTTTTAACCAACCAGAAGGGAACGCAGGCTTTAAACTCTGTGTGTGCGTGCGTGCGTGCGTGCGTGCGTGCGTGCGTGCGTGCGCGTGTGCTTGTGCGTGCCACAGAGTCGTTAAGGTCACTTGTGAGGTGAGTCGTTGTCCCAAATGCGATTTGTGTGGTTTGTTGGGGCTAGACGGGTGCAGGTGTGAATGGGTGTTGATGCTTCTGGGGAGAGAACTCAGGACCGCATTGTAAGTGGCAGATAAGTAGCATCGTAGGCCACCTCCTCTGCTCAAAGATGGTCGTTCCAGTTTGACATAGATGGCTTCTTCTTTCAAACCATGTCTTCTCTGGTTTGGAAGTGTACATCATTGTCGTTGAAGGAATGTCCCTCGTCCTGCAGATGTAAGTGGACAGCAGAGTCTTGACCTGAGGAGTTGGCTCTCCTGTGTTGTGCCTGGTCTCTCCAGACCAGTACTTGCTGTTGGACTCTCACCACCCACTGGAGCACACTGAGGGTTATCAGAACTCTACACCATGGAGCTGAGACTGTGCCATCAAAAGCAGAGGGGGAGAAGAAGGAACAGAAGCAGGGTAATGTGCTTTATGCCAGCCAGGACTGCACAGACTTGTTCACTGGGGAAATTGAACAACCCCTCAGTGAGCAAATGGCACCTCCTCAGGTAAAGACTCTGTCCACGATGTACGCTTTTAGCCAGAAAAGACAGATGGTTCAAAAGAAGAAGCTATCTATGTCAAACTGGAATGACAGAGCAGGCGGCCTACGACATTAGGTATCACCCACCTATGATGCGGTCCTGAGTTCACTCCTCATCTACCCCCAACGACCCACACAAATCCAATTTGTAACCTTAACGATTCTGTCGCACACACAAAGCCTGCACTCCCTTCCAGTTGGTTAGAAGTGAAGCTTCTTGAATGAGAAGCAAATGTCTTCAAGAAACTGAAACTAGTCCAGGTGCCAACGAAACAGCACTTATGGATGCCAACCTTCATCAATAAGACATCTGAAACAAACTGTTAACTAGTGACCTGAACAGAGTGGTGACAGTTTAAATCAATAAGCAAGCAGAAAATTCAAAATAGTGGGCATTGTCTTGGCTGTGCACTTTGTAAACACCGTAAAAGACTTAAATCTTTACTGTATTTTTAAACAGCTTAGCATTCAGCAAGTAGTAAACATAATGGAATGATCCGAAGTTACATTCAACAAAACCAGTTACAGCCACAAGCGTAGTGCAAAGATGCTATGTAAGCTCACAGAGATCATACAGACTGGAATACGCCGCGCAGAAATTAAAACATGCTGCGACATTCCCACAAAACTAACAAGTATGTTTACAACAAACAAAGTTCAGAATATACAACACATTTCTGCCACCTGAAGACAAAATTATTATTTTAACAAAAAAAATCTCATTACAACATGGTAAATGTTGGTTTAGTTAAACTAATTGTTGATTTAAAGTACTTTATTATTAATTAATTAGAAGATATTCTTGTTTAACTTTGAAACAAAACTAAAACATGTATGGAACAGATCCAATTGGACACCAAGTTAACATGCTCAGTTAATATTTCAAAGAAGTGATTAAGTGCCAAAGCCATTCACAAGATCTTACTTTGCGTCCACACGGTCGTCACTTTCAGACACCATTTGCTAAAAAAGATCATGTGATTTTACTGAAAGCTCCAGAACAGCTACTAAAAGGTGCAGCTATGTGACATGTTATCTGTGGACAGTCCGCTATTGGGATTCATCTGAAGGAATGACAACAGACCAAATACGTGGCTGCATTCTTTGGCCAAACATTTGAATACAATCACTTATCACTGAGAGACCAACTGATGAGGCGTGAACCTGACTCTGTAAAGTTCACACGTTCAGACATTCACGGGTCTTAAAATCGCTCAACACAAGCGCAGGTAGATAATGAGCCGCTCTGCTTCAGCCAAACATACATTCATTTAAAATAACAGCAGAATTTAATATAAATCACGTTACACGAAATCTTAAACCCCTTGAATTAGAAAAAAAATCCCTCGTAAGCAAAATCCAACTGAAACACTATGAATCATCCCCGTCTCTATAACGACGTTTCTACAGCAACTTAAAGCTCAAGCCACAATTTAACGTTAACATTAAGCCTGAAGAATAAAGAAGGAAGACCATTTTATACCTGCATATTTCTGGGTAGAGCTGGGTCAGTTTTGGCTTTTGCTGCTCCATCGTTTGATTTGATTCTTCGCATATCGTCTGAACCGGTAAATTAATTCAATGATTTGTCATCATGACAAAAAACAGCACTAGTAATAAGCAATTTGACCATGTGATTTACATAAAATTCTGTTTGTTAATAAACAGACTAAGTAGTAGAGGTGGGAGGGGCAGAGCAGCGCACACCGTTCGCTTACTAGAAAGTTCATGTGTTTTTTGGGGTGACGAAAGAACACATGGCAGCATTAGTTTCTTAAGAAACCTAAGGGGACATTGACATGGCAACAGTTCTTGCATGAAATGTTAAAGTTTTGTCGCCGTTTGGCCTTTCATATGTATAGGTGTTTTCTGTTTAAAATATGCAAACGTAGGAAGGTAGCGAATACTCGACCATCTTTAAAGTGGTTACTGCTCAGTCCCAGATACCTGCTGTGCTTACGTGATGTAACAGGTGCGTATTTAATGGATTCATTGCGGACGGGGATCTCCGACATTATGCGATAGTCAGAGGCTCAGTGGCTGTTTGGACATCGTTTCATTATGTTCCACTCAAGTGCAACGTCTGGTAAAATTTGGTAAACCCGTCCATTCCAGCATTTGGCTTAACGTCAAAGTAGTTTAAAAGTTTGTAGACCGGCCCAACTCTACCTCAGGAAGCAGGAGAAAGAATCTCAAATCAATCAGACTCGGATTTAGTGCATTTAGCCGTAGAAACACCAGCATCTGTCACACGCTCTAAACTCTGAGCCCTTAAATCAGAGAGAAATGAGGTAAGACCAGCAGAGAAGACAATCTGTACGCAAGAGCTCACAACCAGCCTACACCAGCCTCAAAACTCCTGGATGACCCTGAAGTGGTTCTCAATGGACGGGGTCTCGTCCTCAAAGTGCAGCCTCTTACTTGGACAGGCCCCAAACTCCTCCAGGATCTTAATGAAGAGTCCATGCTCGCGGCCTACCCAAGCCCGCATCGGGTCACATACCTCGTAAGGGGTCACGTGGGCGTGGATCGACACTCCGCTGGAAGCCAGTTCCTTAAGCGCCCGCTTGTTCGTCACCCAGGTTTCGCTGCCGCCAGGGTGCCCGCCGTCCAGCCAGTACATGTCCGAGATGTGCTTCACAAAGTGCGACAGCCGAGGATCTGCGCGGGCCCCGGCCAGCTCGTACACCATCTGATTCAACACCACGCAGCCTTTGCTGAAGCCCACCAGCGTCAGCGAGAATCCTGAAGGGATGCTGTCAGCGCCCCCCTGTGGCTGGACAGGATGTGGAAGGTTGGCTCGCTCCATGCCGTGGCTCAGCAGCGCCCTGTCATCAGAAAAGGTACCAGACACATTTAATGCTTTTCAAGACCTTTCAAGAAAGTTTTGTAAAAAAAATTTAGGACTGGTTTTTGGACAAATCATCTTTTTCTTATTCAGGCATTGCAAGTAAGTCTAAAGACAAGAAGCACTAAATTTGGTAAATCTACATTTTGCCAACAGTATAAGTATAAAGAGTACAAGTATAAAGAAAACTATTAACATCAGAAATTAGGACTTCCCTCACAAATTAGAATTTCTGACTGTGAAGTAACTTTTAAGGCCTAATATTTATAAAAGCAAATTTAAGACATTTAAGACTTTTTAAAGATGTGCAGACACCCTGCACTGACAATCAATAACAATGTAAACACTCGGTTGGTGATGTTCATCATGTGAACAGTGTGTAGAGCCTGTCAGAGGTGATGATTCTGCTCAGTAGTCATTTCAGCAGATGTCCTCTCGTGTCTCAGTCAGTGGTGGTAACAATTTTCACCACTGTCACTTATTACATACTACTTAAGTGCAGCTGATGTGTTTGCTGTGTGAGACTCAGGCGACGGTCTTCACAACAGATGTCCCAAGAAGTCAGACTGCTACTACTGTTAATGATAATTTCACAGGTAGCAACTGGGTGAATGTATAAATGTCAGCTTTAGTAAAACCTGAGGCAATCACCATTTCTATGAGTTTTTGTGTCTGAAAGGCAGTGGTATAAAACACTTTAAGTGACAGAGTTTCTAACTCATCCATGTATATTTGGCCACAAATAACCATTTAACCCAACATACTAATTTTATATTTTTGAAGCTGGACCATTCATGAGGAATATTGTTGCAATAAATATACAGTTTGGTGATTGATTGTGCCACTCTCAGCGCAGGCAAAGCAGCAGAACGTGAGGTGCAGTGACCTAGATTTGAAAGTTCACCTTCACTCCATCTGCAGCAGCTGCTCCTCTCATCCAGCAACCTGATCTGATCACTTTTGACTGGATTGAATGAGCAATTATCCACTCGCTGCCGTGAGAAACAATAACAACACAAGTTCTGCCGACACTACATTCACAAATACAAATACTTGGCCATGACGTTTTGATGCTTTTTTGGAAGGCATAATACTATGACTTTTTATGCCAAATGGAACAACATACTATACTATGACTTTTTTTAAGAACTCTTAGTATACTATGGAATTTTTTTCCCATGCTTCTTCAACAAAATACTTTACTATGATATTTTTATGCAGTTTCGAAAGACACTATATTGTGACTTTTTTTTCTGTTTTGGACAACATTCTATACTATGAATTTTGATGCTGTTTTGGAAGACATATTGTACCATGATGGGTTTTTTTTTATGTAGTTTGGAACGACATACTATGATGTTTTTGATCATTTTTGGACAACAAAGTATACTATGATGTTTTGCTTGATTTTTGGATGACATACTATAAGTCGTCAGTGACGATTTTTGGCCAACGTAGTATACTACATCATTTTTTAGTATTTTTGGGCGACATACTATGTTGTTTTTGATGATATATAACAATTTTTGGGTGATATACTATGACGTTTTTGATGACTTTACGATGACATACTATATTATGTGTTTTTTTTTCAGGTTACAGACTGCCATGACTGATTCGCACTGACATCCCCCAAGTGTCTGTTTTTGTCTTTATGCAGTGTCTCATAAATGTCTTAAATGAGGATTTTGAAAAAAACACATGGAAGTCATTTCATTGAATGTCAGATCTCTTCTGACATCTCAAACACATGCAGAACATCACTTTGATCACAACTGAAACATATGAGCATCCTCTATACAGACTGTGGGGACATTTTTAATATACATACAGTACATGAGCCCCACAGGATGACTTATGATGATGCCACCATTAGTTTTAAATATGCGACTCTCACTGTTAAGTAAAGTGAGAAAAAATGATCTTAAAATATATAACGTTGTCAATAAGAAGCCAAAAACTTCAATAGAAAAATGCCAGATGTCTCTACTGATATCGATTTATCTGTTCCAAGAAAATATAAGCTCATTTATCGGTCTGACCCAAACATCAGTTGTGCTTTTACACAGACGTCACTGTAGATACTGAATTTTCCCTATCAGGAACTTTGTTGATTATTGGCCTGACTCATTTATCAGTCAAGTTTAGACAGATGTCACTGCCGATACTGAATTTTGCCTTTCCAAAAACGTAGTTGATTATCGGCCTGACTCATATATCAGTCAAGTTTTCGACAGACCTCCCAGCCGATACTGTATTTTCTGTTTCAACACCATATGACCCTTATATCAGCAGAGCAGACAGATATATCAGCCGATATTTTATTTATGCCACTAAATATCATTTAGCTGTAGATTCATACAGTTTAGACACTAATTTGATAGAACAGAACAAATTTAAGCACGTAAAGGTGATTGATATATCGTTGTGGCAAATAAATCAGGTGAAGTTTTCCTGAAACATGTAAAACCAGTATCGGGAGATCCTTCTGTCAGAATCAAGGAATATCGGTAAAGAAATGTCAAAGTAAAATCTGAGGTATTTTAGAAACTGTGACGTAATAACATATTTGTCCATTAGAGAGTACTGACATGTTTTATGTTCAAGTGTATGGTATTTTGTTTGCTTGTTTGTGTGTGTTGTGTATATGTAATAACTGAATAATTTATTTATTTTGTTATCAAACATATCAGTTAGGCTGTAAAAAAAAAAACACTTTCCTTTCATTTCCATTTATTGCCATGAGGTACAGAAACATTCATTATTTTTAAAATGTATCTAAAATACAATATAACAAAAATGCAATACAAATACAACATGATGGATATTGCATTTTATGTGAATGATGTTGTACTTTGTTCTCTTACTGTATTATGACATTTTGGATAACTTTTGGATGAAATAATATACTGACGCTTTGTATGATTTTTGGACAACATACTATACTATGACGTTTTGGATGATTTTTGGCTGACATACAATACTAGGACGTTTTTGATGATTTTTTGACACAAAAATGGCTGAACATGACATTACATATCTTGTCCAGCCTGGGATTGCCTTGGGGCCCCCCAAGAGGAGCTGTAAATTGTTGCTGGGGAGAAGGACATCTGGAATTCTCTGCTCCGCCTGTTGCCCCAGCGACCCAGCCTCAGATAAGCTGATGACAATGGATGGATGGATGGAGTCACAACATAGTATACAATGTCCAAAAAAAGGCCAAAAACGTCATAATTCAGCAAGTAAAATAAATGGCCGAAAATGCCATAGTATAGTCTGTCAAAAAACGTCAAATTTTTACATGTCAAAAAATGGCTGCAAACTACATATTATGGCTTGTAGAGACACATCATAGCATACAATGTCCAAAAAAGGGCCAAAAACATTTATTTAGCAAGTTGAAAAAATGTCAGAAAACGTCATAGGAAATGTAAAACAAAGTCAAATTTTGGGATGTCATACAAATAGCTGAAAATAACCTATTGTAGCCTGTAGAGACCTTTCATACTATATACTAAATAACGGCCAGTAAAGGCCAAAAACTTCATAATTTAGCATGTCAAAAAATGGCTAAAAGCACCATGATATAGTATGTCCAAAACTGTCAAATTTTGACATGCCATTAAAATGGCTGAAAATGACCTATTGTACCTTGTAGAAATGTGTCATATTATACAAGTTGGAAATGAAGGCAAAATGACGACAAAAACCTTATAACTTAGCGTGTCAAAAAACATGGCCATAAATGCAAAACTATAGTATGTCGAAAAATGTCAAATTTTTACCCCTCCTAAAAACGACATAGAATGACTTGTAGTGACACGTTATAATATACAAAGTGGCAAAAAAAAATCCAAAAAAGGCCAAAAACCTCATGATTTAGCATGTCAAAAAAATGGCCAACAAGGCAATAGTATAGCATGACAAAAAATGTCAAATTTTGACCCCTCCTAAAAACAGCTGAAAACAACATAGAATAGCTTGTACAGACGCGTCATAGCATACAAAGTGGGAATAAAGTCCAAAAAAGGCCAAAGACCTCATAATTTAGCATGTCAAAAAAATGGCCAACAAGGCAATTGTATAGTATGTCACAAAACATCAAATTTTGACCCTCCTAAAAACGGCTGAAAACAACATAGAATAGCTTGTAGAGATGCGTTATAATATTCAAAGTGGGAATAAAGTCCAAAAAAGACCAGAAACCTCATAATTTAGCATGTCAAAAAAATTGCCAACAAGGCAATAGTATAGTATGTCGGAAAATGTCAAATTTTGACCCCTCCTAAAAACCGCCGAAAACAACATAGAATAGCTTGTAGAGACTGATATAATAAACGAAGTGGGAATAAAGTCCAAAAAAACCAAACACCTCATGATTTAGCAGGTCAAAAAAATGGCCAACAAGGCAATAGTATAGTATGTCGAAAAATGTCTAATTTTGACCCCTCCTAAAAACGTCTGAAAACAACATGGAATACCTTGTACAGATGCGTTACGATATTCAAAGTGGAAATAAAGTTCAAAAAAGAGCAGAAACCTCATGATTTAGCATGTCAAAAAAATTGCCAACAAGGCAATAGTATAGTATGTCGAAAAATGTCAAATTTTGACCCCTCCAAAAAACGGCCGAAAACAACATAGAATAGCTTGTAGAGATGTGTTATAATATTCAAAGTGGGAATAAAGTCCAAAAAAAGCCAAAAACCTCATAATTTAGCATGTCAAAAAAAATGACCCAAAAGAAAATAGTATAGTATGTCGAAAAATGTCAAATTTTGACCCCTCCTAAAAACGGCTGAAAAGGACGTGGAATAGCTTGTACAGATGCGTTATAATATTCAAAGTGGAAATAAAGTTCAAAAAAGAGCAGAAACCTCATGATTTAGCATGTCAAAAAAATTGCCAACAAGGCAATAGTATAGTATGTCGGAAAATGTCAAATTTTGACCCCTCCTAAAAACGGCTGAAAACGACATGGAATAGCTTGTAGAGATGTGTTATAATATTCAAAGTGGGAATAAAGTCCAAAGAAGGCCAAAAATCTCATAATTTAGCATGTCAAAAAAATGGCCAACAAGGCAATAGTATAGCATGTCGGAAAATGGCAAATTTTGACCCCTCCTAAAAACGTCCGAAAACAACATAGAATAGCTTGTAGAGACCGATATAATAAACGAAGTGGGAATAAAGTCCAAAAAAGGCCAAAAAACTCATGATTTAGCATGTCAAAAAAATGGCCCAAAAGGCAATAGTATAGTATGTCGAAAAATGTCTAATTTTGACCCCTCCTAAAAACAGCTAAAAATGACATAAATAGCTTGGAGAGGCGCGTCATAGCATACAAAGTGGGAATAAAGTCCAAAAAAGGCCAAAAACCTCATAATTTAGCATGTCAAAAAAATGGCCAACAAGGCAATAGTATAGTATGTCGAAAAATGTCAAATTTTGACCCCTCCTAAAAACGTCTGAAAACAACATAGAATAGCTTGTACAGACGCGTCATAGCATACAAAGTGGGAATAAAGTCCAAAAAAGACAAGAAACCTCATAATTTAGCATGTCAAAAAAAATGACCCAAAAGAAAATAGTATAGTATGTCGGAAAATGTCAAATTTTGACCCCTCCTAAAAACGGCTGAAAACGACGTGGAATAGCTTGTAGAGATGTGCTATAATATTCAAAGTGGGAATAAAGTCCAAAGAAGGCCAAAAATCTCATAATTTAGCATGTCCAAAAAATGGCCAACAAGGCAATAGTATATGTCGAAAAATGCCAATAGTATATGTCGAAAAATGCCAAATTTCGACCCCTCCTAAAAACGTCTGAAAACAACATGGAATACCTTGTACAGATGCGTTATAATATTCAAAGTGGAAATAAAGTTCAAAAAAGAGCAGAAACCTCATAATTTAGCATGTCAAAAAAATGGCCAACAAGGCAATAGTATAGCATGTCGGAAAATGTCAAATTTTGACCCCTCCTAAAAACGGCTGAAAACGACATGGAATAGCTTGTAGAGATGTGTTATAATATTCAAAGTGGGAATAAAGTCCAAAGAAGGCCAAAAATCTCATAATTTAGCATGTCAAAAAAATGGCCAACAAGGCAATAGTATAGCATGTCGGAAAATGGCAAATTTTGACCCCTCCTAAAAACGGCCGAAAACAACATAGAATAGCTTGTAGAGACCGATATAATAAACGAAGTGGGAATAAAGTCCAAAAAAGGCCAAAAATCTCATAATTTAGCATGTCAAAAAAATGGCCAACAAGGCAATAGTATAGTATGTCGAAAAATGTCTAATTTTGACCCCTCCTAAAAACAGCTAAAAATGACATAAATAGCTTGGAGAGGCGCGTCATAGCATACAAAGTGGGAATAAAGTCCAAAAAAGGCCAAAAACCTCATAATTTAGCATGTCAAAAAAATGGCCAACAAGGCAATAGTATAGTATGTCGAAAAATGTCAAATTTTGACCCCTCCTAAAAACGTCTCAAAACAACATAGAATAGCTTGTACAGACGCGTCATAGCATACAAAGTGGGAATAAAGTCCAAAAAAGGCCAAAAACCTCATGATTTAGCATGTCAAAAAATGGCCAACAAGGCAATAGTATAGTATGTCAAAAAATGTCAAATTTTGACCCCTCCTAAAAACGGCTGAAAACGACATGGAATAGCTTGTAGAGATGTGTTATAATATTCAAAGTGGGAATAAAGTCCAAAAAAGGCCAAAAAACTCATGATTTAGCATGTCAAAAAAATGGCCAACAAGGCAATAGTATAGCATGTCAAAAAATGTCAAATTTTGACCCCTCCTAAAAACAGCTGAAAACAACATAGAATAGCTTGTACAGACGCGTCATAGCATACAAAGTGGGAATAAAGTCCAAAAAAGGCCAAAGACCTCATAATTTAGCATGTCAAAAAAATGGCCAACAAGGCAATTGTATAGTATGTCACAAAACATCAAATTTTGACCCTCCTAAAAACGGCTGAAAACAACATAGAATAGCTTGTAGAGATGCGTTATAATATTCAAAGTGGGAATAAAGTCCAAAAAAGACAAGAAACCTCATAATTTAGCATGTCAAAAAAAATGACCCAAAAGAAAATAGTATAGTATGTCGGAAAATGTCAAATTTTGACCCCTCCTAAAAACGGCTGAAAACGACGTGGAATAGCTTGTAGAGATGTGCTATAATATTCAAAGTGGGAATAAAGTCCAAAGAAGGCCAAAAATCTCATAATTTAGCATGTCCAAAAAATGGCCAACAAGGCAATAGTATATGTCGAAAAATGCCAATAGTATATGTCGAAAAATGCCAAATTTCGACCCCTCCTAAAAACGTCTGAAAACAACATGGAATACCTTGTACAGATGCGTTATAATATTCAAAGTGGAAATAAAGTTCAAAAAAGACCAGAAACCTCATAATTTAGCATGTCAAAAAAATGGCCAACAAGGCAATAGTATAGCATGTCGGAAAATGTCAAATTTTGACCCCTCCTAAAAACCGCCGAAAACAACATAGAATAGCTTGTAGAGACTGATATAATAAACGAAATGGGAATAAAGTCCAAAAAAACCAAACACCTCATGATTTAGCAGGTCAAAAAAATGGCCAACAAGGCAATAGTATAGTATGTCGAAAAATGTCTAATTTTGACCCCTCCTAAAAACGGCTGAAAACAACATGGAATAGCTTGTACAGATGCGTTACGATATTCAAAGTGGAAATAAAGTTCAAAAAAGAGCAGAAACCTCATGATTTAGCATGTCAAAAAAATTGCCAACAAGGCAATAGTATAGTATGTCGAAAAATGTCAAATTTTGACCCCACCAAAAAACGGCCGAAAACAACATAGAATAGCTTGTAGAGATGTGCTATAATATTCAAAGTGGGAATAAAGTCCAAAGAAGGCCAAAAATCTCATAATTTAGCATGTCAAAAAAATGGCCAACAAGGCAATAGTATAGCATGTCGGAAAATGGCAAATTTTGACCCCTCCTAAAAACCGCCGAAAACAACATAGAATAGCTTGTAGAGATGCGTTATAATATTCAAAGTGGGAATAAAGTCCAAAAAAGGCCAAAAAACTCATGATTTAGCATGTCAAAAAAATGGCCCAAAAGGCAATAGTATAGTTTGTCGAAAAATGTCTAATTTTGACCCCTCCTAAAAACAGCTAAAAATGACATAAATAGCTTGGAGAGGCGCGTCATAGCATACAAAGTGGGAATAAAGTCCAAAAAAGGCCAAAAACCTCATAATTTAGCATGTCAAAAAAATGGCCAACAAGGCAATAGTATAGTATGTCGAAAAATGCCAAATTTCGACCCCTCCTAAAAACGTCTGAAAACAACATGGAATACCTTGTACAGATGCGTTATAATATTCAAAGTGGAAATAAAGTTCAAAAAAGAGCAGAAACCTCATAATTTAGCATGTCAAAAAAATGGCCAACAAGGCAATAGTATAGCATGTCGGAAAATGTCAAATTTTGACCCCTCCTAAAAACGGCTGAAAACGACATGGAATAGCTTGTAGAGATGTGTTATAATATTCAAAGTGGGAATAAAGTCCAAAGAAGGCCAAAAATCTCATAATTTAGCATGTCAAAAAAATGGCCAACAAGGCAATAGTATAGCATGTCGGAAAATGGCAAATTTTAACCCCTCCTAAAAACGGCCGAAAACAACATAGAATAGCTTGTAGAGACCGATATAATAAACGAAGTGGGAATAAAGTCCAAAAAAGGCCAAAAAACTCATGATTTAGCATGTCAAAAAAATGGCCCAAAAGGCAATAGTATAGTATGTCGAAAAATGTCTAATTTTGACCCCTCCTAAAAACAGCTAAAAATGACATAAATAGCTTGGAGAGGCGCGTCATAGCATACAAAGTGGGAATAAAGTCCAAAAAAGGCCAAAAACCTCATAATTTAGCATGTCAAAAAAATGGCCAACAAGGCAATAGTATAGTATGTCGAAAAATGTCAAATTTTGACCCCTCCTAAAAACGTCTGAAAACAACATAGAATAGCTTGTACAGACGCGTCATAGCATACAAAGTGGGAATAAAGTCCAAAAAAGGCCAAAAACCTCATGATTTAGCATGTCCAAAAAAATGGCCAACAAGGCAATAGTATAGTATGTCGGAAAATGTCAAATTTTGACCCCTCCTAAAAACCGCCGAAAACAACATAGAATAGCTTGTAGAAACTGATATAATAAACGAAGTGGGAATAAAGTCCAAAAAAACCAAACACCTCATGATTTAGCAGGTCAAAAAAATTGCCAACAAGGCAATAGTATAGTATGTCGAAAAATGTCAAATTTTGACCCCTCCTAAAAACGGCTGAAAACGACATGGAATAGCTTGTAGAGATGTGTTATAATATTCAAAGTGGGAATAAAGTCCAAAGAAGGCCAAAAATCTCATAATTTAGCATGTCCAAAAAATGGCCAACAAGGCAATAGTATAGTATGTCGGAAAATGGCAAATTTTGACCCCTCCTAAAAACCGCCGAAAACAACATAGAATAGCTTGGAGAGACCGATATAATTAACGAAGTGGGAATAAAGTCCAAAAAAGGCCAAAAAACTCATGATTTAGCATGTCAAAAAAATGGCCCAAAAGGCAATAGTATAGTATGTCGAAAAATGTCAAATTTTGACCCCTCCTAAAAACAGATAAAAATGACATAAATAACTTGGAGAGGCGCGTCATAGCATACAAAGTGGGAATAAAGTCCAAAAAAGGCCAAAAACCTCATAATTTAGCATGTCAAAAAATGGCCAACAAGGCAATAGTATAGTATGTCGAAAAATGTCTAATTTTGACCCCTCCTAAAAACAGATAAAAATGACATAAATAACTTGGAGAGGCGCGTCATAGCATACAAAGTGGGAATAAAGTCCAAAAAAGGCCAAAAACCTCATAATTTAGCATGTCAAAAAAATGGCCAACAAGGCAATAGTATAGTATGTCGAAAAATGTCAAATTTTGACCCCTCCTAAAAACGGCCAAAAACAACATAGAATAGCTTGTAGAGACCGATATAATAAACGAAGTGGGAATAAAGTCCAAAAAAGGCCAAAAAACTCATGATTTAGCATGTCAAAAAAATGGCCCAAAGGGCAATAGTATAGTATGTCGAAAAATGTCAAATTTTGACCCCTCCTTAAAGCGGCTGAAAACGACATAGAATAACTTATAGAGACACATCATAGCATATAAGAAGGAATAAAGTCACAAAAAGGCCAAAAACCTCACAATTTAGCATGTCAAAAAATGGCCAACAAGGCAATAGTATAGTATGTCGAAAAATGTCTAATTTTGACCCCTCCTAAAAACAGCTAAAAATGACATAAATAGCTTGGAGAGGCGCGTCATAGGATACAAAGTGGGAATAAAGTCCAAAAAAGGCCAAAAACCTCATGATTTAGCATGTCCAAAAAAATGGCCAACAAGGCAATAGTATCGTATGTCGGAAAATGGCAAATTTTGACCCCTCCTAAAATCAGCTAAAAATGACATAAATAGCTTGGAGAGGCGCGTCATAGCATACAAAGTGGGAATAAAGTCCAAAAAAGGCCAAACACCTCATAATTTAGCATGTCCAAAAAATGGCCCAAAAGGCAATAGTATAGTATGTCGAAAAATGTCAAATTTTGACCCCTCCTAAAAACGTCTGAAAACAACATGGAATACCTTGTACAGATGCGTTACGATATTCAAAGTGGGAATAAAGTCCAAAAAAAGCCAAAAACCTCATAATTTAGCATGTCAAAAAAAATGACCCAAAAGAAAATAGTATAGTATGTCGCAAAACATCAAATTTTGACCCCTCCTAAAAACGGCTGAAAATGACATGGAATAGCTTGTAGAGATGTGTTATAATATTCAAAGTGGGAATAAAGTCCAAAGAAGGCCAAAAATCTCATAATTTAGCATGTCAAAAAAATGGCCCAAAAGGCAATAGTATAGTATGTCGAAAAATGTCAAATTTTGACCCCTCCTAAAAACGGCTGAAAATGACATGGAATAGCTTGTAGAGATGTGTTATAATATTCAAAGTGGGAATAAAGTCCAAAGAAGGCCAAAAATCTCATAATTTAGCATGTCAAAAAAATGGCCCAAAAGGCAATAGTATAGTATGTCGAAAAATGTCAAATTTTGACCCCTCCTTAAAGCGGCTGAAAACGACATAGAATAACTTATAGAGACACATCAAAGCATATAAGAAGGAATAAAGTCACAAAAAGGCCAAAAACCTCATAATTTAGCATGTCAAAAAATGGCCAACAAGGCAATAGTATAGTATGTCGAAAAATGTCTAATTTTGACCCCTCCTAAAAACAGCTAAAAATGACATAAATAGCTTGGAGAGGCGCGTCATAGCATACAAAGTGGGAATAAAGTCCAAAAAAGGCCAAAAACCTCATGATTTAGCATGTCAAAAAAAATGGCCAACAAGGCAATAGTATAGTATGTCGCAAAACGTCAAATTTTGACCCTCCTAAAAACGGCTGAAAACAACATAGAATAGCTTGTAGAGATGTGTTATAATATTCAAAGTGGGAATAAAGTCCAAAAAAGACCAGAAACCTCATGATTTAGCATGTCAAAAAAACTGGCCAACAAGGCAATAGTATAGTATGTCGGAAAATGGCAAATTTTGACCCCTCCTAAAAACAGCTAAAAATGACATAAATAGCTTGGAGAGGCGCGTCATAGCATACAAAGTGGAAATAAAGTCCAAAAAAGGCCAAACACCTCATAATTTAGCATGTCAAAAAAATGGCCAACAAGGCAATAGTATAGTATGTCGAAAAATGTCAAATTTTGACCCCTCCTAAAAACGTCTGAAAACAACATGGAATACCTTGTACAGATGCGTTACGATATTCAAAGTGGGAATAAAGTCCAAAAAAAGCCAAAAACCTCATAATTTAGCATGTCAAAAAAATGACCCAAAAGAAAATAGTATAGTATGTCGCAAAACATCAAATTTTGACCCCTCCTAAAAACGGCTGAAAACAACATAGAATAGCTTGTAGAGATGCGTTATAATATTCAAAGTGGGAATAAAGTCCAAAAAAGACCAGAAACCTCATGATTTAGCAGGTCAAAAAATGGCCAACAAGGCAATAGTATCGTATGTCGGAAAATGGCAAATTTTGACCCCTCCTAAAATCAGCTAAAAATGACATAAATAGCTTGGAGAGGCGCGTCATAGCATACAAAGTGGGAATAAAGTCCAAAAAAGGCCAAACACCTCATAATTTAGCATGTCCAAAAAATGGCCCAAAAGGCAATAGTATAGTATGTCGAAAAATGTCAAATTTTGACCCCTCCTAAAAACGTCTGAAAACAACATGGAATACCTTGTACAGATGCGTTACGATATTCAAAGTGGGAATAAAGTCCAAAAAAAGCCAAAAACCTCATAATTTAGCATGTCAAAAAAAAATGACCCAAAAGAAAATAGTATAGTATGTCGCAAAACATCAAATTTTGACCCCTCCTAAAAACGGCTGAAAATGACATGGAATAGCTTGTAGAGATGTGTTATAATATTCAAAGTGGGAATAAAGTCCAAAGAAGGCCAAAAATCTCATAATTTAGCATGTCAAAAAAATGGCCCAAAAGGCAATAGTATAGTATGTCGCAAAATGTCAAATTTTGACCCCTCCTAAAAACGGCTGAAAATGACATGGAATAGCTTGTAGAGATGTGTTATAATATTCAAAGTGGGAATAAAGTCCAAAGAAGGCCAAAAATCTCATAATTTAGCATGTCAAAAAAATGGCCCAAAAGGCAATAGTATAGTATGTCGAAAAATGTCAAATTTTGACCCCTCCTAAAAACGTCTGAAAACAACATAGAATAGCTTGTACAGACGCGTCATAGCATACAAAGTGGGAATAAAGTCCAAAAAAGGCCAAAAACCTCATGATTTAGCATGTCCAAAAAAATGGCCAACAAGGCAATAGTATAGTATGTCGGAAAATGTCAAATTTTGACCCCTCCTAAAAACCGCCGAAAACAACATAGAATAGCTTGGAGAGACCGATATAATTAACGAAGTGGGAATAAAGTCCAAAAAAGGCCAAAAAACTCATGATTTAGCATGTCAAAAAAATGGCCCAAAAGGCAATAGTATAGTATGTCGAAAAATGTCAAATTTTGACCCCTCCTAAAAACAGATAAAAATGACATAAATAACTTGGAGAGGCGCGTCATAGCATACAAAGTGGGAATAAAGTCCAAAAAAGGCCAAAAACCTCATAATTTAGCATGTCAAAAAATGGCCAACAAGGCAATAGTATAGTATGTCGAAAAATGTCTAATTTTGACCCCTCCTAAAAACAGATAAAAATGACATAAATAACTTGGAGAGGCGCGTCATAGCATACAAAGTGGGAATAAAGTCCAAAAAAGGCCAAAAACCTCATAATTTAGCATGTCAAAAAAATGGCCAACAAGGCAATAGTATAGTATGTCGAAAAATGTCAAATTTTGACCCCTCCTAAAAACGGCCAAAAACAACATAGAATAGCTTGTAGAGACCGATATAATAAACGAAGTGGGAATAAAGTCCAAAAAAGGCCAAAAAACTCATGATTTAGCATGTCAAAAAAATGGCCCAAAGGGCAATAGTATAGTATGTCGAAAAATGTCAAATTTTGACCCCTCCTAAAAACAGCTAAAAATGACATAAATAGCTTGGAGAGGCGCGTCATAGCATACAAAGTGGGAATAAAGTCCAAAAAAGGCCAAACACCTCATAATTTAGCATGTCCAAAAAATGGCCCAAAAGGCAATAGTATAGTATGTCGAAAAATGTCAAATTTTGACCCCTCCTAAAAACGTCTGAAAACAACATGGAATACCTTGTACAGATGCGTTACGATATTCAAAGTGGGAATAAAGTCCAAAAAAAGCCAAAAACCTCATAATTTAGCATGTCAAAAAAAATGACCCAAAAGAAAATAGTATAGTATGTCGCAAAACATCAAATTTTGACCCCTCCTAAAAACGGCTGAAAATGACATGGAATAGCTTGTAGAGATGTGTTATAATATTCAAAGTGGGAATAAAGTCCAAAGAAGGCCAAAAATCTCATAATTTAGCATGTCAAAAAAATGGCCCAAAAGGCAATAGTATAGTATGTCGAAAAATGTCAAATTTTGACCCCTCCTTAAAGCGGCTGAAAACGACATAGAATAACTTATAGAGACACATCAAAGCATATAAGAAGGAATAAAGTCACAAAAAGGCCAAAAACCTCATAATTTAGCATGTCAAAAAATGGCCAACAAGGCAATAGTATAGTATGTCGCAAAACGTCAAATTTTGACCCTCCTAAAAACGGCTGAAAACAACATAGAATAGCTTGTAGAGATGTGTTATAATATTCAAAGTGGGAATAAAGTCCAAAAAAGACCAGAAACCTCATGATTTAGCATGTCAAAAAAACTGGCCAACAAGGCAATAGTATAGTATGTCGGAAAATGGCAAATTTTGACCCCTCCTAAAAACAGCTAAAAATGACATAAATAGCTTGGAGAGGCGCGTCATAGCATACAAAGTGGAAATAAAGTCCAAAAAAGGCCAAACACCTCATAATTTAGCATGTCAAAAAAATGGCCAACAAGGCAATAGTATAGTATGTCGAAAAATGTCAAATTTTGACCCCTCCTAAAAACGTCTGAAAACAACATGGAATACCTTGTACAGATGCGTTACGATATTCAAAGTGGGAATAAAGTCCAAAAAAAGCCAAAAACCTCATAATTTAGCATGTCAAAAAAAAATGACCCAAAAGAAAATAGTATAGTATGTCGCAAAACATCAAATTTTGACCCCTCCTAAAAACGGCTGAAAACAACATAGAATAGCTTGTAGAGATGCGTTATAATATTCAAAGTGGGAATAAAGTCCAAAAAAGACCAGAAACCTCATGATTTAGCAGGTCAAAAAATGGCCAACAAGGCAATAGTATCGTATGTCGGAAAATGGCAAATTTTGACCCCTCCTAAAATCAGCTAAAAATGACATAAATAGCTTGGAGAGGCGCGTCATAGCATACAAAGTGGGAATAAAGTCCAAAAAAGGCCAAACACCTCATAATTTAGCATGTCCAAAAAATGGCCCAAAAGGCAATAGTATAGTATGTCGAAAAATGTCAAATTTTGACCCCTCCTAAAAACGTCTGAAAACAACATGGAATACCTTGTACAGATGCGTTACGATATTCAAAGTGGGAATAAAGTCCAAAAAAAGCCAAAAACCTCATAATTTAGCATGTCAAAAAAATGACCCAAAAGAAAATAGTATAGTATGTCGCAAAACATCAAATTTTGACCCCTCCTAAAAACGGCTGAAAACAACATAGAATAGCTTGTAGAGATGCGTTATAATATTCAAAGTGGGAATAAAGTCCAAAAAAGACCAGAAACCTCATGATTTAGCAGGTCAAAAAATGGCCAACAAGGCAATAGTATCGTATGTCGGAAAATGGCAAATTTTGACCCCTCCTAAAATCAGCTAAAAATGACATAAATAGCTTGGAGAGGCGCGTCATAGCATACAAAGTGGGAATAAAGTCCAAAAAAGGCCAAACACCTCATAATTTAGCATGTCCAAAAAATGGCCCAAAAGGCAATAGTATAGTATGTCGAAAAATGTCAAATTTTGACCCCTCCTAAAAACGTCTGAAAACAACATGGAATACCTTGTACAGATGCGTTACGATATTCAAAGTGGGAATAAAGTCCAAAAAAAGCCAAAAACCTCATAATTTAGCATGTCAAAAAAAAATGACCCAAAAGAAAATAGTATAGTATGTCGCAAAACATCAAATTTTGACCCCTCCTAAAAACGGCTGAAAATGACATGGAATAGCTTGTAGAGATGTGTTATAATATTCAAAGTGGGAATAAAGTCCAAAGAAGGCCAAAAATCTCATAATTTAGCATGTCAAAAAAATGGCCCAAAAGGCAATAGTATAGTATGTCGCAAAATGTCAAATTTTGACCCCTCCTAAAAACGGCTGAAAATGACATGGAATAGCTTGTAGAGATGTGTTATAATATTCAAAGTGGGAATAAAGTCCAAAGAAGGCCAAAAATCTCATAATTTAGCATGTCAAAAAAATGGCCCAAAAGGCAATAGTATAGTATGTCGAAAAATGTCAAATTTTGACCCCTCCTAAAAACGTCTGAAAACAACATGGAATACCTTGTACAGATGCGTTACGTTATTCAAAGTGGGAATAAAGTCCAAAAAAAGCCAAAAACCTCATAATTTAGCATGTCAAAAAAAATGACCCAAAAGAAAATAGTATAGTATGTCGCAAAACATCAAATTTTGACCCCTCCTAAAAACAGCTAAAAATGACATAAATAGCTTGGAGAGGCGCGTCATAGCATACAAAGTGGGAATAAAGTCCAAAAAAGGCCAAACACCTCATAATTTAGCATGTCAAAAAAATGGCCAACAAGGCAATAGTATAGTATGTCGAAAAATGTCAAATTTTGACCCCTCCTAAAAATGTCTGAAAACAACATGGAATACCTTGTACAGATGCGTTACGATATTCAAAGTGGGAATAAAGTCCAAAAAAAGCCAAAAACCTCATAATTTAGCATGTCAAAAAAATGACCCAAAAGAAAATAGTATAGTATGTCGCAAAACATCAAATTTTGACCCCTCCTAAAAACGGCTGAAAACAACATAGAATAGCTTGTAGAGATGCGTTATAATATTCAAAGTGGGAATAAAGTCCAAAAAAGACCAGAAACCTCATGATTTAGCAGGTCAAAAAAATGGCCAACAAGGCAATAGTATAGTATGTCGAAAAATGTCAAATTTTGACCCCTCCTTAAAGCGGCTGAAAACAACATAGAATAACTTATAGAGACACATCATAGCATACAAAGTGGGAATAAAGTCCAAAAAAGGCCAAAAACCTCATAATTTAGCATGTCAAAAAATGGCCAACAAGGCAATAGTATAGTATGTCGAAAAATGGCAAATTTTGACCCCTCCTAAAAACGGCTGAAAACGACATGGAATAGCTTGTAGAGATGCGTTACGATATTCAAAGTGGGAATAAAGTCCAAAAAAAGCCAAAAACCTCATAAGTTAGCATGTCAAAAAAAATGACCCAAAAGAAAATAGTATAGTATGTCGAAAAATATCAAATTTTGACCCCTCCTAAAAACGGCTGAAAACGACGTGGAATAGCTTGTAGAGATGTGTTATAATATTCAAAGTGGGAATAAAGTCCAAAGAAGGCCAAAAATCTCATAATTTAGCATGTCAAAAAAATGGCCAACAAGGCAATAGTATAGTATGTCGAAAAATGTCAAATTTTGACCCCCCTAAAACGATCTGAAAACAACATGGAATACCTTGTACAGATGCGTTACGATATTCAAAGTGGAAATAAAGTTCAAAAAAGAGCAGAAACCTCATGATTTAGCATGTCAAAAAAATATCCAACAGGGCAATAGTATAGTATGTCGAAAAATGTCAAATTTTGACCCTTCCTAAAAACGGCTGAAAACGACATGGAATAGCTTGTAGAGACACGTCATAGCATACAAAGTGGGAATAAAGTCCAAAGAAGGCCAAAAATCTCATGATTGAGCATGTCCAAACAATGGCCAACAAGGCAATAGTATAGTATGTCGAAAAAAGTCAAATTTCGACCCCTCCTAAAAACGTCTGAAAACAACATGGAATACCTTGTACAGATGCGTTACGATATTCAAAGTGGGAATAAAGTCCAAAAAAAGCCAAAAACCTCATAATTTAGCATGTCAAAAAAAATGACCCAAAAGAAAATAGTATAGTATGTCGCAAAACATCAAATTTTGACCCCTCCTAAAAACGGCTGAAAACAACATAGAATAGCTTGTAGAGATGCGTTATAATATTCAAAGTGGGAATAAAGTCCAAAAAAGACCAGAAACCTCATGATTTAGCAGGTCAAAAAAATGGCCAACAAGGCAATAGTATAGTATGTCGAAAAATGTCAAATTTTGACCCCTCCTTAAAGCGGCTGAAAACAACATAGAATAACTTATAGAGACACATCATAGCATACAAAGTGGGAATAAAGTCCAAAAAAGGCCAAAAACCTCATAATTTAGCATGTCAAAAAATGGCCAACAAGGCAATAGTATAGTATGTCGAAAAATGGCAAATTTTGACCCCTCCTAAAAACGGCTGAAAACGACATGGAATAGCTTGTAGAGATGCGTTACGATATTCAAAGTGGGAATAAAGTCCAAAAAAAGCCAAAAACCTCATAAGTTAGCATGTCAAAAAAAATGACCCAAAAGAAAATAGTATAGTATGTCGAAAAATATCAAATTTTGACCCCTCCTAAAAACGGCTGAAAACGACGTGGAATAGCTTGTAGAGATGTGTTATAATATTCAAAGTGGGAATAAAGTCCAAAGAAGGCCAAAAATCTCATAATTTAGCATGTCAAAAAAATGGCCAACAAGGCAATAGTATAGTATGTCGAAAAATGTCAAATTTTGACCCCTCCTAAAAACGTCTGAAAACAACATGGAATACCTTGTACAGATGCGTTACGATATTCAAAGTGGAAATAAAGTTCAAAAAAGAGCAGAAACCTCATGATTTAGCATGTCAAAAAAATATCCAACAGGGCAATAGTATAGTATGTCGAAAAATGTCAAATTTTGACCCTTCCTAAAAACGGCTGAAAACGACATGGAATAGCTTGTAGAGACACGTCATAGCATACAAAGTGGGAATAAAGTCCAAAGAAGGCCAAAAATCTCATGATTGAGCATGTCCAAACAATGGCCAACAAGGCAATAGTATAGTATGTCGAAAAAAGTCAAATTTCGACCCCTCCTAAAAACGTCTGAAAACAACATGGAATACCTTGTACAGATGCGTTACGATATTCAAAGTGGGAATAAAGTCCAAAAAAAGCCAAAAACCTCATAATTTAGCATGTCAAAAAAAATGACCCAAAAGAAAATAGTATAGTATGTCGAAAAATGTCAAATTTTGACCCCTCCTAAAAACGTCTGAAAACGACGTGGAATAGCTTGTAGAGATGTGTTATAATATTCAAAGTGGGAATAAAGTCCAAAGAAGGCCAAAAATCTCATGATTTAGCATGTCCAAACAATGGCCAACAAGGCAATAGTATAGCATGTCGAAAAAAGTCAAATTATGGCCCTCCTAAAAACAGCTAAAAACGACATAGAATAGCTTGTACAGACGCATCATAGCATACAAAGTGGGAATAAAGTCCAAAGAAGGCCAAAAACCTCATAATTTAGCATGTCAAAAAAATGGCCAACAAGGCAATAGTATAGTATGTCGAAAAATGTCAAATTTTAACCTCTCCGAAAAACGGCAGAAAACAACATAGAATAGCTTGTAGAGACCGATATCATAAACAAAGTGGGAATAAAGTCCAAAAAAGACCAAAAACCTCATAATTTAGTATTTCAAAAAAATGGCCCAAAAGGCAATAGTATAGTATGTCGCAAAACATCAAATTTTGACCCCTCCTAAAAACAGCTAAAAACGACATAGAATAGCTTGTACAGACGCGTCATAGCATAAAAAGTGAGAATAAAGTCCAAAAAAGGCCCAAAACCTCCTAATTTATGTCAAAAAAATGGCCAACAAGGCAATAGTATAGTATGTCAGAAAATGTCAAATTTTGACCCCTCCTAAAAACGACTGAAAACAACATAGAATACCTTGTAGAGATGCGTTATAATATTCAAAGTGGAAATAAAGTTCAAAAAAGACCACAAACCTCATAATTTAGCATGTCAAAAAATTGGCCAACAAGGCAATAGTATAGCATGTCGCAAAAAGTCAAATTTTGACCCGACCTAAAAACGGCTGAAATCAAAGAATACCTTGTAGAGACGCGTTATGATGTACAAAGTGGGAATAAAGTCCAAAAAAGACCAGAAACCTCATGATTTCGCATGTCCAAAAAATGGCCAACAAGGCAATAGTATAGTATGTCGAAAAACGTCAAATTTTGACCCGTCCTAAAAACAGCTAAAAATGACATAGAATAGCTTATAGAGACGCGTCATAGCATACAAAGTGGGAATAAAGTTCAAAAAAGGCCAAAAAGTTCATAATTTAGCATGTCCAAAAAATGGCCAACAAGGCAATAGTATAGTATGTCGAAAAATGGCAAATTTTGACCCCTCCTAAAAATGGCTGAAAACGACATAGAATAGCTTGTAGAGATGCGTTATAGCATACAAAGTGGGAATAAAGTCCAAAAAGGCCAAAAACCTTATAATTTCACATGTCTGAAAAATTGCCAATAAGGCAATAGTATAGTATGTCGAAAAATGTCAAATTTTGACCCCTCCTAAAACTGGCTGAAAACGACATAGAATATTTTGTAGAGATGCGTTATAGTATACAAAGTGGGAATAAAGTCCAAAACATTTATAATTTCGCATGTCTGAAAAATTGCCAACAAGGCAATAGTATAGTATGTCGAAAAATGTCAAATTTTGACCCCTCCTAAAAATACCTGAAAACGACATAGAATACCTTGTAGAGACACATTATAGCATACAAAGTGGGAATTAAGTCCAAAAAAGGCCAAATACCTCATAATTTAGCATGTCAAAAAATTGGCCTACAAGGCAATAGTATAGTATGTCGAAAAAAGTAAAATTTTGAACCCTCCTAAAAAAAGCTAAAAATGACATAAATAGCTTGGAGAGGCGCTGCATAATATACAAAGTGGGAATAAAGTTCAAAAAAGTCCAAAAACCTTATAATTTACCATGTCCAAACAATGGCCAACAAGGCAATAGTATAGTATGTCGAAAAAAGTCAAATTATGGCCCCTCCTAAAAACGGCTGAAAACAAAATAGAATACCTTGTAGAGTAACCTTGCGTTATGATATTCGAAGTGGGAATAAAGTCCAAAAAAGACCAAAATCCTCATAATTTAGCATGTCAAACAAATATCCAACAGGGCAATAGTATAGTATGTCGAAAAATGTCAAATTTTGACCCTTCCTAAAAACAGCTAAAAATGACATAGAATAGCTTGGAGAGACGCTGCATACTATACGAAGTGGGAATAAAGTCCAAAAAAGGCCAAAAACCTCATAATTTGTCATGTCAGAAAAATTGCCAACAAAATAATAGCATAGTATGTCGAAAAATGTCAAATTTTGACATGTCAAAAAAATGACTGAAAAGTACATATTATAGTGTTGTAGAGACACATCATAGTATATGTCCAAAAAAGGCCAAAAACTTCGTAATTTAGGAAGTTGAAGATGCAAAGAGGATGCCATTGCCACACAGCCCTGAGCCACCTCGAACTAGTCGGAAGACCCGCCTGAAGGAGCAGCTGCTGGTGTCCTTGTATCGCTCTTCCGTTGAGAGTGTGCTGGCATACTGCATCTCTGTGTGGTAAGCTAGCTGTTCGGCCGACAAAATTCAGCTGACAAATAGCTCTGCAGAGGGTGATTAAAACGGCAGAAAAGATCATCGGCTGCTCTCTGCCTCCTCTTGAGGACATTGCCACCTCACGTTGCCTCTGCAAAGCTAATAAAATCACCAGAGACTCCTCCCACCCTGGTCACAAACTGTTCACTCTCCTTTTCTATGATTATTGAGCAACATACTATGACGTTCTGGATGATTTTTGGATGACATGTAATACTATGAAGATTTTAATGATTTTTAGACTATTTACTATACAATGATGTTTTTGATGATTTTTGGACAACTTACTATATTATGATGCTTTGGATGAAATTGGACGACATACTATACTATGACATTTTGGATGATGTTTGGACAACATACAATACTATCATATTTTGTATGATGTTCGGACTAGATACTATGCCATGAAAATTTTAATGATTTTTGGACGCTATGCTATACAATGACGTTTTTGATGATTTTTCAGTGACATAGTACAGTATGAGGTTTTTGATGATTTTTGAACAACATACTATAGTATGAGGTTTTAGGTTTTTGATGATTTTTGCACAACACACTACACTATGACACTTTTGATGATTTTTGGACGATACTATGAAGTATTTGGTTTATTTGGATTTTTTAGACATGCTATATTGTGACATTTTTGGCAATTCTTTTGACATGCTATACTATGACGTCTCAACCTGCTATACTATGTGGTTTTCATTAGTGGCTTATTTTTGACGGCATACTATACTATGACGTTTTCCATGAGTTTTGGACACCATACTATACTAGGACATTTGTGATGATTTTTTGATGCAATAACGTTTTGATGATTAATAAAACTATGATGTTTTTGATGATTTTTAGACAAGATACAACAGAATGACGTTTTTGATAATTTTTGGACGACATACCGTACAGTGCTATGACGTTTTTGAAGATTTTTGGATGACATACTATACTATGACATTTTTGATGTTATTTTGACGACATACTTTACTATGAAGTTTGTGATGAGTTTTAAACAACATATTATACTGTTACTATACATTTGTTATAATTTTTTCACACCATACCATACCATGTTGTTTTTGATGATTTTTAAACGACATACTAGAAGAAGGTAGAATGTAGATTTATTTGTCATTTCTTAAACAAAGTGTAAAAAACAAAATTACATTTATTCTTGATCCTGCTACATCTTTTGAGTTGAATGATTAGTTGATTCAAATCAGCAGCTACTATGAAGATCCCATCAAGTTGCTTGGTCATGTTGCTGCTGATTCTTTTTGAACTTGCATCAGAGTCTTGAATCCCCACGGCTCCCAACTAGGTCTGCCCATCCAGTGCAACAGCCCGATACGGGATGCCAGGGGCCAACCATGTCTCTATGAAGATATGCGCGGAGCAGTCCCAGATCTTCTGTTGCCGAGTGAGCCAAAATCACGTCATCCACTTCACTCTCCTGCGACCAGACACTAGACAGAAGAAGACTTAGTAGAGGAACAGCTCCCGGTCCAAGTCAGGCCAGCCTCACCATGATATCGGCTCTTCTCCCTCTTTTCGTCCGGCACTTTCAGTTTCATTTCTCTCCTCTGGTCTGAGTGGCTTGTTGGCATATGACGCCGGTGGGGACCCTCTCGCGGTCTATTGCTTTCAGTCCAAACCCCATACAACTTTTCCTGATGTTAATAAGTGCCTCTCTATCCTAGAAAAGTCATACGTCAGCAGAAGGGGCCATGGTGATGAAAAAATAGAGAAATATAGTGAAAAAGTAGCAAGGATATGAGGTGCTATTGGCTGCTGCATCTACATGCGCTGCCGTCGTTTTGGCAACCATAACTCCACTATACTTTGACGTTTTTGACCATTTTTTCATGCCATAATATATTATGCCGTTTTTTAATGATTTTTGGACATTATACTATACTATAAAATTTTTGATTATTTTTGGACAACATACTATACTATGATGTTTTTTAAGATTATTGGACAACATACTATCCTCTGTTTTTTTTGATGATTTTGGATTACATACTATACAATGACAGTTTTGATGATTTTTGGACACCATACTATATTATGACGTTTTGATGAGTTTTAAACGACATACTATACTATGATTTTTTTGATAACTTTTTTAAGCCATTTTTGACACCATACTTTACTATGATGTTTTTGATGATTTTTGGACGTCATACTATACTATGTCATTTTTAATGAATTTTGGACGACATACTACACTAACTTTTTGAAGATTTTTGCACCACATACTATACTATGATGTTTTTGAAGATTTTTGGACATTCTAAACTATGACTTCTTTGATAATTTTTGGACGCCATAGTATTCTAAGATGTTTGTGATGTTTTTTGGATGTCAAACTTTACTATGACGTTTTTTGATGATTTTGGACATCATACTATACTATAAAGTTTTTGATGATTTTTAAATGACATACTTTACAATAACTGTTTTGACAATTTTTTTACTATGACTTTCTAGATGATTTTTGGACGCCATAATAAACTATGATGTTTTTGATGTTATTTTGGCACCATACAATACTATGACGTTTTTGATGATTTTGGGACGTCATACTATGCTATGAGGTTTTTGATGAGTTTTAAACAACTACTTTATTACGACGTTTTTGAAGACTTTTTCACGCCATGCTGTACTCTGTTGTTTTTGATGATTTTTGGACGACTTACTGTACTATAACATTTTAATGATTTTTGGACAACATTATAGTATGATGCCTTGGACGATTGTTGGAAACCATACCATACTATGAAGTTTTTGATGATTTTTGGGCGTATGACGTTACTGATGGTTCTTTGCCACCATGCTTTACTTTGTTGTTTTTGATCATTTTTGGAAGTCATACTATTCTATGATTGTTTTGATGATTTCCGGTGAACTTTGCAAGAAACATCTCCTGGATGCACTGGGACGCATTGTTAGTGATGTATCTTGGGGTCATCGGGTGTTTCGGGGCTCACAGCAACATACTGTACTATGACTTCTCTGATGTTTTTTTGACAACATACTAAACTATGATGTTTTTGATGATGATTTTTAGATAACATATTATACTATGTTGTTTTTTGTGATTTTTGGATGACATACTGTACTTTGTCATTTTTTGTTGTTTTTGGACAACAAAATATACCAACACTTTTTGCATTTTTTGGATAACATACTATACTATGACTTTTTTGATGTTTTGTTGATAACATAGTAAACTATTAGAATTTTGGACAACTTAATATACTTTGATGTTTTTGATGATTTTTAGACAACATACTAAAGTATACTATGACATCTTTGTAATGTTTGTAAAACATATTATACTGTGATGTTTTTGATGACTTTGGATGACATTATACTATGACGTTCTTTGATGGTTTTTGGACAACATACTATACAATGACGTTTTTGATTATTCTTGGATGATATACTACAATGTCATTTTTGACGAATTTCGGACAACATATTTTAATATGAGATTTTTGTGACATCCTATACGATGTCGTTTTTGATGTTTTATTGACCACATACTAAACTACGATCCTTTCGATTATTGTTGGACAATATACCATAATATGGTTATTTTTTTTATGATTTTCGGACGACACACTATAACTATGTAGTTTGTAATGATTTTTCGATGACAAAATATACTACGTTGGGTTTTTTTTTTTGCTTTATACTAAAGTATGACTTTTTGATGCTATTTTGGATGAGCTAAACTATAACCCTTTTTATGCCGTTTCAGACGACATACTATATTATAACTTTTATAATATTTTGAAGGACATGCCATACTATGACTTTTTTGCTTTTTTGGATGACATACTTTACAAAGTCTTTTTCATGTATTTTGGAGGTCATGCTATAGTACGAATTTTTCATGCTATTTTGGCAACATACTATAATACTATAAATACTTTTTCATGCAGAAAATGCTATAATATGACTACTTTTTTTTACTATTTTGGAAAAACTACTACACTATCACTTTTATGCTATTTTTCAAGACCTACTATACTTTGACTTCTTTTACGCTATTTTTAAGGAAATGTTCTTCTATGACTATTTTATGGAATTTTACAACATACATTACATTACTAAAACATTTTAGGCTAGTATGGACAACATACTCTTCTATGACTTCTTTCTGCTATTTTTGACAACATACTACACTATGATGTTTTCAATCTATTTTTGACATACACACTTTTCATGCTTTTTTGAACACCATGCTATACTCAGGTCATCCTGGAGCGGACACAGAATGATAAAACAAAGGGACACACACACACAAACGACAAAAAAAAAAACAAGTTTGCTGACCTCCAAAATAATGCGCCCCCCAACAATTTGCAACTTTTGGCTAAAATATAGCAGCTGTGATCCTTATCAAAAAGGGAAAATGAAACACTGTCATTTTAAGACCTGATGATGGAAGTAGCCAAGAAGTGAGCCATGCTGCTTCTTTCCCATATCTGTTGAGAGCTGCACATGTACCAATCGGGTACATGCAAGAAAATAGTGGCAGGTAAAGACAAAGTTTTATGCGCTGTAGTGCTAAGGAGCATTGATTGGAGTTTGACTGGCTGGTGTAAAGGGATGTAGACCGAACTCTAACTATGCACTGAGTAGTTTGGCGCAAGTTTGAGAGCTGGGTTGTTTCCATCTCAATTAGCATTAGTCTTTGTTGTGGATTGAGAACAACAAAAAAATATAAAAATTCAAAAAATAAATTTAAAAAAAAACAGTTTCTTAATGAGCAAGTAAAACTGACTTTGGGCTATTATATTTCTGACAGTGACAGTCAGATATTTCTGTCAGTGCTGTGTTCAAAGCTTGTTTCTGCTGCGCCCAAGTGGCCAAATACTGGTTTAACTAAGCCGAACAATCTGACAGATGCAAATATACATAAGCAATTTCTAAAAATCTCTATAATTAAGGTTGTGTGTGTGTGTTGGCTACACAGATGAAAGAAGACAGAGAGTTTTTAAAAAAACAAAACTAACAAACCTGAGGTGGAGAAACGCTCCAAAGTCAGGTGAGTACAGCGAGTGCTCCGGTGCTCCAAACATGTTGCTCTCTACAAAGTTGTGGTAGCAGCTGAACTTGTGGAGGTACATGTGGGAGGCTCTGACCACCCACACATATCGGTCAGGGAAACGTCGGCCCAGGGTGAGGGCGACCTGCTCCAGACTCCAGGAGAGCCACTGTGCTCCTTCAGGCTGCAGAGCCATCTCCTCCTGGAAGTTCTGCACAATACACAGAAAAGGCTGTTTTAACCGGCAGTATACAACTTTAATACAGTGGAACAACATGAAATATGTAATATATGACCACTGCCACTCTGCTTTTGTTTGTGTATAAGAGTATACAGGTATGTACAGCGCAAAATCCAACTGTTTGCAAATGCAAAGCTTTAAGGGGTAAAATGTATTTTTGGCAGTGTTATTAGGCCTAAGCATTTAAGCTTAGAATTTAGAGGGAAAGATACAAAAGAAGATTTAAAAAAAACTCCCCCAAAACACTCGTAAAGTTAAAGATGTTTGCAAAAGTTATTCATGTGTTTCTCTGACAAAAGTTTGCTTTCATCCCTGAGCCAACTGAAAAATGTTTCCTACATCCTTTCAAGTCATGGTGAGAGTCAGACTGAAAACATCACACACATCAGTCTCTCTGAAACACTCTTAATTAGTTCCATCAACAGCGTCTCCTCAGTCTGCTGTCAGTCTGAGACTGCACGGACCTCAGCACAATGACCTCATTCTTTTTATTTACATGGAAACATCAGTGTGACAGCATCCTGCGCATACGAACGTCTCCTGGCAAACACCAGCACACTGTGGGAATATTAACACTTGCCTGGAAAGTTGCCTAGTGAATTGCAAATGAGGACATGAATGGATGAACTGGGCTCTGGAAAAGCTTCAGTAAACAAGGGCAGTTCTTGAAATTTTGAAAGCAATGTGAAAGAAAAACAAATGGGCAATGTTGGATTTTCATTTACTCCCCTGAATTTTTTTTGTTACACTTGATTAGTAAGTGTCACTTCCACATGCTTAAAAAAGAAACAAAGAATTTAGATGAGATAGTTTTGCATAATCTGGCAGCTGCGGTTGCACAGGCTGGAGACACACCGACGTGTCCTACGTCTTCTTTAAAGCAGTTTAGTCAGAACTGCACACGTGTTCAGAAACACTCTGCTTCTCTGCTGGTCAGCTCCACAGATTCATCTCTCTCTCTCACACACACACACACACACACAAATGTCTCAGGGGAAAACTAAAATGTGCACGAGCACTCCCATCCGGAAAAGTTTAGCTTTAAGTGCTCTGCTCTTCAAAACACTAAAAACAGCATTGACTTCCTGTGCTCTCATGGGTACAGCAGAGATGATGGTCTAAGGACAAAATATTGGACTCTGCTAGTGTTTTTGTACTGATTTTTTTTTCTATCCATGGCTGACAATTATTTAAATTGCAAAAGTTGTTTTTTGGGGGGTTGGGGGTGGGTGGTGGTGATATGTGTAAATTGTATAGCTATTAAAAAGGAAAAAAACAAATTTTTTTTCTTAAAAAAACACTTTACCATCTCACCAACCAGATGGTCAGAAACACCTGGCTCAGCTGGCTCTCTCTCTCTCTCTCTCTCTCACACATACACACACACACACACACACACACACACACACACACACACACACACACACACACACACACACACACACACATACACACACTGCCCTCCCATCCATGAGACATATGCTTATGTCAGGATAAAAACAGTTTTGACAATCTGTCGACTAAAATGTGTGTCACATGTCTATGGCCTGGAGCCTTTTGCTGGATTTTACTCAACCTCACAAGCGGTGGCTACAGTGGTGTTTAATCTTCCTCGCTGATCTACCGATGGATTCTGAATCCTAAAAAAGTCTCGGACAAAAACAGAGAATTGATTAGAGTGTGGACGGATCTGTTTGCTTTCACTATCAATACTGCAAAGCTAAACTAACAAATAATCACAAGTACCTAACGCACATTAATGAACACTCTTTAATATTAGAAATGTTGATAAGCTTATTTAGACTTCATAAACTGTTTAAGTCTCAAGTATGTGGCTCCAGGCAGATTTATTGGACAAATTAAAAATATCCTATCGTGATGACCCACATTATCGAGACGTTATAGAGACATTCACCAGAGACTGCTGCTCCTTTAAGAAGCAGAGTTCAGAGTTGACAAAAGGGGATTCTGGGAGATGCAGTTTGAGGGCTTTGTTGTACTTTATAATTTATAATAGATGCATGACTTTTCCTTGTCCTGAGCTTGTGTTGTTCCTGAAGTGAGAGTAAATAGACTCAACTCGACTCATTGGTGACCACCCCAACTGTATCTAGGCTACTGGATGGCGCATTTATTAATTATTTCACTAAATTTTTACAACAATATACACATTTTACTTTAATGTGTCATATAAAACATTTAAAGCAGCCCTTTAATTTCATTTTTTAAACATAGTTTTAAACATAGTTTAAAAAATGACTAAAAAAATCTACCTCGTACCTTAAGCCTTTTGAGTAAAAGTATTATAGATTTAATAAAAATCTGCAGGAACCTTTGACTTTTTGCACAAGACTAAAGCTATTAAATTAGAGATGTTTTACAGTGTTTCTGCTACAGTCTTTAAGCGCTGCTTTAAGTTTTACAAACCACCAGATGTCACTGCACTCGCTTGTTTGGCTTCATTAGCTCATCAACAATGATGTGCACATTTTCTTATTCATTTTGACAGAGTGTACAGGTACACACGTTCCTGACACTGTTAGTGTCGTGTCACCCTGCTGACAACACTAACATTTGATATTGATTTCATGTTTTAGAAATATAAACTCAAGGCTTTATGTGAAGTTTACACCGGATGGCAAGTGGTACGCTGTTATCAGGCAAAGGAGCATTAATTTAAAATCCCTGTCAAAGGGAAATGAGCCGGTCCATACCCATGCTGACTGGTCGCTGTGCAAGGATCGTGTGGAGCTCAGATTGAACACCATCAGAAGACAGACTGTGCGTTCTAATTCTCATACTACCATACTATATAGTATGCCAGAAAAAAAAGTATGTCCCAATATTTAGTATGTCAGATGCAGTATGCCAAAAATACCAGGATGTTCTACTACATCTGGTCAGAGTTTGCAGTTTGCTAAACCAGCATGCTTTTCTGGCTATTCTGACACACAATCCTCTGCGACATCGACTGAACTGACTGAACATCGACTGAACTGCAGAGATGACAGCTGATTGGCAGAAGCCGCAGTGATGGATGACAGCACATTTATGTGACTGATGACCAGTCGAATGCTAATATTGTATTAAATATTGATTTGTTTAAGTCAACAAAATAATCATAGAGATTACCAACGAAAAAAAATAACAAAACAATGATAGAGAAATGCATCTGTAGACTTATTTTAGTTATATAAGATGTTAGAATCCACCACGCATGCAGTTATGAATTAAAAAGGTCAATACTGCAAAATGAACAACAGCAGAGATTTAAGGGTTAACCTCTGTCTCTGGATTTATCTCCATGGAAACAGATATATTAGTATGTCCCAATTGTGTGCATGCTGCATGCAACAGTACATACTATATAAGTGCAGCCATAGTACCTGCTAACAGTAAGTAAGTATCCAGAGTCATCCAGAACTCACCCACAGACTGCAGAGGACGGCTGAAATGTTTGTCTTCTTTGTCTCGCCTGATCTTACGGCATTTCTGCATTCAAAAAGGGTTTCAAATCGAATTTGAAATGAAGAATAAAGTTGATCTTAAAAGTCAAGTGCCTTCAAAAGTACAGAATAGTTCGAGAATCTCTTTTTAACACTTTTCTTCTGTGTAAAGTTTGAACTTTGTAGTGATTCATTTTCCGATAAGGCACAGTAATATCACTTTGCGCTGTGTCATAAATAATATTAGGTATTACATTTAGGTTTGCAACATTTTCATGGTACAATTACCATCTCAGAAAGTATTGCAGTTTCACGGTATGACGACATTATAAAATTATTGCTATGATTATCAGTCACGATCATAAAAAAAGAAAGAGTTTTTTCGTTGAAGAAAAGCTTAATTACTGCGCAAAGCATGTGAAACCTTTTTTTTTTTTTTTGGTGGCAGTATATGTAGGAGGTCTCCCTTTTGAAAATAACTAAAATAAAGGTGAAATTGTTTGTCTACTTGGATTTTTTTTCATCACCACAGATAAACAAATGTACATGATATGATAATCATGATATACAATAAAACCAGTATATCTCTGCAACCCTAATTTCTTATTGGTCAGGACATTTTATTTCACTATTGGTCAAATGATTATGTTATTGGGACTTAGAAGACTCTCGTTAAAGTTAAGCACAAATTATGTCACATTTTTAGGCATGATTAAATCATTTGGTGCTTTAAAATTATCTAAAAAATTTAAAATTTAAAATTTTTTTTAAAAATATGAGAAAAACAAAAAGTAAAAAAACAAACAAACAAGAAAATGACTTAGAAAAAATGCTTTAAAATTATATGAAATAATAATAATAATTTTGCAACATGTTAAATATGTAACTTTGTATTACTATGTAATTACTATGTAATTGTTTATATAGTTTCCCCTTTCATTTAAAAAAATGATTCTGTAAATGTAGTGATTACATTTCTTATGAAGCTGCCCGTTGCCTTTAAAAAAAAAAACAAAAACAAAAAAAAAAACCAAATTTGCTCACAGTTTAAAGGGTTAAATACTACAGCAGCACAACAAAAGTGATGTCACTTGAGGTTAAAAAGGGTTAACCACCTTTCAATAAGCAAACAATATGTGCAATGGATGAAGCAACAATGATACATTTCTGCTGATACCTATGATGTGTGGATATTATCTTGCATTCTAAAAATAGGACGTAATTTGTAAAAGATTAAGAAAATTACCTAAAAATTACTAACAAAAAGTCAAACAAAAAGATTAAAAAAAAAAAGAAAATACCTTAGAAAAAATGCTAAAAGACAATTACATAAAATAATAATTTTGCAACATGTTAAATATGTAATTATAATAATTATTCATATAGTTCTTTCCCCTATCTTAAAGAAATATTCTGTAAATCTATTCATTTCTTGCAATTTGCTCACAGTTTAAAGGGTTTAATAGCTGTGAAAAGCTGCTGACAACAGCACAATAAAAGTGGTTTAAAAGGGGTCAACCACCTTTAGACAAGAGATCAGAGCGTGCAGTGGACTGTGTGACTTTGAGCCCTTACAGGTGATCATACACCTGTCAGTGTTGCTGTGGGTGTTAGTATGTGCTAATATTATAACAGTCAGTGACAACTTTCCACCAAAGGCCACTACAGTAATCACCTTTGCGTTGTGATGTGAAATCATGGAGCCCACCGCTCGCAGGTGTTCACCCCGTCAATCGCACTCACCTGGATGTCCCCGTGGAAGAACATCACGTGCCTGTTGCTGCTCTTCTCCTTTGGTTTGGTGTCGGTCTGTCCGTGTGTATCAGGCCGGAGCAGCAGCAGGTCGTTGACTCGGTTCGGGTTGTATCCGGGCACCGCGAACAGCCTCTCGAGCCTCTGTAGCGGGCTGTCAGCGTGTGCATCCCGGCTGGCCGCTGCGTGCAGCCCCGGGGTCTCTGAGGATGTCGTCGCTGCCACAGAGGTCATCGTCCTGGCCACAGATATCAACGTGATGCCCACCGTAACTGCTCGAGCGGCTAGCATTGACTCTAAAATAAGAAAATGATTTGGCGTTTTCTTTCTCAACGCACCGACTCCATGCTGCTACTGCTGCTGTCAGCTAGCTGATTAACCACAGATGTCTGTGCTGTCTACAGCTAACGGCACAACATGCAGCCTGTATGTGGCGACACACAATACACTTACCGCTGCACACTGTGCGATATCCGTCGCCTGTCTCACATTGTAGTAGTTAAAGATTAAACTCACAACATGTTTAATCCTGACAGTAACGGGTGCTTTTTGCCACGAAGAGGCGCTGTTTGTCAACACCACAGCTAAACTACTACAGCAACAAGCCAGTACCACTTCTGCGCATGTCTGTTTTCTGACTCCAGAGATACATTGGAGATAGGGGCGAGATGACTCACTGCTGTCTACTTCCGTTTTTGACTTGCCAGTTAACTACACCCGACTGTTCAGTGAGTCGAGGGCTGAGGTTAAATAAATATGGATTAAATCAAAAGAAAAAGAACAACAGAAAGAACTACATTCTTAAATGATTATGAAATAAAGAAATACCAAATAAAAATATACATACATATAAAAATAAATAAATATTGCCGAGATAAATAAACAAAAAATAAATGCAGGAAACACATATCAGAATATAAAAACAAACAAACAAAAAAAAATACACAAAAAACTTAAACGAAGAAAAAGCGAAAGAAAACAAAAATTAAAAAAAAAAAAAAAATCAGATACATTGGGTTTTTTTCATTTATTTCACAAACGATGTATGCATAACATTTTAGTGAAAATATGCATACCACCATTACATCCATTTAACACAATATGCTTATATTCCTTCCTTGCATACATGAAAAATAAGTCATAAAATAACAACAATAATGGCTTAATTAAGGACACAGAGAAAGGCCCATAGCGTACTAAATTAAACACAGTAGTCTCTGTGAAACCGAACCAAACGTGCACAAAAAAGAACTAGTTGCATAGTTGCGCCACCGTAA
Source organism: Plectropomus leopardus (assembly GCF_026936395.1). Lineage (NCBI taxonomy): Eukaryota > Metazoa > Chordata > Actinopteri > Perciformes > Serranidae > Plectropomus > Plectropomus leopardus. The sequence continues at coordinate 5,849,206 of NC_142185.1, forward strand.
AATTATGAGGTTCTATCTGCGGTCTAAATAGTCTAAAAATTCAAATCACAAACATCATCTGAAGTAATGCTAATACGTTATCACAGAATAAAAATATATGCATAAGTCAGTTTCGACAAAAATGTCAGATTAAACCGTTATTCTTTGGTGACGATTATACAAAATACGTCCCAGGCTACAAGCGAACAGCTTCCTTCACAAAACACAAAGGTTTCCGGATGGTTTAAAACAGGAGCGAACTATCTTGCACTAAACGTTCATCTTTAGCTCCACATGCTAAAGTGTACTTGTGTACTTGTGTACAATCGCGTGGATTTAAGCGCGTGGATTGCCAGCAGCTACGTTATATTTAGTCCTATGTTATGTTTACGTACAGAAATTAGTGAATTGCGCATTTTCCCCGTGCTGCACCACCAGACAATGCACTGCGCATGTCAGTGCTGAAAGCGCATTCAATGTAACGCAAGTATGGCATACTTCATGGATCTGTTTTAGATCAATGTTGATAGTTTCCTCCAGCTTGGACTTTGAACATGCTCTGTGACTATCAGCACTGATATGGAGCAACACTACTCGGTTTAGTAATTCCCACAGGCTGCACTGGACAACTTTAAAAACCATTAAACAATTTACATTTTAAACTGTTAGATTCAGTCTAGATCCAAGGAGACTCATTTAATCCAGGTAATCTAAAACATATTTCATAGCTACTACTTTAATATTTCCTGGTGATATTGTCATGTCCACGTGTTATTTTCTGACGCTGCTTTTGTCATGGTAAACTTTGCATACTTCAGAACACATTTTTTTTGTTAGTTTTACTTGCTGATCTTTTAAAAGTCAAAAACAAGTGTTTTGTTACATTACTGTTCCCGTAGGAAAAGGCAGCGCCACAATCTGTCTGTAGATGGCATCGTCATTAAAGTTAATTTTTCATTTTATATGAACAGCTGACATTCCACAGTTTATGGCTAATGGTTGCCATGCACTCAATAAACACAAATACTTACTGCCAAAATAACACACTAAAATTGAAAAAGACAACTATAAACACACATGCCTGCAGTGACACATTTAAAGGTGCAGGTGACAGTTATGGGATAATGGTAAATTATAAAACTTTAACAATAGCACAAGCAGAGTGGAGTCAGCATCATGACAGCAATTATAGATACACAGCAATATGTCTCCAAAGTTTGCTAACAGTAAAACAAGTAAGGCTGTAGTAGCAATTTCTGAAGTGACATACTGTATCATCTGTTGTGTCTAAAGCTTAAGGAAGTCATTATCTTGGCTTCCTTTCTGTCCAGATACAGGTATGATTGGAATATTGTATATTATTGACTGTTTTTCAGCTTTTGGTTGATCATTGCCCAGTGCACTTCATATACAGTCCTGTCCTTTCACCAGCAGCCGTGGCAGAAACATGTCCTCAAGTTCCCTGGGCAGGAGACTGGTGGCTTGTCTTCTCAATGTTTCGGAGGCACGCAGGAAAGACCTGGTAGAGACTGTGGCCAAGGCAGCCTTATACAACACTGAAGGCACGTAGGATTTTTATGTTGATTTTTTTGTATTGTTTCATGCCTTAAATTGATCTGTGGATATTCAGTACCAAAAACCTGGGCCGTAATCACCTATCCAATGTATTTTGTTTCATTTTTTAGAAACTTAACAGCTAAACAGACAATTTTAGAGCATTTTGAAACAAAAATTTTAGATCAGGGGTTTTTAGATCAGAAGTTTTGATGACTGTGAGTGCCATTTTGGGGAGCCACCAAGGAATTTTAGGGCCAAACAGGAAAGCTGCACACACTATGACTTTGTCGTGAAATATTATGCAATGGCATTGTTGCATTGGAATAACACTGCACATTTTTCCTTATATTTTTATCAATATATTTGTGGGTAAACACTAACAGTGATTTTAGACAGCATCCTGGCATCGTGGAATCAAAACAGGCATGACAGCTGTGATGTTTAACACAACAGCGTCAGCCACTAATGTGACATGCAGCTTAAAGGACACATTGGCAGCACTTTATAAACAATAGCATAAACTGCAAATAAAGATGTCCATAACAGTTCCCCCGAAGTGTAGCTTTTCAGCCTGGATCGCCCCCTGATGTCTGACTGAAGTACAGATCATAAAGCCCGCCCCTCTATGTTAGTGAACAGGACACAGGTCAAACTAAAAAGTTAAAGTACACGCCAAGTAAATTTTTCCAAAAGATGGTTTCTGGCACTGAAGGTAGTTCTCCCTGATGTTTGTTGAAGTGATTGTTTTTATAAGTTCAGTTTTAATGAGAAATTAAGTTCTAAAAAAAGGGGGCTTTCCTACTATGATTGACAGCTGTGACAGCCAATCCAGTGCACTCGCATTCAGTGGAGCTGCTAACGTATGGTCAGACAGGTGTTTTGGCAGGCTCCAACCACAGATGTCACTATTGCGTAGTGGGGGTGCGTTGTCCATCTTTATAAACAGTCTATGGTCAATAACAATCATTTACTGTCTCCACTGTAAGGCAGCTAATCTCGTCCTCTGCTCGGAGGGCAAGGAGCTCCCTCACCGTTTTGTTTTCCCAATTTGTGGCGATTTTTGGCAAATGTTCTTCTTTGAGTGAGCTGCGAACTGCAACTAGCTTCATTGTAAATCTCTTGCAGCTGGTCGCACGCATAACACATCGTCAACATGTCCCACCTGTCCCACCAATGGTCCCTTCTTTTTACATAGACCTTGATTTGGCGCTGTTACTTCCTGTGCTGCCAGCTTAAAGCCAAGACAACTCTGCACCACTACTCCGCAAACATACCTTATATACGGAGCAGTGAGGTGGCATAAAGGCGCAATATTCCCACCTCAAACAGGCAGTGTAATGACGCAAACAACTTTCTAAGACATCATTTTTGACTTTGCTTTATACATCAGGTGTTAGACGCGAGGGGACCACAGTGCTGAACATCTTTAATGACCATGACTACAACCGCTCCGTCATCACCATTGTGGCCAGTATCGACTCTATCAGTGAGTATTGAGTATTTTGTTTGTTTGTGGTGAAACATCATGTCTTACATTCATTCTCCTGCTGCTGAGGGAAGGACAGAGTCGGCTACTTGCTGTCGCAGTACTTCTCCAGCAAGGATTCACTCTCAGTCCCCTGCTCTCCAATCCCTTAAAAAATCCTTTAATAAGCTTTGTCAGGGATTTAAACACAAAAAAATTCAGGATGAACATTTTTCTGGCAAAGATCACAGTGAGAATTTTATCTTATTGAACGCTTATCCCAAACACAACCCTGTGACAATGCAGCCGAAGCTGTCGAGGTTTACAGCTGTTTGTCCCGCACTCACCCCCAAAGACAAATCAGCTTAGTCTGCCCAAAATCACCAGAATCTTCACATACTGAATTCTCTTCAGACTTGGATCACTACTTGTACTGAAGGAACATGCAAAACCTTTAATAATGATAAAAAGGCAAGTTTAATCTACCACCGTTCACATCAGGACTTTACTTTGACAGTATGTTTAACCCTTTAGAACCTGGATGGTCATCAGCTTTGTTGTGCTGGGATCAGATGCCTCTCACAAGCATTTAAACCTATGGAACCTGAGAAAATTGGTGGGACTTCTTCTGGAAACGTGGAAAAAAAGGCAATGAGCAACTTGACAAGAAATGTCTGGAACATTGCAAAGTAAATATATAAATAAATAAAATAAAAATTGTTAAAAGGTGACAAGAAAATGAATGGAAAATTAGCTGTGGGGAGATTATTAGATATTACAAAAAAGAGAAAAAGATCTCCAGAAATCTGTCTGACACACCTGGAAGAATTAACAATAAAGTTGACTTCGACTTAGAATTTGTTTACAAATATAGATTTAAAATTCTGTCAGAGCAAAAACCTGTTTATTTTATTTTATTTTTCACAATTTCTTTAGTTGATTTTCTTGTCTCATTTTTTTTAAACTTCTTTTGTTTTGGTTGCTTATTTTCAGGTATTTTTTAAATTATTTTTTTGCTGCTTTGGGGGCTGTTTCTTGGTATTTTGCTCATTGCTTTCTTTGGTTACATGTTTTTGATAGAAATTACACAATTTTTTTTTCCATTTGCAAAGGGTTAATATATCGTCTGATATTGTTTTATTCTAGGGGAGGCAGTTCTGTCTGCGTGTGAGAAAGCCTGCAAGCTGATCGACATGCGTGCTCACACTGGGGTCCACCCATGTATGGGTTCCGTCGACCTAGTACCCATCTACCCCTTGGGGGAGGAGGTGGGAGTGGAGGACTGTGCTAAAGAGGCTCAGGGTGAGATGCCATTTGTGCATAAATGTGTGTGCGCGTGTGTGTGTGTGTGTGTGTGTGTGTGTGTGTGTGTGTGTGTGTGTCCACTTAGATCTATATGTCTCTGGTTGAGTTGTGCCTGTATTGTATCCCTTCATTAGCTTTCAGGGCACAGTCATTCCTTCTGTTTGGTTGTGCCGTGGGCAGTGGTGATGACAACAAACCTTCAAGTTTTTTTTTTATTGTGTGTGTGCCCCTTTGCATAATTTGTCCCCTCTCTAAATCCTGAGGTTTTTGTGGGTCTGTGAATGCAGGTTAAGCTCTCCATGAGTTCTTTTTTTCTTCAGCAGCAGTTCATGACATGCGGGGTGGATAATTGATCTGTCAATCTGTTCAGAGCTGATCAGATCAGATCAGTGGATGAGCGGAGCGGCTGCTGCGACTGAACAGAAACTTTTAGGCTCAGCAGACTATACAGTTTAGGACCTTTGATCAACGTGTTTTTTTCTCAGCACCAGCATCTTCTTTCATTGGTTCCCTATGCGGAGCAGGCGTCTATAGGCAGTGTCCATCACAGATTTGTGCAGAACTTAAATGATATTTTTAAAATTGTGTGATGACTGTGTTTCCATTGAGTGCTGTTATGCAACTTCTCCTCTCCCAATGACATTCCAAAAAGCATGACGATGGATGTTCAAAACATTAGCAGCTTTATTTCTATTGCAGCCACTGCACTAACCGTCATTATTGAAGGCAATGTAGGCATGTTATGGAGCGATAACAGAAAGGCAAGCCCCTTATATGTGGGAGTGGCCACATTAGAGGGACTTCTGGGAGGTGATAGTCCACGATTTCACAGAGGAATTGTGGATTCAAAACACCTGGATGATCCGCTCAACTTTTGAAGAGCTATATGATACAGTAACAGCTCTTGTAGCTCCTGCTGCATCATGAGGGATCCAGTTCCTACTGACAAGCACATAGCCATAGCATCATGAGACCTAGAAAAGACAAAAAAAGAGTCTGCATTGCAGTTTTGTGAAATACTTTTTTAATTTAATCACCTGAAATACCACCCGTAAAACCTTTTTTTTTTCAGATAAATGGGAGTTTTCTCGAAATTGATGTGCTTCCATTAGGTGTATTTTATATTCACAATTTCAGTTTGTGCAATTTGAGGGTTAACGGAAACTCGTTATAGGAATGCGTGTAGGGGCTGAGGATGTGACATCTTCAGCTTCCTGTGCTGTTGATTAGTTTGTTTGCCAGCTGACTTAGCAGCCATGTGTCGAGCAGTAGCCCAGCATGTGTGCCTGGATGGCTGGTGTGTGCACTCTGTTTACTAATCTGTGTGGTGTGACTGCAGAATAATAATCGGCAAACTCACTAACAAGCCTTGTACTTATGCACGTGTAATGAGCAGCCCATATTTTTACCTCTGAGCTACACCCCCCCAGGTGTGTTTGGTCTGTCATGCTCTTATTGCTCTCGTGTTTCTGAAACTGTGTACATGTGATGATGCGCGCTCCATTTGCTGGTTTACTAACATGTGTGTGTTGTTGCTGGGGTGCAGCTGTGGCTCGGGGACTCACAGAGCGGGTTCAGGGCACCAGTGCCTTCCTGTTTGGCTGGGCGGACTCCCCCCTTCAGCGCGGGCTGGCACAGAGGAGGAAGGAGATGGGCTGGTTCAAGAAGACGACAGACTTGCAGGCAATCATGCCCGACATGGGGCCGCAGCCACAGAAACGATTTGGTCTCACAGGTGAGCCGGAGCTGGCAGTAAGTGGGAGCTAAAATGAAATGCCAGACATGCTTGTGAATGTTTGAGCCTATAAGGAAGGTTAGAATGTCTCTTTGCCAGGATTATACAATGCAGGTGACTTTGTCTGTATTTGCAAAGCTATGTTTGTCACAGCCCCACCACAGGCCACCTCTCTCCTTTTTTGACCGTGAACCCCCTGAAAACTGAACATATTGATTTCTTTCACAGACATGGCAAGAAGGCACTGGGCAACTTAATGAGACATTGTGCAAAAAGTTTTTCTAAACATAGCGTACACACTAAACTGATATTGGCTTAAAACTATCATTAAAGGAAGTTTGCTCTGCCCGTTTGATTATATGCACGTGACGCAGCAGTTTTCTAGCCCAAAGTTATTGTAAATAAACAGTTTATAAAAAATAAAGGCTTTTTGCAACTAGCTGAAAGGGGGCATATCTCCACCTGCCCAGGTGGAGTCGGACATACTTCGTCAATAATTGACTTTGGGTGCGTTCGTAAATCTAATCTGAAGCTCTGCACTAAAATGAGAGAGCTGTTGTACAAAGAAACGGAGTGTTCAAAATGGCACGTAATGGCCCAAAAATTAGCAAGATATTAGTAAAAAATTAAGAAAAATACCTAAAAAAATAAGAAGAGAAAAAAACAACTAAAAAACAACGTTGTTAAAAGTTAATATTCTAAACAAGGGTAGAGTCTCAATGATTTCCACTAGGATCATGAACAGATATAATCCCTCTGTATCTCATATTCAACAGCAGTGGGAAAATAATCTAGGGGCCCCGCTATCAGATGTGGAACGGGGTTTCTTGGGTTAATACATCCTCTATTCAAGACATGCCTTGATACACTTTTAAGTGTTACATCGGCTGCACTTTTCTAAAGCCAAACTTGCAAGAATATTCCCCACCATAAGCCCTATACGTGACAGATGTAAACAGACTCCAGCAACTATCTACCATATGTGTTGGTCTTGTTCAATTTTGCCCCCTTCTGGTGATCCTTTTTTGAAACCATCTCCGAGGCTTACAGCTGTAATATTATGCCTTCCCCTACGATAGCTATTTTTGGCACCCTCTCAACTCCAGATAATTCTAATATCCCTGCTCACTTACAGAAGGTCAGTGCCTTTTCCTGCCTGTTAGCTAGACGCTCAATTCTATTTAAATGGAAGGATATGACCCCCCCCATCACATGGCCAATGGATCAAAGATTTGATGCTGAACATCGAGCTGGAACAAATAAGATGTACCCTCAATGGCTCTAGAGATTTTACAAAACCTGGGACCCGTTGATAAACTATGTGAATAATCTACCTGACCTGACCTTTGACCTCTGACCTCATACCTCGATAAGTGGTCTGTCCTGTATGTGCTAAAATGCACTACTATGCACACGTCTTGTTTTATTGTTTTCTGTTTTGTGTTGTAACTTGTTTCTTTTTCATTTTCCTTTTTTCTTTTCATGTTTCTTGATTTCTGTTAATATTCGTACACAGAGATAGCATTTTATGTTAATGTATTGTCTGATAAATTGAGAAATCTCTATAAGTGAAGTTTTAAAAAAAACAAACAAACAAGCAAGCAAAACAAAACATAAATAAACAAGAAAATGGCCTCCAGAGAATGCAAAAAAAAAAAAATCATTTTTTTTTGTTCTGTAACATCATTTAAACATATAATTAAGAGAATTAAATATAGTTTTCTGGACATTTTTTCTTGGTTTTTTTGCTAATATCTTATAATCCCTTGGAGCTCATATTCAGATAATTTCCTTTTTTTATTATTATTATTTTTTTGTTGCAGTTCTTGTCAAGTTGCTCATTATGTTTTATTCTTGTGTTTCTGAAAGAAATCAAACCAATTTCCAAAGGTTTAAATGCTAGTTAAAGGCATCTAAATGCAGCACTAGAAAACTGATCGCGATCCAGGCGTTAAAGGGTTAAAGAACAGTGTCAATAATCACACATTCACTCCGTTTGGTGCCCTGCTGCTCTGTGTAACCAGACGGAGTACCCAGAATAATCTCTGCCACACTGGGTGTGTTGCTCTGGACAACCGAACGGTACGCTCTAACAGGGCTTCGTATTACGAACACGCCAGTTTGTTCCAGAACGTGCTCGGCACTCAGAGCGAGCGTTTGTGAACGTGCCCAGAGCTTTCAGGAGGTGTTCTTTAGGTCTGATTTGGCTGATGTCCTGCAGGTGTCGGGGCCAGTCCATACGTCATGAATTGCAACGTCACCATCGACACTCAGGACATTGCCATGGGACGCAGCATCGCCACAGCCATCAGGGAGTCGACCCCTGGGGGCCTGCCTGGGGTGCAGGTGCTGGCCCTGCCACATGAGGGCGCTGTGGAGATCGCCTGTAATGTGGAGAGTGTGAAGGGGACCCTACCTGGTCACGTGTCTGCAGGGGAACCATGGCCGTGTTTCAGCATCGACGACCAGCTGTACTGCCACGCTCCGGCTTCACTCATCACAGCGAGGGTGGCGGAGCTGGCGGGGGGGCAGGGGGTCGGCATGAAGGGGACGGCACTAGTGGGGTTTACCCCCCGTGAGTGCAGGAGCCTGGCAGAGTTAGCACTGTCCCAAGGGATTGCTGAGTTCTGGAAAGAGCAGGACAGGATTCGTATGTGAAAATAAATTCATGCCAAAACCAGTGAAACCTCATATAAAGAACCTCATCTTTGTTTGATGTAACTTCATGAGAATCGACTGTTCATCAGTAATCTTCTGTTACCACTGCTTTCCTTGTCAAGCTTTCCATCTCAGATTTACCCCTAAAAATGTAGACATTTTTGAGTCAATAGGTCTTTGATTTCACATAGAAGAAAGAAAAAGTGGGTTTCTCATTTTTAGGTAACTGTGGCTAGCTGATTTTATCAGCTATAGTTAGCTAGTTAGCTAATCAGCTCACACTAACTGCTAGAGAAAACATGACATCAGTGACATTTTTCAAAACAACTTCACACGTAAGGGCTTCAGGACACTTGGATTACTTCAGACAAGCAGTATGGAGATAGTTTTTATTTTTAACATTTGAATTTATTTGGGAGATGAGTGCAACACTTTTCCCAGGTTTTTTAGACTATAAAACTTTAACCCAACACCCAACTTTTTGGGTGAATTTTCCCTTTAAGCTTGTGTTAACCACATATCTCATTTCAGGCATCTAACCAAAAACTTTGGGATGAGTAGTTTCTAGTAATGTTAAATGACAATGAATCGCATGATTTTGGATATTTCAAAGTAAATGTTTTTTAAACCTACTTGCTGATTTGAAGGTTGTGATGTTATTTTAAATACAAAATACTTTAAAGTTAAATGTTCCTGTCCTAAGCAAAGCCAAAAAAATACTCACTCCCCAGAATTTAAAAAGATATTTGAAGTGCCTCCCCCATTTTGCACCACCCCATCACCTGTCATATACAGTATAATGAACAGTCCCTAACTACATTTAAAAATAAATCAAAATAAATGAGTAATTTGTCAATTAAATGTTTTAATCCTGTATTGTTCATAAAGGGGACATGAAGTTAAACTGGGGTGATATATGCTCTCTTACACTCCCGTCTGCTTAGTGCCTATCTAATCTGACACTCATTGTGAAAGAGATTTTTTAAATTTTATTTCTGAAATTCTTCCCCACCTATCAGCCAAGAAAAAAAAAAAACATAAATCTGAGCATATCATCCTCTGGGGTGGAATTTGAATTTTTACCCTGTGTGTGTCATTTCCTGTTTAGAGCAAATGGGACACATGTGTTTACTGATGAGTCTCTGTTGATGAGTCTTTTCCCATCATTTTCCACCATCAGCCTTACCATGCAAGACTCTGTGGGAGTCACCATCTGTGTGTGAAACGGCTATTTTTATCACAAGTCATGGACCGAGTCTTCTAGAAACATCCAGCGCTTTGGCAGCATTTCCATGAACGTGTTTAACTTACCAACTCGGGCAACCCAGTTTGAAAAGGTATATATATATATATATATATATATATATATATATATATATATATATATATATATATATATAATCTTTTACAGCAGTCTACCATGAAGCATCTTGTGAAATCTATACACAGTGTAAGCTTGTGATGCACATGATTTACCCTAACCCTATAATAACACAGAGGCCAATCAGGCCAGAGGACGTCAGGAATTAACTGGGGCGAGATGAATCCACTCATTTCTTACATAAGGCCAGTATAATGCATTGAATAGCAGCACATTCATGGCATAAGGAGGTATAGATTATAGTGGTATAGGTATAGTTATTAGGTAACTATAATATGGGCTATATCCCTTTAAATTCTTCACTAAGAAAAAAGCACTGGGAAAAAAATCTTTGCATTTTTTTCTGTTTTGAAGGCAATAATAACAAAAATCAAAATTTAGCCCCCATTGTTTTTTTTAAATATTGTCATTATTATTGTCAAATAATAACAAAAAACAAAATTTCAAATCATGTACTGTTATAATGCTTGTAAATATGTTAGCATATCAACATAAATCAATTTGTTAACATGGAATTAGTAATCAGTGCTTGTATTATTTCCATATATTTTTACACTACAGTACACTGTTAAAATAAACTTTTTGTTTTAAACGAAAAAAGTTAGCATCTAGGCTGCCTTAAATTAAAATAATAAAAAGGGACTTAATCTAAGAAGAAACGCTGAGGTCATTTTGTAATGACTCACAACTTGTCTCCTCAAATTCAGTCAATTTAATAATTTAAGTCAGCCAATATCACACTTATTTAAGTTAAAACAAATAGTTTACTTTTAGTGTACTTTGAAAACATCTCAGAAATGATTAAAAAAATCATATATGCTTTCATCAAATATATAAAGGAATCACATTTAATATATAGTATTAACAAAAGTGAATATTCATCCTTTTTTTTGTTTCATATAAATTGTGAAGCATCACACCACACATTGCATTCATTTATTTGGTTTAAATTGGTTTAGCTAGTAAAAAAATAAATACATAAGAAATTATTTCACCGTATTTGTAATGTATCATCTAACAACAATGAATGATAAGAAGTTTTTTATTTTCTATAAAATAATCAAATTTAACTTCATTATTTTAGCTAGAAGCCAAAACGACCAGTCAGAGCTTGTCTTAAAAAATAATTTGAATCTTAGTAGACTTATATTGTTTGTATAAAGTTACAAAGTTACATAAATCTGTTCATTGAGACCTCTGAAACTAAAACATGTTAAATAAACACGGCTACCTTTCTTGTTATTAACCTCCTGTAGGAGGCTAACTGAAAAGGAAGACTGTTTAACCCATTGAACCCTGAAAATTGATGGCATTCCTTTAAAAACATAAGAAAAGAAGGTAAAGAGCAGTTTGGTAGAAAATGTTTCACAAATTGCAAGAAATTAGCAGATTTAGAATTTTTTTTTCATTCTAAACTAGGGATAAACTATATTTTTAATGATCATGATTACATAATTAATTTATAATTTTTAAGCACTTTTTTCAAGTTATTCCCTTGGTTGTCCATTTTAAACAATTTATTTTGTTTCAAATTTTCAGGTCTTATTCTTTTTTGATTTTTGGGTTATTTCTTTTTTCATTGCACATTGCCTTTTGTTTTTTAATGAAATCAAGCTCATTTGTTTAGCTTTCAAGGGGTTAAAAACACCGCCAGTGGATTTTTTTTTTTTAGCATGACATAACTAAACCAAATTATAGAGATAGCTCAATCAGGTCGAGCTCAACACATTTTTCATTAAGATATAATGTGCTCTTATCAAAGCAGGATGTTAAATAGATATGGCTGCTGCACAAAGGCAGGGTCAGAAAAGCTGAAAAATGCATTATAAGATGATTTTAAACCATATGTACAGGACATTAGTGATATCAGAGCCAATAACCGCCTAATCTACATACAGAGAGTGGGAGTTAATCTGTTAAGCTTCACGCACAAACCGAGGTGGTATGAGGCACAAAAACCTTCCAGCTTCTGAATTCACCCTCCTCTCATTATGTTGTGTAATTTTTTCGTTTTTCTGCATTCGTAGTTACGTAAAGTCGCCCTTTGAGGCAGAGGCTGTGCAATTTTTATCAATGTGTGCGCGCCTCTTTGGATAAGCTCTCTGACTGCGTGAACATTCACCTCTTTGTGTGTCATCCAGCTGAGGCTCTTAGTCACACAAGCAATGCAGCCATGCAGCTTCATTTCATGCGTACATACACAACTCCCTCCTTCCCTTTCACACACGCACACACACATCCTCTCTGCTGTCTTCCTCTCTCTTCTGCATCTAGACACACATGCATTCACTCTATGGATGGCGTGCGCACACGCACGCACGCACGCACGCACGCACGCACGCACGCACGCACGCACGCACGCACACACACACACACACACACACACACACACACACACAGCCTGCCAGGCTTGGGAGCATCAAGGCCTAATCTAGGTCACAGCATAAGCCCAGAGGTATCCTGGTCTCCACAAACACAGACACACACTCTTGTCTGCACGCACGTTTTTAAATTTGCAAGCGGAATCGCGTCTTGGGTATAAAATCCATTTCGGCTTGACTCATTTTCTAAGCTAACAGTGGAAGACGTTTGATTTTCAGTTTGACAAGACACACCTCTTCCCAGGAAGAAAAAGAAGACTATAAATAAATCCAGTGAATTTCATATTTCCCAAAAATCCCCTCCACATCCTCAATTCCTTCCTCCCAAACAGCCTCGTTGGTTCTGTGACTAATGGCTCTTATTGATGTCACAAGGCCATCATTTCCTTCATTAAGTGCAGTTTCTGCAGCCGAGTTATTATCCATTTAACCCTTTAAAACTTGGATTGACATCAGTTTTCTTGTGCTGTCTTCAGACGTCAACATTTATAACAATGAAATCTGAGCAAATTGGTTTATTTTTTTAAAATAGGCAATCAATAACCAATAATCAATAAGAATATCAATCAATAACCAATAATCAATAAGAATATCAATCAATAACCAATAATCAATTAGAATATTGTCTTGCAAATTGCAAGACAATATTCAAAGATGACAAGAAAATAACCTGACAATTAGCTTAAAGACCAGGGAGAATTATTAGAAAATTGTTGTAAAAAATGAAACAAAACAAAAACCTAGGGCACAATTTCCTAAAAATCATATGAATAATTATGAGAATTATATGTTTGAAATTAGATTGAAGAAAAAAAGTAAATTTTATATTATTATTTCTACTTACTATTTTTATTTATTTAGGATTTCTGTCTTCTCATATTCTGTTTTTGTTTTTTATGTTTCTTTTTTGAGCTAATTTTCACTTTTTTATAATGTAACTTCTTACTGATATCTTGTTAATATTTGGGTCATTTCATGCTTTGTAAGCTTCTTTCCATGTTTTGAAAGAAATCGAGCCAATTTGCTCAGATTCAGAGAGTTAAGAAAGCCTTTCACTGAAAACCTAAATCGGTTTTGTGTGTGTGTTTGTGTGTTTGCAATCTGCTTCCATGCAAACATGGGTGATCCTACACGCTGCTGCAGTGTGTGTGCATCCATGCTGCAGAGGCACCATAGGATCCCTTTGATATGACTTCGCCTGACAGCGTACCATCCGAGATGCGCCCGTGTGTCACAGCACAGAAATAGAGGAGCTTATTTCTTTACATCAGTCTGCAGCCTTCTATAAATATTCCAAAGCTCTCTGTTCTCTTCCTTTTTTTCTTTTCTGCTGCTTTCTCTGTTCTCCCTCCCCCCTCTCTTTTCTCCCCCCTCTCTCTGTTTATCCATTTTTTTTCTACACACTCTCTGCCTCCCACATCTTCTCTTTCCCCATGCTTCAGTCATATAATGGGGAGAAATGTGTCTCATCTGTCTAGAAAGAGGCAAGCAGGAATAAAAACATTCATGCTGCGCATCATTTCTGAGGTTTGCCCCCCCCCCCACCCTGTGACAGTCCTGCAGGGCTATTTAGTAAGCTGACAGTGATTTCATCATATAGAAATCACCTCCTCCTTCCCTTCCTTACTTTTCTACCCCACACATTCCCTCCAATCAAGTGCAGCATGACGGTTAATCACTGCCATTAATCCTATCTCTGAATGCTCAGATGATTCAAAAATAGGAACATTTACAAGGAAAAGAGGCCAAGCTGATTTCATCTGCCAGTTAGACGCCGCTGTGCCCAAAATGTGAGCGCACAGTGCCGTGCTCCCTAACCTATCAGTGTGGGAAGTACGCGTGCCACCTATGAAGTCAGCAGTCCCCCAACCCCCACCCTGAACACATGTTCAACATCCTCTGGGCACAGGCTGAGCAGAGCACTGAGACACAGCTGAGAATTAGAGAGAGAGAGAGAGAGCAGTGAAGTGGAAATATGGGAGAGCATCAGACAGAAATAGAGCGATAAAGCAGTGAATTAGGCAGAGGCAGAGAGAGGAGGAGGAGAAACAGTCTTTCAGTGAGGCGGTATGCTTCGTGCGGACAAGGTTATTTTCTCGTAGCAGAAAAGCTCTCGTCGTGTGTGTGGATGTGCATGGATTTACTTCCGCCTGAGTCCCAGCGGAATTCATCGCATCTGGATCCAAAACAACTGCAGACGGAGGATGCGACTGAGGCTGGATGCTAGGATCCATGTGGGCCTGTGACGTGTGTGCTCCCCTCTGTGGCTACCTTCTTCCCCCATAAGGATGGCTCCGGCGGCACTGACCCAGATTGTGGAGTCCTGGCTCTTGGCTGTCCACTGCTCCTCCGGTGGTCTGTGATTGTGATGCGCACGAGGAATGCTCTACACCTCGGCAGACGCCGCTCAGCCCGCTGCCTCTGCTGACATCTGTCTCCGTGGATACACACAGCCGCTGGTAGGGTAAGGATGCACCGCTCTTACTCGCACGCACAAATGTCAGGCTGATTTTGTGTGCGCACGTGCCTGTGTGTTGTGTGAACACATTACATTACAATCGCTGCGACTGTGCAGATCCAATTTCTCACATGCGTGCCTGCTTCCTCTTGAACACATGAATGGAGAAAAATATTGCTTTTTACATGCTTCAAACAGTAGCACAGGATGGCTGTGATGCTGAACCGATGCCATATTGTATGCATGCACTATGCAGAATAGCTCCATGTATAATGTATGACCAAGGAGATATCATGGTGAGCAACAAGTAACTGCGCTTCCCTCAAAGTAGCGAGGAAAGTAGGCTAGGATGGCACAGACAGAGAAGACCTGAATAAAATATTCATTGAAGTCCTTTTTGTTTCTGAAAGCATTTGGCTTCATTCTGCTCAAAGGGAAACATGGACATGAGGAGAAATAGCTCTTTTACACTGGGAAGATAATGCAGTTTCATTCAGCTGGATCCCATCCAACCCACGCTAATAAAGATAAATTCAACCCGGTCACTTCCTCCTCTGTGCGGTCATTTCAGGTCAGCTTACATCAGTTATTATCATTGAGTCCAGCATCCTTTACGAAGTTAGTGGGCCTGTTTACACCTGGTATTAACACAACATTCAGTTATCTGAACTCAGGCAGACAGCCGAGACACATCATCTTTCACACTTTGGTCTGTCAGGTGTCTCTAGCTAACCACTTGTATTCAGATTTTATTATTGATTTTGTGCACTTTGTTATTACGTCCACCCTTTTGCTAACATGCTTGCTAGTGAAGACTGTTCTCATTCCGAACATTCTGACAGTGCTTTTGGTGTAAGATCGCAAAGCCAAATGTCACCTTTCCTGTCCACATGAAATGCTGCTGGACGGCATCACGTGAGAATGCGGCCGGACAGAACTCATCGTGTACGCATAAAACGCGTCAGGTTGAAATGCTGCCAATAACAATGTAATATTAAGAGCTCGAGGGCGCCTATAGGGCAGGTGGGAGGGGTGGAGGATAGGTCAGCAAAACTTGAACTGTCATGTGTTTGTTTCCCGTCTTAATGTGATGGGTTTTTTTTCTCTATCTTACCATGTGCCTCCTTGCCATAATCCAAATCATCCATGGCAGCGTTTGTTGACATCCCGGTTGCCATGTACAGTTGTTGCCTAAACATAACCACCATGTGCTTGTGTTGACATCACAGTAGCAGCATCACAGAACATAAAAAGCAGATGCAGAAGAATACCTAGAGCGTCATATGTAGATGCAGAAGACTACTGCAAAGTGGCAGTATGTGATGAGTTGCTATGAGAATGTGTTGGTTAGTTCATGAGGCGCAGGCGAAGCTCTCCATGAGTTCTTTTTTTCCCCAATTTGTCACTTGTGAGGTGGATAATTGACTTGTCGACACATTCATAACTGATCTGATTTCAGTGATGGATGAGAGGAGCAGCTGTTTATGAATGAATGCAAAATATTAGACCAATCAGAAAAAAACAGTCAAGTTTCACAATGTCCCTGATGTTCTGCTGCTCCCTTTATGCCCAGAGTAGGCTCTGCGCTCTGAGAGTGTGGTGCACTAAATAACCACACAATATAATTTTTAACATAAGCTAATCTAATAAACAATCTAGCTCCAAAAGTAGAAAATCTATTTCTGTCAGTGGGTGTTTTAATTATAGTGACCCACCACAAATAAATGAATGTGTTAAAAACTCTGCAGTTATGTTGGAACAGCTGGAGATATCTCCGTCAGCAGAATTTAAACAACTCCTTCCATAGGGCAAGGACGCATGAGGGTTTACAATACAAAAGATTTGTGGTTAAATGCGTCCAGGACCACCTCCGCAAATAGTTTGAGTGACAGAATCACAATGGGTCTTGGTGGTCATTTACACTTTTTTTTAGCACTGTCCACGTGTGACATGGTCGCCCACTACACATGTTAATAACAAGCTCATGGTACATCACAGATCAGCATGTCTTCTACCACATGAAAAAGTAGTGGCTGTCATTAGATCAGGATCAGACAGTCTGATCAGAGGTCAAAAGGGTAGCAAAGAGCAAAACTATCATAATGAAAGATGTCGACTTAAGTCCTCAAACTTGAAATTCCATATTTCCCATGTTTTCCCTTGAATGCTGATTAAGTAGCCTGAGAAAGACACTTTATATTCCAGTGGATTTATTTAACTGAATGTAAATCTGCTGAAGTTATGTTTGTTTTTTTAATATGTTTTGGTAAGTGACAATTTCACACCCAAGGCCTGGTAAGGCTAGAAAAAAACAAGTCAATGTGATGTGTTTTCCAACAACATTGAAAGTATTTATAGTTGTTCCAAACTGCCATATTTAAAGAAGTGAAAAGCAGGCGGTCATAAAATGGGGGAGTCTTACTAAATCCTACACACTGGACTTTTAGTTTTCTCCAATTTGTCCTTTTTAGTCAGGTCATTCAATATACTTTTTATCAGTTTTTAGTGATTGACCCATACAGACTTGGTGTTCTTCTAAACTGCATTTAGAGGACGTTCTTTATTTATCTGTCTCAGAGAAATTAATTGGTTTTTAACACCTTAGATACTCCCATCTGATGAAAATGACATATGCCTACATGTATCTGCATGTCAAGTGACTGAACACTGTGGTCCAAATATCCCAATTGGTGTAAGGCCCAAATACCATGCAACATCAATAGTCTGAGCACATAATGCTTGCCATTTTGTGATGATACCAACAATGACATGTATGGGGACTGACTTACAACTTATGTAGGTTTAGTGCTAATGACAGCAGTACAAACAGCACTGGCTGTAGTGGACACTGTTGTGACAGACTGGTTATCGCGCTGCTGAAGCTCAACAGAAAACTCCAGCAGAGAGAGGTAACAGGAGAAATGGCTCAACAGAGAGCTGAGAAAATGTGACAGCTGCGAATTGCAGTGAACAAAGAAAAGTGGACCCTGTCCCTCATGGCAAAAAAACTAACAAACAGGATCTGACCTGTCACATTATTGAAATTACTCCACTTTCATGAGTCAGTTTAAAAATAAGGGTTTTTTAATTCTCATTATCCTGCCTGTGTTACCACTGAGAGAGCTACATTGCTCCACCCAACCTCACTTTCTCCCTAACATATTATGATACCATGAGTAAGTTGCCTCATTCAAGAAGAGACGACATCTCACATTATTGTAGCAATAGAGCTGACCTGACCTCGTTGTAGAAAAGGTCTTTAAACAGGAGTGGATGTACAGTAGCTCAGGGCAAGGGGATAACCATTGTCTGTTGCTGCATCTATTCCATGTTTGGTGCATTGAAGCAGATACTCTAATGCATTCGATTGGGAGGCTGGATGATGGCATTGTGCAGCCGCATAAAAGGGGTCAGAAGTAGCCTAAAGGTTAAAGAAAGGCTTGCGCAGGGAGGGCTGTTGCTTGAATCTCCGTACTGGTTAGAATAACATGGGTAAGTGGTGGGTAATGTGCTGTTCCAGCACCCATTGTAGAGAAGCCCTTTGACCTGCAGTAATCAATAGTTTTGAAAAGAGCATAGAATCAACTCTAGGCTATATAGTATAATATCAAAGCGGTCAATTGTAGTTCCTAGGAATATTCCATGATGCTCTGGAGACTATAATGTTTTGCCTCTTTTAGCCCATTGCTTTGGTGAAAAGATATGCAATTTAAGCTATGGTCTAAGCCCCTCTTATCAGTCTCCCTTGGTAACCATTTGAACACAAAAGCTCAGACAAAACCACTACCTGCCACTACCAAATGGCAGACAAACTTTGCAACTAAAAAGATGAGCATTTTTAAAGGTGGTATAACATTCAGAGTCTGCAAGGCTGAGCTGAAATGGTGCCAATGGCGGCAATACACTGACAACGGCAACAGTGCTTCAGGGATAATAATGTTAAGCTTGGGGGGAAGGGTAGGTGGCCGTTGCGCTTCTGTAACAATGCTGTCCTGTCATTGTCAGTCAGGATCACGTTATTAGCAGTAACTGCAATGTAAACACAGTGCAAAGTGATTGAGATTAGAAAGCCAGTAAAACATGAATAGAGGGACTCACATGCTCTAACATGCCATGCAGTCAGTGTAGCTAACACAACAAAAAACAGAGCAGCTCAGATCACAACACACAAAGAGAAGTGTTAGTATGATAGTGATTTGTTTGTTATTAGCAGTAACTGCCATGTGAGCACAGTGCAGAGTGGTTGCGATTAGCTAGCCAGTGGAACATGAATGGAGGGACGCACAAGCTCTAACGTGCCATGCAGCCTGCCCAGCCACCACAACAAAAAACAGAGAGGCTCAGATTACTACATACACAGAGAGGTGCTCTCTGCTCAGCATTACTCTACTATACATACTTTAAAAATTAGGATAGTTTGCTGCAATACCTATGTTCTGAATGATTTAAGATGAGCATTTTTTTAAAGTTGGTGGAGAACAAACCAGAGCTAAAAGGACCACTTTAGTGCTTACATTTGTCAGGTAGCCAGAAACACTATTCTACCCTTGCACCAAGTGTGTTTGACTTGTAAATAGTGAATTATTTGCTAGTAAGACAATGGATTGTTTGCTAGCCATAATAACCTCATTAGCAGACGATGTATTTCGGCTGTGTCTGCTTGTTTTAATGTTGTTTTTTTTCTGCTCCTAAAAATACAGCTAATAAACCCAGTGTTTGTTTAGCTTGGTTTTTTTTTGGTTTTTTTTGTTTGTTTTTTAAATCATTGGCCTATAAATTATGCTATCATGTGTTGAAGCACTGAAACAGAACATTTTATTTTGTTCAGGCTGGCTCACTGTCAAACTGTCATGGTGTAGTGAGTCACTTAAAAGGAACAGTCATTCCATTATTAACACCTATGCTTTTAGTTAAAATGTTATTGTGAGAAGTGCCTCTTGTTTTTAGGCCACTTGTGGAAAAGAATGGCTATGGAACAACCTGGTAGACACTAGCCTTACATAATTGTTATAGCTAAGACATTAGCAATAATTTGCTTATTCACAAATTCAGCAAACATGAACAGATCAGATCAGATTCAGCTGACTTGGACTTGGATTCCTGGCCAGCTTACAAATGTAAATCTAATATTCCTACTCTCTGTTGTTTTGGTTTTAGCCCTGACAAAATATTATTATTATTATTATTATTATTATTCTGTAGCTGCTAAATGGTGTTCACTGGCTGAACTTTACCAGTTGGTACTAAGCAAGTAGTGCATAGTGGGTTTATACTGTAAGAGCTTTGTTGGCTGTAAATGGCTGCCAGTTTGATTTAAATAGGGCCACAAAAACAAAACAATGACCTAAAAGAGGCTAAAAAGCCCAGTGACACTGCAAAGTTGGATGATAATTATGTGACATTCACTGTAATGAACCACTTTCACATAATGTTTTCCCTTTATTGTTTATTTCTATAAAGATTTCTGGTTAGTTGACATTTATATTTTCTTTCATATTTAATTTATTCATTTGTATAAATTCATTAATCAAAATGATGGGTTAGCTGGTTGTCAAAATACTGCTTTAGTGGCCTTCTTAAAATGACAAGAGAAAAATTCTGGATAAATGTACACTGTTGCTATACTGTGGCATCATAAACAACCTTAAAGACCATGAAAACCTTTACTCTTTAACTATCAATATTATTACTGACCTCCTCTGTGGGTTCAGAGCAGTGGTTGTCACCCTATGACCCTCAGGGAGTTCCAAGGGCACCCCAGAAAAATGGGGAGTAGTTTATTTTCACTATTTAATTCACTATCAAAGTGAGACTGACGTGAGTAAGATTCGCAGTGACTATTCTGATCATAGGTTTCACTTTCTTTACCGTTACTGCTTCAGCTGTAGCTGACAAGTTTAGAGTTCTGATCTATTAACCAAAATCTTTTCTGATGGAGGTCCCTGAAGCAAAATTTTATGAAATGGGGGTTGGTGACTTAATGTGTATGAGTTTAGGGGTCCTTAATACAAAAAAGGTTGAGAACCACCAGTTCAGAGCAAGGTAGCACTGAGAAAGAGCTGAATCATTCCCTGAATAAATAAAAGTTAAAGTGTAAAAAGAAAAATCTGTAATAAATAGCTCTTCATCAAAGATTTGCTGCAGAAGCAGATTAGAGAGTGGGAACGACAGAATGGTAACAGCATTACAGTGAGTTAGAACCTTTCCAACATCAAGGACGCATAAAAAATAGCTTTGTGCTAAAAATACCTCACCCAAGGACTATTTATGGACTGAAAGGAGAAAGGGATGCATAAAATTTCCATGTTTACCAGATAAATTAAAACCCCTCTAAAATACTGCCTAGAATTAGATGGTTATGTGAGTGGCACAATGGATTAGTTGATTTATTACATAGTTATATTGTTTTTTTTTCTGCAGATTAAGCCACAAGCTACAGGGGTGCAAGGTAGTTTTTAAGCACTGGGACTTGAAATATTTCCTCATTGGTTACTCATGATGTTAATAATTTCAGGTATAGTGTTATTGATGGTGTCATTATTATTATTTTGTTATTTAGCTACTGTGCATACTCTAGTTAACAAATCTACTTCATTGAATTCTAAGTATATTATTTTAGATAGAACAGATGTTATTGCAGATATGTATGTTGTTTTTATGCTGCACGTACTCTGATATTGAGCCTGTCCTTTCAGCCATGCTAACTGCATGGCTCTAGGGATGGCAGTGTTGCTCGGTCCAGCGGGTTACCACTTTGATCCAGACTAACGTGAGTTATCGTATCGATTGCCAAGACATTTCATACAGACATTCATGGTCCCAAGTGAGTGAGGTCTGCTTACTTTCGTGGTCTCCTGACATTTGCTCTTGCCACGCTGATGTTGGCATTTGTAAATAAAAAGTGAAACATTTGAAGAATCCCTGGATGGATTTTCATGACATTTGCTCCAGATCCCCAGAGGATGAGTTCTCAACATTTTGGTGACGAAGCTTTTTCAAATTTTTTATGAGACATTTTTATGAGACATTTTGTTTCTATATTGATTAATCACTGACTTAGGTGATCCTCTGACTTTTCCTCGCTAGAAGTTTTTGGTTGTAACTGAAATATATCCACGACTATTGGATGGCATGCCATATAATTTGGTGCATATATTTATATTGAGGATTGAATGTAGTGAAAAGTTAAAATCACAATTTGTCCAGTATTTTGGGTTATATATAAAAAAGATAATTACACATTTGCTGGACAAGTGCTTTTAAGTTTAAGTAGCACATCTAATCCAATCGCCAAGAAAAAACTTCACATTGCACGTTTCTGCAAACCATAGATACGTTATATTTATACATTATTTTGTACCATGCTGTGGTTAACATGTGGTTAGGTTTATGCACAAAAAACACTTGGTTATGGTTAGGAAAAAATCATGTTTTGGTTTATAACACCCAAGAAGGGATGTGTCAGTGAAAAACACTCAGTGTGGTGGCTCAAAATGCAGCTGGAAAATGCCTTAATGTGCTGCTGAACGCACTCAGGTTCGTTGTCACAAACACCAGTGGAAATGCTGTGAAGGGTCACTGAAACCGATTGGTTTTATTGTTTGTTAGTCTTGAACCGTGCTTGGCATGTGTCTCGCCTAAGTAGCATACCATATACCATCTCCTCCACCTCCTAATGGCAAAATCAACGTATATATTACCTCATTTTAGAAAAACGGATGTGATACACATGAACCATGCAAAAACAACATACTCATGGTTTGCAGGAACATAAAGTGCTAATATTTTTTTCTAGTGACTGGGCTGAGATCTCATGAAAGGGACCTGTGGGTCAATCTAGTACTGGTAAAATAAACAGTGTGACAGTGCATGATCATAGAAAAGGAGAATTAATGCATTAAAACTAAATCTGTATTGCAGTAGCCTTCTGTATATTAGTGGTAGCAGTACATTAAGAAATACATACACTACAGATAAAAACCAACATGTAACAATAGTGATATTTATTCTCCTGGTATGCTCAGTGTACACGTAGCCAACCTACAGTTAAAGCTGCGTTTCCTGCGCCACTCATTTCCCAAAGTGAGTTGTACGGTACAGTCATGAGACTGGCTCGCCAGTATATCAGCAGGATGTGATTTGTGGGTAGAAGTATGTGTTCATTAAATACCCAGGGGGCAATATCTCAGCAAGCTCCTGTCCTAATTCATTCCAACATCAATGCCAGAGGCTGAGCTGCTGCCTTGATTATACCAATTTACCCTCCCACCCACCCAAAAGGAAGACGTGTAATTACACTATTTACTCTGGAGTGCTTTTCCTCTCTGAGAGGCCTTCAAGTAAACACACTTGCTTTGTTTTACTTCTGCGTTGGAGTCATTGTGATTAAAAAGTACAATAATTGTCAAACCGTCTCTGTGAGACTTTAACAGAAACACTAACTCTTTTCATAGCACATTAAGAAATGTAAGGACTGTAGTAAAGGCTCTGATATGGATGGAATAATCTAATCTAATAGAGGGGCAGTGATCACTGTAACTTTGATTGTTACACATAGGTGACATTTATATTAGGGACACTGCGGACATATCCCCAGGACTCTTTGAAATGACCTATTTTGTCCCCATCACTTTTTCAAAAGCGCAAATTGGAAAAAGAATTCTGAAAAATAATTTGGACTATAACAATGTTGATAATGTTTACTTACAGATGAGAGCGCTTTGTGTACATACTATTCTATTACTTACTTATTATTATGTGTACATACCTTATTTCCTCTATGTACATACTTATTTTATTACTTATTTATTGTTTGTTATTGTTATTTTCTTTGTTACATTACACTTTTCTTTTTTCATGGTGCTGTAACATTTGGAATTTCCCCCAATGGGGGATCAATAAAAGAATATTCTATTCTATTCTATTAAAGCTAATTTGTACAATAAGAAATACAGAGTCCAGTGTAAACGTAGATACAACAAACATGCATTGTCCATAAAATGCATATTTACAGCATATTGACTGGCACCATTTATGCTTTTATCAGTGTGCAAATGCATGCTTGTGATTAATAATAAAAGGGTCTAAGTAAAGGGCTCAGCCTTTACTAATAATTAAGGGTTAAAACCTTCTTCACTTCCCCAAACAAGAGGACGGAAGAGGATGGCTGAATCAAATTGTCCAACCCCTGGACTTGTGGACGGAGCCCTTGTGGACAGAGCCCTTGTGGACTTCAGTCACAGGTTCTGTGACATGGTCTCTGGACAGGCCTCGAGTCTGTTTCGCTCATTGCTGTGGAAATGTTTCAGCGGCAACTGCTCTGACATATTCTGTCTGCTTATCTGTCCCTGCAGATAACAAGATACAAAACCTATGTATCTGCTTTTATTATGACTTAACAAAACAAAATTCAAACTTTTCTATACAACATATTGGCTACTCATATTTTGCATGATGTAATTAAATATTGTTTCTGGCCTAAATTATTCAAGTAATGTTTTAATGCAGTAGTTTATAATACGGTTGTTGTAGTTTTTAGTCTGCATTTGGAGAAAAATAGAATGCCATGTCTGTATTGCTATGAATTGTGGGTAATTAAACCAGCAAAGTCCAGTGGAGTCTACACCTCAAGCGGAGGTTCACATAGTCCTCTGAAAGTCCACTTTAAGCCTCTTGTAAACTGGATGAATGGTGGATGTGGACAGCCCTCAGCACAGTGAGTCTGCAAGTGTGGTGAAGTCTGGATATTTAGATTCAGCCTAAGTAATGCCTACATGTGTGCTGACTCAGCAGTGATAACCTCACTGCATTATATTCCATTATATTTGCATGTATTTTGGATTATCACCTACTTTGATTTTGCATTTTCCTTTACAAAAAAACAACATTTCCACACTAAGTTGGTACAGAAGCATTTGTCGGAAATTTTACAGGAAATGAAGTGTTTGATGCTCAAAATATAAAAGGACTTGTCTTTTATACAGTGCCAGAGAGCGCCCACAGCATGACTGCTTATGACAATACAAACCACTCTGACAACACATACACCTCATTTAGTAAAACACTGCAGAATAAATATGCTTAATATTATGGAGGGGACTAAATTGCTGTCTTTTTGTGATTGAGATGAGAAGATGTACACCTATCTCATGTTTTTATTATCTTAAGCTGCCAACAACTCTAAAGCTGAAGTACTGGTGTTTCTGTGCAGTGTCCATGTTCATAGATTTGTATTTAGTGCGTCTCTGGTATGAAACCTTCCAACTTCACTTTTACAATTAAACAGGAAGTTGTGCACTCAGCTGTTCATTAAGAAATAGTTACAACATGTCATTTCCCCTGAAACCACAAACAGTTTTTACATTGATGTGTGAAAATAAATGAGTACAAGATTTTTTACAAATGCTTAGCTTTGCTCTGTTAGGCTTTTTTCATTTCTACTGTAAGTGAAGATTTCAGCTTTAAAGCAGCTTTAATTGCTATTTTTATAATTAAAAATGACTGTGAAAACAATGCGAAAGATGTCTATCACCCGAATGTGAAACTCCACTCAGCTTTACAGAGCTTTAAAGTAGGTTTCAGCTCATAGTTTATCTGTCCGAACTTCAACTTCACTGTTATGGTTCACTTTTACAGCTCTCATAGTGTGATTTTCAGCATCAGTGGCAAGCTGTTTTCAGTAACAAAGCTCTAAAAAAACTGACTGTACACTACCTGTCCAGCACCTAACAGCAGAGAGACACAGTTAGAGACAACCTGGTGGACAGAGTTGAGCATTTAGCAAAACAGAGCTAAAAGAGAGGGAAAGTTGGACATACATTCATCAAGTGGACACAAATATGACTCTAAATTAATAAAAATGTTGCTGGAAGTGCAGATTAGCTGTTTCATAACAAGTTTGCCATATAAACTTGATAACTGATGCTTTGTTAATGTTGTTCACAAATTGCTTCTGCAGGCCCCAAATTGCCAAAAGAAAAAAAGGGCAGTTATTAGAAGTTTAATTTAATTCTCCATGTGTGATTCCAATAGAGTGGTGCATGAGTCCTACAATTGAAAAATGAGTCAGCATTTCTGCACTTCCAGTTCCCCCATTTTGAAGTCAATTTGAATAGATTATTTTTTTGCTAGATGCCTGTAATCTGGTCTGCGGTGAAAAGGTGAAAGGCTAAGAGATTTTCATGCTTTGTTGTACAACGTAAAATAAATCCATAATTTCCCCACTGTGAATTGTGGAGATTTTCTATGTTTTATAAAAGGCAGTTCATAGCAAGTTGCTGAATGAGACTACAGACCGCCATCATGGCGAACAAAGCTTCACCGCCTCCCTTTGGTGGTGACAATTAAGTAATGCGATGATGATATTGTTCATTAAGAGCCTATTATTAGCTTTTTTCTTCTGGCAATTGTATTTAGGCATTTAAAATAAATAAAAGTAGTGTTTATTTGTGTAAATTATCTTGCTGAAAAAATCCAATGAAAAAATCCCATACGCTTTTTTGACGTCATCCCTGCAGCACTCGATATAGTGTTAGCCTTTAGCAGACATATTTACATGTTACAGTAAGAAAAACAGGTGTTCATTTAGCCGTTGTAATTTCAGGGTCCTGGAATTGAACTAATTGCATTTTAGTGGTCAAGGTCACCGTGACCCTGTATTCGTGTCATTCTCGTGAAAGCAATTTCATAAGAATGGCTGCAGGGAATTTCTTAAAATTTGACACAAACATTTACTTGGATTCAATGATGAGCTGATTAGAGTTTGGTGTTTTAAAGTCAAGGTAACAGTGACCTTGCATCTGTCTCATTTTCATAAATGCAATATCTGAAGATGGCTTTAAGGAAATTTCCTCAAATTTGGAACAAATGTCCAGTTGGACTCAAGAATAAACTGATAAGGTGGTCAAAGGTCAAGGTCGCAGTGACCCCATAAAACATGTTTTTGGACATGTTTGTCTCATAGGATATAATGAAATTCTGACTTTTTATATCCAAGAGGTCAAAGGACAATTGTGACATAATAATATTCTTCAAAAATTCTTCTCTGGCCATTTCTCAACGTCAAAACTCAGATACAGAAAGGGAGACATTTGGTCAGATACCGAATTGGTGACACATATGTCTTGGGTGTCCACCTTGAAACTTTGCTGATTGTATAGATCTTCTGTGCTGCCGGGGGGAAGATGTGTGAAGCATCCAAGTTTTCACAGACATGGATGAAAACTGTAAGTGACACTTGACGCTGACCTGACTTGGAAGCACACCACCCCGTGGCGGTGTTTTCTGGTTTTAGCATGTCCTGACAAAGTGGTGAAGATGTTTTCTTGGTTTGCTTTTCTTTTGTCTATTTGCTTGTGGTGTCTAAGGTTGTACTACATTGAGTTTTCTTGGCCGTAGTATTTTTGTAATCATCTAATCCAAGATGTTAAAAGTAGATGGTACTTAATGTTGAGGTGCTTTCCATTATTTGCTGCTTTGGACCTCTAATCAACGGCACTCAGCTGTTAATATATGTAGAGTAAAAGTTATAAAATTACCCTAACTTGCGTTGTTACACATTAATATTGCATATAGGCACATTCTTGCATCCTATTTATAGACTGTAGTTTTCTTATCTGCATACTCCACCTGCCACTGCCTAAATCCTTTATTTTTACATCTCTATTGAAAGCCAAAGTCTTTATTTAACTTCCCAGTTGATATGAGTGAATGAATGAAACCTCCTACTGTTTGTGCATAGTTGTTTATTGTTAAATTAGCACACTGGTGAGATCTTGTCTAAAGAACTGCTTGTCGCTGTGCCTGTTAATAAATGATGAAGTCTAAGAATGGAGTCCCTTCAGTGTCATGGGCTCATTATGCTGTGCATTTTACAGTAGTCTGTTGTAGTGAAGTGAGTTTTTTTATGTACAGTGTGAATGCTTACTTGACATGTTCATTAATCCCTAGAGACTCATAGCAGAGGTTAATTTATGGAAACAACATCACCATTTTAAAAGTTTTATTCTAAATGAGAGATCCGCTATTTGGGAAATGAGATGCCTACTCTTTAATGATTCACTGTGCAAAATGAGCATTTATAACAAGTTATTTTCTAACCTAGAAAAATGCATCTTTAAGGCAAAACTTTTGATGACATTTTCACTGCTGTTAGTTTTCTACTTTATTATTTATTCAGATAAGATTTGTCTGGCAAAATGGAAACAACTTTTGTTTGTGAGCGAGGTTTCTTCCAAAATACATGTATGACTTGTGAAGAGGACGTCATGAGTCATTTAAAGGTACCATGTGACTCTGCTAACTTAATCAACACCTCTGACTTGAGATGTAATCTGGCTGTCAGGCGGGTGCATCTACTCCTGGTTCCTCCTTTATATGGTCTCACTTTACAGTGTGGCTGTAACTACATTACATTAAGGTTGTAACTACATTATTGTGTTACTGTGACTATAGTACATTAAGGATGCAACTGTATTACAGTGTGGTTGTAACTATATTACATTAAGGTTGTAACTACATTATTGTGTTACTGTAACTATAGTACCTTTAGGATGCAACTGTATTACAGTGTGGTTGTAACTATATTACATTAAGATTGTAACTACATTATTGTGTTACTGTAACTATAGTACCTTTAGGATGCAACTGTATTACAGTGTGGTTGTAACTATATTATATTAGGGCCGTAATTATATTATAGTGTGCCTGTAACTATATTACATTAAGTCTGTAACTGTACGGTGCTGCAGTAAGATTACAGTGTGCCTATCTATATATTTTTATATTATAGTGTTGTTGTAACTATATTGCGATAGTCTGGCGACCTGTCCGGGGGTGTACCCCGCCTCTCACCCAATGATAGCTGGGATACGCTCCAGCCCCCCCGAGGCCCTTTCAGTGGTTACGAAAATTGAATAAACACGTGAATATATTACAGTAAGGCTGTATTATTTTTTGTATTATGCTATTTTACATTAATGCTGTAGCTATCTTATGGAGTGTGGCTGTAACTATATTACAATCTGGCTGCAATTATAGTTACAGCCACGCCATAATATATTACTGTTTGGCTGTAACTATGTTACAGTATGGCTATAAGGTATAATGTGGCTGTCAGGGCAGTATATCTCTTCCTGTTTCCTCCTTTTTTTGTCTCACTTTTCAGTGTGGCTGTTACAATAGCACGGTGTGGCTGTAACAGTGTTATGTTGTGACTGTAACTGTATCACAGTGTGTGGCTGCGACATTACACTGTGGCTGTAACTATGTTAGATTTAGGCTGTGGCTGTAATTATATTACAGTGTGTGGCTGTAACTATGTTACAGTGTGGCTATAAGGTGTAATCTGGCTGTCAGACAGGTACATCTCCTGTTTCCTCATTTATTTTGTCTCACTTTTCAGTGTGGCTGTGACTATATTACAGTATGTGGCTGTATTGTTACGGTGTGGCTGTGACTATATGGTAGTGTGGTTTTAACTACATTACAGTGTGGCTGTGGCTCTAATGCCATGCTTTAACTGTGGTACAATGTGGCTGTAAGTGGGACATGCATATGGCGAACAGTCGTACATGTGAGGAGGCTGGAGATAAATTCAGAGCATGCAAGATTACTGTGGAAAATGAACAAAGATCTCCATCTGCTGGCCAACTACTGAGAAACACATTCATGACTAAAAGATGCATTTTGTAATATAAAAAAATAGGAAAATTTTAAGGAAGCATTCAAAGGTGTTCGGAGTCCTTGACAGGCAGAAATAAATGTATATAAACCTTGCATCTCAAAAGAAAGTATCCCAATTTAAGGATATTAACTGCAGTTTATGAGCAATTTTAACTTAATAAATTTTTTTATAAAGTGCAACTATATGATGCCTCTAAAGAAAAGTTATAAGAAATAGGTTCAAGCACGAACTTATCAAAAATACAAAGTTTCCTTTTAAGTATCCGCGTAGCATACTTTAGCTATACTTTAAGGCAATAAGATGAAATAAAAAAGTTAATTAACATTCTGGAGTTACAATGTCAGTCATACAGAGAATGAGAATTTGCCATCATCAACCACAAGTCGACTGTTTTGGAAGGTTAAATGTGAGAGTGTCATCTGCTGGCTTTTAACTGTAAGTGACAAGAACTGCTGAACTAACACATCTCACATCTATCTGATTAATGGGGAACATAGCACTGAGGCATCATAAACAATATGAGGTTTGGATCCCGAAATAGTATTTTAAAAGAGCACAACATACCGACTTAAAGACCGGATACTGCAGACAACCACCAGGGGGTGATATAGATGGAAAACGACAGCTCCTAGAGCGTGAACCCAAATTATCTTCAATATATGGGCTATGACTGGAACCATTGCTGTTTCTATCTATGTTATCAGCACTGCACCTACAGTGCAAACTGTAAGTCAATCCACAGCGAAACAATTTACAAAATATCTGTTGTTGATATTTGGATATTTGTTAAATGGTTTGTAGACCACTTTTTGAGATGCTCGTTGACATCATTCTTCAATTGAGCTATGTCTGACATGGCATGACTACAGAGGGAATATTAAGTCCCCAACAATGAACAAAGCTGATCCACATTTGGATTCAAGCAGCTGCTGGCATTTAAATGCCTGTTATAAAACACACATTGCATTTTCAGAATTATCATTACTGAAGTTAGAATTTTGGCCTTACACCAATTCAGACATTTGGACAACAGTATGCAGTCACTTGACATTTTTATGTCATTTTTATCAGATGTGACTCTGGAGTATCCAAGGTGTTAAATAATATTCTCCTAAAAGAGGGATTCATTAAGTACTTCCTCTAAAGACAGTTTAAAAGAACTGCAAGGCTTTGGAGGTCAATGATTAAAAACTATATTTAAACAAACAAAAAAAACCAAACATATTTTGCATGAACTGACTTAAAAGGACAATTTAAAATAAACCTAAAGTTATAGGTACAGTGTGTAGGATGTAGGGGGATATATTGACAGAGACGGTTTATAATATTCATAACTTCCTCATTAGTTTACAATTGTCTGAAAATAGGGATCATTGTGTTTTCTGAACCTTAGAAAGAGCTGTTTATAACTACATGTGGAGCAGATCCTCTTTCACACAGTCTGCCATGCTGTAGTCCAAAAAAGACCAGCAGAACACTAGCTCTTGATCGGGACAGTTTTGCGTCGGCTACCATCGTGCTCCTACAAGCTTGACACACAGTTTCAGCTGGTTGCAATCTGCAACCTCAATGCTAGATGCCATTAAATCCTGCACACCAGACCCTAAATGTGACAGTTCTCATGGAAAAAAAAAAATCATCTCATAAGCTCTACATCCTATTCTGTATCTCACTGTTCTCCAACTGTTATCATCAAAACACACCGAATGTGAAGGATGACTCAGCATGATGACATCTGGCCAAATGTGAAATTCTCTTAAGCTTGTATTAACCACAGACCTTATTTCAGACATCTAAGCAAAAACCCATTCAAAAAACCCACTGACCCTGAGACGAGGGAACCAGGAGTGCTATCTCGAATTGACAGACAGTCAACAATATCTTATGCAAAAAACTTGTTGTCAGTTGAGTGAGGTAATTAGTAGGCAGCAGCAGACACTGTGACTCGCAACCCAAGTAATGGCAGCTCTAAAAAGATGGCCGAACACGCATTACCTGCTTCCTCTGTAGCTTATACTAATTTGGAGACAATGTGCTAAGCTTTGAAAGGATCCAAAAGGGGAAAAATGTTGCTAGTTTCAAACATCTTGGTCTTTCAGAATTCAAAACACTAGAGGAAAGCAGGTGGATTTTTATTTAAATGCACTGAAAAACTCACAGGGCAAAAGACAGATAGAAAAATAGTAACAGAAAATCTGAAATTGAAGTGAAAGCAGACAAAGCATCACGCAAACTTTGTCAGCAGATTGTGTTAACCTTGTTGTCATGGATCATTCCATGTTCAAATTCCCATTTTTCTGAGCACTTCAGAGTTGACTTTAAAATTCATCTTTCACACCACCACAGACCTTGTAATGATATATGTAGCACTGTAGGTATTTACAGATAGTTAGGACCAGAACTAGGTTCAGAGGAGTGGTTTATAACCAGCTCTCAGGAATAACAGAGCACACACAGAGAGATATGGTTGGCATGTTTGTGCCAGTATATTAAAATAAAGGCATTTCTTTTACTCGCTCACTGTGTGCAATTGCGAGTGATCTGCTCGCACTGTACAACCCTTATACATATGTATTGGTACCACATAACACACTTCACACTTATGATAGAAAACAGAGGATTAAAATCCTAAAAAAACACATTAAATAAAACCCAAATCTTAATATTTTCCTACTTTATCTCATATTGGTTCAGCTTAAACCTATTTGAGTTTAGGGAATAATTTCAATTTAAGGTCCTGTATGTTGTTATTTAGTTTCTGGTTTTTCTTTGAGTTTGCTCAGTTCACTTTTAAAATCTCAATTAGGCCTTTTGTACGAGTTTGGTTCTCCTTCCTCTTAAGTTTACTCAGTTAGTACAGTTAGTTTGAATTTACCATAACACAACCTCTTTTGCAGGCACAAAAGATATGGAGAAGCAAAATTCTCAGAGTGTAATCTGTCTTTTTAAGTTCTCTATTAGTCTAAATGAGATCCACTGCATAATGCAGCAAATACAGAAAGTTCAGTCCTACCATGATCGCAGTGTGTGAATCAGTGTCCTTATCCTTGATGTGCAGGTTGGTCTTGTAGAAGCAGATGCCTACCAGCATGATTTCTCCGATCATGATCAGGTGGCTCACCATCTTGTTTCCCCTGCCTCAGGTGTGCCCACACCAAATGATCCTCACTGTATAACAGGGCAGTACAAATGCAGATGTTTTAGTCTTACATGTCTCAAGACACAGTGAAGAACCTGAGGAGCATTGGCAACTAAATATCAGTTAAAATGGTAAATTAAACCACAAAATGGCAGCAGCCTTCACCTCACCTTACTGATGAGGCTAAACTTGACCATGCCTACTGCACAGAGTTTCTCAATTACACAAAGAAAAAACACAGAATACACAATATAAACTTGTTCACACTGTCTTAGCTAAGCTATGGGCAATTTCAGCTAAACAACTGCTTGAAACCCAGAAAAGTAGTTTACTAATAATAGATAATAGAATAATAGAATTCAGCAATTATAGGCGGAAGGTAACAACACAAAATCCTCCAAATATGATGGAAAAACAAAAATGGACTACCCCCTCAACTTGCTTTTTTTTTTTTTTTTTTAACTCTATTCTTCCCTTTTCTCCTCACTTGTCCGTTTACTGCTTGGCACTCCCTGGCTTGTCTCTTGCTGTCTGCTGTTGTGTTTTTCCTGTCTCGCCCAGCAAGCGGTGCTACGTCTGCACTGATCGGCTTTTATCTGCAGCACTGGTTAAAGGAACAGTACACAAAGTAAAATTGCAAAAATAAACAATATAGCTAACAATATACAGTGCTTTTCATACTAATTAACATGAAATCAGTTGTCGTTTATCTGCCAACATCATATTTGTAAATTTTTAGATCCTTTATTTGTTTAAGGTTATATTAACCTATGTTACATACAGTTCTGCTGACTACTGTTTTATCTTTATTGATCTGTATTAAAACTGTGCTGTGATCCAACATCGAGGTGCCTGACTCTGGCAGTAATCTGCAAACATCACTAGATGGCAGTGCTGATTCAAAGTTCACATGCTGCCAGGTCCTTCAAGTTTCCATTTTTTTTTTTTTTTTTAAAGATTTTTTGTATGATTTCACGGTTCTGTCCTCCACATTGCATGCAAAGAATGGAAATACGCAACTTCATTTTTTCAGCTTGAATACATACTTCCAATAAGTCACTGTGTTTACGGGCTCTTCTAGGACAAAGGTGAAAACAAAGAAAAGGGAGAATCAGATATAATACATTATCTAAAGGACAACAGTGATAGAAGGCAGTGTTGAGTCATTTCAACAGTTATTGATAGTTTTTCCCTAAATGCTGTCCCTGGTATAAATGATGGTTCGTGATCGAGTAAAATGTGAATAAAATTCATTTGGGCTGAATTTTAAATAGACCCAATCCCTGTTAATTGAATGACCTTCTGTATTGACCCCAATGTCTTGTCCAGAATACACAAAGTTAAGGGAGATGTTGCCAAGTGTGGGAGTCTTCTGAGCTACCCAACTGAAAAATGATGAGTACATTTCAGGACACCTCATTATTGGATAACAATATTAATTGGGATTGTGAGCAGGTTTGACCTCCTGCACAGAGTTCTACTACGCCTGTTTTATCTAAAAAAATCTGCATTTCAAACCACATTTTACTGAAAGAAGCATCTCTAGTGAGTCACTAAAGTCACTACTCTGAAAATGTTATTGATTCAGTTTTTAGTGTCAACTCTATTATTTTTTTTTTTACTAATTTCAGGACTCTGGTATTGAGCATGTTTCTTACTTGTATGACTTTCTTTGACAATTTGAATGTCAAGTGACGTTGGTTAGGTTAAGCTAAGTTCAGAAAAAATGAAGAAAAAAGAAAGAAAAGAAAAGAAAACCCTTTATTGATCCTCACACTGTGAAAATTGATACTTGTGGCTCAGTGCAAAATTAAACATAGGATAAAAATATTTTTTTAAAAAAAGGATAATATAAATATAAAAAAATAAGTCCTGAATTTAACATCAATCAGTTGCACCTATGCCTTTACCTGCTGTGTTAAGTCAAAATTTCTGCTTTGACAAAAGTGAATCACTGTGGTGATATCCAGGGCTGGGGTCAGACACTGCAAATATTAAGGGCTCAGCCCAAACTGAGGGCGTACTCCCCCTTGGAGATTTCTTTTCCCATATATGGCAGCTATGAACTCTATTTTCAAGCTGTTTAAATGATTAAGGGGGATATATTAGCAGAATATAATATAATAAGTGTGTTTTCTTTAGCTTATAATCACCTGCAAATAAAAACTGCTTTGTTTTTGTCACCTTAGAATTAGGAGTTTATATCACCTTACTGAGCAGGTCCTCTTTCACTCCACCTACAATACCACCATTTGCATGTCAGCGCTGTAATTCTATTGCAAGTCTTCAACCTTAATACGTGGGGAAAGCTTCTGTTAAATGCAATCTGCAACTTCACCATTAGATGCCACTGTATCCCACACACCAGACCTTAAACATGTTAGTTGCCAAGGTGGAAAAATCATCCTGTTGAACTGTCATCCTATTCTGCATCTGCTCTTCAAGTGTCTTTATCACCCATAAACAAATGTTGATGATGACTAATTTTCTATCCTGCCATCGTGGCATACTAATCCTGAAACTTATTTTTGTTAAATTGTGCTGAAGAATAGTTCCCACAATAAATGTTTAGTTTACAAATCTGCTACATTTAAACCCATGCTCTACAAATGTGGTCTTCAATACTCTGAATTGAATATGAGGCCAACAGAAAAACATGTTTTTTTCTCATGAACCTTAGATTTCTTTATGAAACTGCATTGTACGATAAAGAAAAGGGGCATATATAATTATCTGATTGACACAAAGTTAAAGGTGTTTTAGAAACATAAATATTCAGGGCTTTTTGGACAACAGTCAGGGCCGGAGCCCCAGAAGATACCCCCGGCTTTGGTAATAGTAAGTTAAAGTTCTTGCTGATGTATGTTTCTAATTAATCTGACACGAAATTGAAATCATGTAAATTGTTTGTGCACATTTGTCTACACCAAAAACAGTGTGGATAAAAATTAAAGATTTAAAAACAGCAGGACTAAAAAAAAATACAGGGAAAAGAGAATAATTGAGTAAGATACTGCAATTACAAAATTTGGAATTAGTTCAAGGCCATCATGTAATTCAGCAGCTTTTGTTCCTGTGAAGCAGCACTGCATGATGTAGAAGAGCTGATTCACTGAGTCACAAACCTGTGGCTGGAGGCTGCTGCCAGAGCAGGCTGAGGAAAAAAAAAACTCACTGATTATTTCTGAAATAGACTGGAAACCATTATCATTTTGATTGGCACTTCTGCTGGCCTCTTCATATTCCTTCACAGACACTTAAAGAATATGAATTTCCATTAAGCTGATGCAATGTAAGGATTTTAGAAGCACAGTGTAATTCATAGAGAGAAGATGAAAACTCTCAAGTATATTAATGCAGGTTTACCAGGATCAATGAGTCCATCTTGTCAACACAAATTTTGCGTTCTCAATTCATATTTACTGTCAGCAAAATAGACCACAGAAACATTACATTTCTTTTGTGTTGCGCTGCCCGTCTGTCCATCTGTCCCATTCTCATGAGCGCTATATCACAAGAATTTTAATTTCTAGAAATTTAGCACAAACATCAACTTGGACTCAAACTACAGTTTGGTGTTCACAGGTCAAA
Source organism: Plectropomus leopardus (assembly GCF_026936395.1). Taxonomy (NCBI): domain Eukaryota; kingdom Metazoa; phylum Chordata; class Actinopteri; order Perciformes; family Serranidae; genus Plectropomus; species Plectropomus leopardus. The sequence goes on from NC_142185.1 coordinate 5,885,538, forward strand.
GGTCAAGGTCACTAGACTTGTCTGTCTCATTCATGTGAACTCAGTATCTCTAGAACACCATAAGGGAATTTCTTCAAATTTGCCACAAACATTCACTTTGCCTAAAGGATGAACTGATTAGATTTTGGTGGCCATACATCAAAGGTCTAGGTAATTGTGAAACTGCACCTGTCTCATTCTCGTGAATGTGATATCTCGAAATCTCCTGAAAGGAACTTCCCCAAATTTGGCACAAACTCCCACTTGGACTTAAGAATGAATTGATTAGTGGTCAAACGTCAAGGTCACAGTGACCTGACAAATTACTCCATTACTCAAGAATTCATACACTAATTATGACAAAGTGTCAAACAAATGTCTGATTGGATAAAATGAAAGCATTTTACATCCAAAAGGTCAATAGTCAACTTCACTGTGACATTATCATTTTTGGCAAAAACACTTTTCTGGCCATTACTCAATGTCAAATCTCAGGAACAGAAAGGGAGACATTTGGTCAAATGCTAAATTGGTGACACTAATCTTGGGTGCCCACCTTAAACTGTGCTGAGTGTATAGATCTTATGTGCTGCTCGGGGGAAGATGTGTGTGAAGCATCCATGTTTTCACAGACATGTATATAAACTGAAAGTGCAACTTGACTGGTGCACAGAGCTGTACAACAGTGTGCTGCTAATTCTAGTTTTCAGTTGAGTAATAGTCAGACAGGTAAACACCCAAAGGATGAGCCATGAGTAATATGGTCATTATAATATTAACAACACCTGAACCTTTGCTAGCAGGATGAATACATTCTTGGATGTTTCAGATATTCAGGTATTTGGTTCTAAAATGACATTTTACCCCAAGGCCCTGTTTTGCTAACTCAGAACCTGTCAGCTGTGGGGAAAACATACATGTCGACGCTAATTCAAAACTACAGCGTGTGCGGTGGAGAGAGGAGAGAAGCTGTGCACCGGCCCTGCTCTTTTCCACACTGTCCTTTTAAAGTAAGGGAGAAGGGAAGTGAACAGATGTACTGTATCTTTTGAAATCTTCAGTGGGATTATCATATGCAAGATTAACAACAAACTAACTGTGTTTACTCCTCTCCCCTACAGCTACACCACCACGACTGATCCATAATAATAATCCCCAACTGAAGAACAAACAACATCTGGGCGTGGAGAGAAGGGAGAGGGCGAAGTCTCAGCAGGGTGGGCGGCAGATGGTGACACTGCAGCAGCACTTCTCCAGGTAGCACCTTCACCACACCAACAGCCAGGCTGCACACACTCAAATACAATGACATGCTCTGCTAGAGCCTGATTTTTAAAGGCAAATACCAATGCTGATATTTCAGAGCCTAAAGGGGAACTCAATCAATCTTGCACATCAAAGTGTGTTTGAGGTGTTGGGGAGTACTATTGCACATGTGGAAAAAAAGTTGTAGAAAGCCTCTTGTGGCTCCAGAGGGAGCTGCACAAAGTTTGATACATTTGGTTTGGTCTGATGACTACAAATCTGGAGGTGAGGATTAAGAAAGGAGCAAGCGAACCAGACTTCTGTAGGCCACTGCTCATCTCTGCTTGAGGCTAGAGGCTCAAGGCTACATTAGCTTCTACTAGCATTACACACCAGAATCTCTGACAGAAAGTCGAAAAAGTGGTCGAACTGCATTGTTGTAGGCAGGGGCGCCATAGTGGGGGGTGGGGGGGGGGTGAGACTGATTACCCAAGGCCCAAATAGGAAGGGGGACAAAAGATTTTTTGTTTTTGCACATTTTTATTCATTAAATTAAAATTTTAAAAGACTTAAACTGAATAAAAAAAAATAGAAGAAGCTCTCTGAGGCCCCTCTCACCCCTTAATGGTGCAAAATTGTTTAGGCCATCCCAGCACAAGGATTTTTCTCTAAATGCAGCAAAGAAAAAAAGAAAGGAAAGGGAAAGAAAACAAAATTACTATAAAAATAATTCATAAGGTGCGTGAGAGAGACATGGATTAGGAGAGGAAGGGTGGGGGTCCCGCAGAGACAGCTTATGCATAGGGCCCAGAATTCGATGCTACACCGCTGGTTGTAGGTGCCAACTTTGGCACGCCGGAAATCATGGAATAAAAAAGAAAAAATGACTGGTTCTGCTGTATTGATTTTGATCCTATTAAAAACAGAGCATCATGAGTCCGTCAATGTTACAGGCGCAGGGGCGTCATGGTGGGAGGAAAAATGGGTCTGATAAACCTGGGCCCCCCAAAATGCCTGGAATGAAACCTTTTTTTCCCCTAGGTAATTAGTTTCCTAACTAATTTAAAATTGTCTTAATGATTTTTTTGAAGACTGAAGACTGTTCTAAAATATCTATTTTTTGAAGTCTACGTCTTCCATACTTCCAGGATATACCTGTATTTATGTGTTTTACCCCTCTTGTAAGTGTATTTTGAAAAAGACTGTATGTTACGAACAGAATCTGTACATTTCCTGTGAAATCTGTTGTGTATTTTGAAGGACAAGATCCATATGACACAGGAGGCAAAGCAAGGCATTTTTTTATATAGCATGTTTCTTAACCAAGGGTAACCTAAAGTAGTTTGCAGATTAGTCAAGTCAAAGGCCACTGTGGTCCAATCATAAAGCATGCCCCAAAGAACTGTACAAATACTAATTTCAAATCAATTTCAATTGCAGTTTCATCTATAAAGTCCAATTTCATATGCTTTACAACATATGACAATGACATCCCTTTGTCCTCAGACCCTCAAAGCAGATAAGGATAAACTCCAGCAAGGGTACCTTGCGCCTTTCATTTTGACGTGTAGGTCCAATGACAAAGTGGCAGTATTTGACAAGTTGAGATGAGAGCACCTAATTATATCCAGATCTTTTCTTTGTCCAGTTAGTAGCTTATTTTTAATTTAGCCGTTTTTATGAACAACCATTTCTCATTCTAATGTGGTGTAGGCGCCTATTATGATATTGTAAAATGTCCACGTAAGATGTTTTCATAGTTCATTACTTATTTGATTAGATTTGTGAAAGAGTGTTGTCCTCATTCCACTCAAGCCATCACCTAGCAGCGCTACAGCTTGCCAGTTAGGGTGACGTGAGTTTTTTCTGTGAGGTATAATGTTTCAGAAAGTTCCCCTCTATCACAGTCTTGGTAGATTAAAAGCCAGTGGCCACAAGTCAATGACAAAGCGTCCAACCAAGCGACAAACATAATACATAGTACACATCCATCAAAGGCCAAACACCAAATGTGATGAACTGCTGGGCTTCTGTGGTGACATCCAACATTTTCATTAGCTTGAGAGCCCACTTTATGTAGAGATCGCCTTTGAGAGAAAAAAATCTGCCCCGTTTTATTAGAGGACTCGACACTAAAACTTGATACGAGGTGTCAACCTACTGCAGTGAGAGGCTACCACCGTGCCTCCATGTATTGATCTCTCCTCGCAGCATGCCATAAAGGGAAATAATAACCAAGCATTATGTCCAGCCAACTGTTAGGCTGCTGACGGCCCCTCATGATCCAAGTTCGATCCCATCTGCATATGCTCAGCGAGCTGTGAGATTAGGCCTGATGATTTGTGACTGTAAGTTAATTCACCCTTGCCATGCAGAAGAGATCTGAACCTCTGCATGATATTTGGGGATATTAGAAATTCAGACTGTTTTTCTCTTCTTAGCACAGGGTGATGTGTCAGTCCAATGTAAAGCACTAAAAACATAACTATCCTTTCATATAATGGTCAAATTGTGGTTTTCACTACATTGTTTTCTTTCAACCACTGTATTCTCTTCAGTATTTTGAGGTTCATTTAATGTTACATGCGTGTCTCATCCAAAGCAGCCTTTTTGAGTCGACCCTGGCTGTCGGTCCTCTGATGACATTTTCTGGTGATATGGCTTCAAACATTGGCCTCAAAGGACTCTTAAGTGGCAATGATGAAGCTCTGGAGGATCCTTTATGTCTCATATTTTATTTATTGAGCAAGTTTATCACTTAAAACTTGACATCAACAACTTCCAAGTTTTCAGATATTTTCCGTCTGAAATATCTGAGTTGTTATGGATCAATCCCTTTTTTTAGACACGCAACGAGCAGCAAATCATCTCAGAGTCATTTCGTTGGCGCACCATTTAAGATGCTACTTTTTGCTACATTTCTTTTTTTCAAATGTCACATCAGCAAGTTTTTATGACTGTATAAACACTCTTCATTTATCTGGTCTTTTTTATCACACAAAGTGATTTTTTGAATCATTATGAGGAGGAAAAAAAAATATCTAAAACTTTTTAAATATTTTCATTCAAAAATCTTTAAACAACCTTTTGTACGTTACATAACAGCCAAGTCGCCAGAATTTTTTTAACATTGTACGTTTCTGCAAACCACAGATAGATTACATCTGTACATTTCATACGTATCATATCGCAATCTAGAGTGATGGTAAATGAGCTGACTTTGTCAAAGGGAGGGTGGATGGCATACCTATATATGCAAAGACGCCTGCCAAGTTGTAGACGACTGTTCGAGACCAACAAACAGCAAAACTGGTTGGGATTTTGGAAGTCATTAGGTGGGTCTCCATTAACCCTCAAATTGCACAAATTGAAATTGTTAATGTAAAATTCATCAAATGGAAACACGTCAATTTCAAACAAGCTTTCATTTATTTCATAAAAGGTTTTGACTCGCATGAGATGGTATTTCATGCAATTTCGAAAACCCCATATTTCGCAAAACTGCAACGGAAACACTTTTTTTTTGCCTTTAACCTACTCTGCAGAGATAACCAGTTTATAAACAGCTATGCCTATGAGCTTGTCGGTGGGAACTGGCTCCCTCAGACATGATGCAGCAGGTGCTACAAGAGGTGTTACTGCATCGTATAACTCTTCAAAAGTTGAGCGGATCATTCGGAAGTTTTGGATCCACAATTTTTCTGCGAAATAGTGATGGGCTTCCCCGTACAGTTTGTGCGTGGTAGTGGTTCCGTTTTCAGTGAGATGGGGAAAGGGGTCACGTTATTACAGTAGTAAAGGGGGAAAGTAGGCCATTCATTCATACATTGTTGTACATGATGAGCTGAGGGTCCTGCTTTGAAAAGTGCAGCCAGTGGCAAAATGTCACAGAGCAGCAAAACCCCTCTGGTTAGGGGTCACTTCCATTGAAGACAAATATCTATGTCATATGAATACTGTAAACACATGCATGGTTGCACATGTGTGTCTACGGCCCAGTCGCCTAAAGAAAATGTTGGCATTGTTTGTTTCTGCAAATAAGACCATATTTGCAAGCTCCATATGTATCATATTAATGTTTTACAGTTACGTTTTCCAGCAGCTTTTTAGACACTAAACATGGGCATTTTAAGCCTAAATCTGATCTTTATGATACGACCATTATGAGGTGGTTTCTGTGCCTAAACCTAACCACAACTAAACCAGAGTTTTCAACATAAACACGATTTCTTATTTTTAGCTGATTATACACTGAAGAAACTTTTATTCATTCATTCATTGTTCGTAACTGTTTGTCCTGGAGCATATCCCAGCTGTCATTGGGCAAGAACTAAAGAAACTTATTATATAATATTCCATTTCTGCAAATATATCCCCCTCAATCTTACACACAAGATCGTTAAGTTTTTCATGCATGTCCTGTTTTATTGTGTTGTGTGCCATTGTTGTAAATGTATGTCTTGGATATACTGCTTCTTGTCTTAAAGGAAAAACTTCACCATTTTACATAAAAGAATCTCTTTAATCCTTTAAAACCTGGAGCAACATCACTTTTCCTGTGCTGCTTTCAGAAGCCTTTCACTATTATTTAAAGCTTTGAACTCTGAGCAATTTCTTTCAAAAAAAGGGGAAAATGGAAATGAGCAACTTGATAGGAAATGTTGCAAAAATTACAAGAAATTAGTAAATCTAGATTTTTTTTCAAATAGGGAAAATGTCTAGGGAAAAAAGAGAAAAGCTAGGGAAAAACGTTATTTATGATAATCGTGATTACAACACAGAATTACTGTAATTTTTTATGCGTTTTACTAATTTTGATTAATTGGTCATTTTGGGGTCATTTCTTCTTTCATTGCTCATCGCCTTCTCTCCATGTTTTTGAAAAAAACATTTTTCGGGTCATTTACTTTTCTTACAACTAGATTTCAAGTAATCTATGTATACCTCTGTCGAATCTTGCAAATTTTTAAATTAGTTCTTCTTTTGTTGCTCACTGCCTTCTCCCCATGTGTTTGTAAGAAAGCAAGCCTATTTACTCAGGTTTCAAAGGGTTTTTAGTTGTGGGAAGTTTAGCTCAGCCTGTGAAATCAATTTTGAATCTGTCTCTTAAGTTGTTGTTTTGTTTTTGTTTTTCTAAATTTAATTTAATTTTATAGTTTTTAATCCACAATGTGGTCAGCACCACAATACAACCATTTGCCAAATCCAGTTTCTCACACTAACTAAGAGCAAAACAAAAATGCAGCATTCATTCAGCAACACTGCTGAAATGAGGTTAAACATAGTGGGACAATCAGACCACAGACATGCAGTCATGAGATTTGGATGGCGAGGAGAGTACGAGGCCTTGTTAGGTCAGAGCCAGACAGGGTGGGAGCGTGTTTTTGCCCTTTCTGAGAGCACTCAGCTGCACATTATTCCCCACATGGTCCACAGGGAGACCCACTTTTCCTTCAGTGCCCAATCAGAAACACCGAGTGGTGACTAACTCGGGGCTGAGGAAGCCAAGGAGCCGTGTGGTTAGCCTCATTTCAGATGACCAACACCGGTGAGAGTCAGAAGTGAAGCAGCATGGGGTGACTGATGACTGAGTGCGACAAAAAGTGGAGGCAATGAATGAAAAATTGCTCAGAATAACATGAATTTTGATGGGGCTCAGGTGAATTTGTGCGACTTCATGAGGAGCAAGCATGATGAGCCAAAACTTTGAGGACCAGCTCTTGCTTTGGGAGAAAATGATCAGTGTTGCACTTTGTGATGTTGAGGTTCAGGTGCTGTGAAACATAACCCAAAAAATGCAGAAAAGAGATTTCTATAATCTTTACTTAGAGTTTTCAAGAAAGTGTGTTGATTTTTCGGTTTTTGGATGCAGGCAGGTGTAACTTGAGTAGTATGAAGATGCACTGATTTATTTTTCGCATGAAAAATAAAACGTTAGTAAGTATTAGTGGTAAAAGAGGGCGGCATCATGCATTTAATTAAGTTCAGTTTAACTGGGGGACAACAGATGGGAGCAGAGTGACACATTGACCATAACTACCACGTTAGCCACTTTTAGCTAACATGGATAATGCTGCTGCTTTGTCAGTGGACAAGCACATCAAAATATGACATTTTAGGCACTCTACTGCCTCAGTTTTGGATGTTAGATGTCATTTTACACCTGTTAGATGTCTTCTGTAAATACATATACCATTTCACATGAAATGTACCATTTCTGTTCATTACAACAGTCTTTTTTTTCAAAACACTTGGTTTTTGGTTTGTTTTCTCAAGTTTTGGCAACAAATATCCATGGTGAGGTTTAGAAAAAGTCACCCCCCCCCCCCCCAACCCGACATGGACTTTCTTGCTCTTTATACATTGAAAAGAGCTGCGGGTAGGGGTAACTCTGTGCGTTTGTATGTGACGCTGATGTCCAAAGACAAAGCAGCAACATTTTACAATAGAGTATGGACAATATAGACAATGACTGTTGCCTGCCTGCTGCTTCAACCATCGCCTATTGTGCCAGCGTAAAAAATGCCTCTGTTCGTTGGTGGACTTGGTTGTGAGAACAGGCTGGGGGGCTGCACAACTAATCAAATATTTATCGTGATCACAATATTGGCTTCCCAAAATTAAATTAACATGACCAGCTGCTATACTGATGTTTAAAATGTGTGCTCTGCTCATAGAAAACTGCCTTCCACACTGACAGCTACTGCAGCTGCCTGTAAAAACTTGAAAACTCTGAATGTTGCGGCTGCAGTCCAAATTACAGTAAAAGAGTTATCAAAAAAGAGAGCAGACACACAAAATTAAAATTAAATGTCTGGAACAGAAGGCAAAAAGCCAGTCCTGCATCATCATATGTTGTTTGGAAGTGTTTCAAGGCGAAAAAAAAAAGAAAAGAAAAATCATCCACTTGAAGTTGGTGTGACAAAATAAGGATACAGGTGCCCATTTACACACCCATAGCAACTGAGGAACATAAAAAGTAATTTGGAATTGTGTTTCTGGCAAATGTTAGTAATGTAATGTAAAGTAATGTAACATTCACTCTCTTTTAGCTCTATTTTGGTCACATTTTTACACTGAAATATGCCAGAGAGTTCTGTACAGCAAATGGGAACTGTTGTCTGTGGTACACTATGACTGACCGTCACAAGTGGTCATGGGATTGAAGGTAAAATTATTTATTATAGCCATTTAGTTTGAGATTTTTGGGAGCTGCTGAATTACACATTTAATTGACATTTTGGTCTTAATTGACTGACAGATTTTTTTTTGCCTGTTTCACTGACATGATTCCCATGTACCATCATATAAACATTCACAGTGATAGTGTCTGTATTCTCCTTCTTATAGCCTGCTCAGATCCTCCGAAAATAACTCAGTTTGCCTTTTTCTGCACTTAAAACTCAAAGAATATTTGCGACCAGTATTCTCCCTCCCATCGCCACCCCACCCGCTGATTTCATTTTGTGTGGGTTTGTTTCGGGTCAGTGGCAGTAACTTGGGGCAGGAATGCCAATGGTGTGCTCACAGTCAGCAGCTAGCGTTAATGGCTGTCCTACACGCATCAGACAGGGGGGAAAGCTGCTCTGGGAGTGACAGGGCAAAATGTCACTGCGTACAACATTATGAGGAACATGGTCAGTGTCCATCAAGCATACATAGCTCAGAGGGAAAACAATTACAAGATCACAAGGCGAGACTGCACTGATACAGTGGAGGACATTTCAACAAATGTCAGCTGCAGCATTATGAGGTCTTTGAAGCCTTATTAACATGTGGAAGTATTATATGGATAAAAACAATGTGAAGCTGTACAAAACAGCTCTGTGCGCTGAAAAATAAGAAAACTAAGTTTGAAACAGAGCTCTGATGTCTGCAATGCACTTTTCTGTGGACAAACTGCACATAGTCGTCTATTTACAGTACGTCTGAAACATCTACTGCCTACATGAGTTTTATGCCTCTGCTCCAGTGAAAGCTGAGGCTGGGGAGGCATTTAGTTTAAACTAATCAGACTAAGAGAGAAAGTTTAACAACATAAAACTGTTAATGATAAACTTCTGCTTACAATAACTGTATAAGGTTTTCTTTTCTTGATTTGTTTTTTTAATTTAAACATTTTATAAGTAGGGTAGCACAGTGGTGCAGTGGTTAGCACTCATCTCAATGCAAGAGGGTTTTGGGTTCGGACCCACCAGCCGACTGGGGCCCCTTCTGTGTGGAGTGTGAGTTTGCATGTTCTTCCTTGTGTCACTAGACGGGTTTCCATTACAAATTTGTGCAAAACTTAAACAATATTTTCTAAATGTCAATAAAACACAACTGCCACATGACTGCATTTCCACTGAGTGACGCTATGCGACTTCTACTCTAGCTATAATATTCCAAGAAGCATGGCGATGGATATTCAAAATATTAGCAACTTTATTTCTATTGCAGCCACCACACTAGCCGTCATTATTTCCAATTGAAGGCAACTTAGGTGTGTTATGCGAGCAATAATGAAAGGCAAGCCCCTCATACGTTGGAGCAGTCAAGTATGAGGGATTTCTGGGAAGTGATAGTCCACGATTTCACAGAGGAATTGTGGATTCAAAACTTCCAGATGATTCGCTCAATTTTTCAACTGTTATGCAATGCAATAACGTCTTTTGAAGCGCCTGCTGCATCATGCTCGAGGAAGCCATTCCCTACTTACAAGCCCATACCCATAGCATCATGTGACATGTGAAAAAACCTTTTGCAATGAATGTTTTTTCGAAGTTGAAATGTTTCCATTAGGTGGTGGTTTTTTTGGGGTTTTTTTTGCAATTTCAAGTTGCACAGTTTGAGGGTTAATGGAAACCTGTCTGGTGTAGGTTTTTCTGTGGGTTCTCCAGCTTCCTCCCACAGTCCAAAGACATTTAAGTCTGGTTGATTGCAAACTCTTAATTCGGCTGTAGGTGTGAATGTTTGTCTCTATGTGTTAGACCTGTGATAGTCTGGCGACCTGTCCAGAGTGTACCACTGCTCTCTCTAAGTGTCACCTGGGATAGACTCAAGCCCCCTGTGACCCTTGACAAGATAAGCGGTTGCAGCTAATGAGTAAATGAGTATTTTACAAGCAGACTTGTTTGACCATTTAGCCAATATGTGTTCATTAACAACATTTTCAAATCATTACCAGCCTTAAATTCATTTCTGTTACCAATTCTCATTGTTTTATTGGGTATAGGTATGGAAAAGTCTGAATACTGATGATGTCGACTGCTCTTTTAGTCATTGTAAACATGATTAAAGCTGTGACATTTTCTTTTCTTTTGGAGGAAATATCCCTTCAACATGAGAACTTCCATCAACAAGTTTATCAGGTCCACACTGCCTCCTTTCTATACGTTTGCATCCAATTAGCAACTCCATTACTGTACTCACTGAGCTGGAAAAATAACATTGTACTGCAGAAACTAGTAATTACACCATTCAGTCTACACCTTGTCACATGCTGTTACATGAAGGCAAATTTGGTTGGAGACACAAATGTAAACAAAGGTGTATAGACACCATTAAAATATTTACATATGTTAATTCTGAGCTTTCAAAATGCATCTTAATGTAAACAGTATATGGTCTAAAGTTATTGGTTGAGCTTCTTCAATGTTAACCCCAAAATCTGATTGGAAGTTTTATCCGTCTGGTTTTCTATGAAGTCATAGATTCTCTGCCTATCCACTGGCCTACTCTGACCACTTTGCCTGTTCTCTTCTTGAACGCAGCATGGAGGAGACGGTGCGAACGTTACTACAGAACCAGGACTCTCTGGAGGGGCCCAAGGTGGATCCACTGGACCTCATGAAAGCATACAAGGTACAAGAGGAGCCTCCAGTCACCATTAGATCTCTTTCAATACTTTGGTATCATGTTGGCTTTTTGGCATTGATGTAATGCTTATGTTGTTCTTACTCTCACTACCTATGAAGTGAAATCTTGTCTGGACGTTGAAAAACTTGTTTGGAAGTGACAAAAAGGTCATACGATAAAGTGAAACAATAGTTTCAGCACCACCTTTTCGCTAATGTCATACAGAACTGTAATAAGAAAATATGTGAACAATCGATTTTCACTTTCTATCATCCAAATTGCAGATAAAACCCTTTAGAAAACCTTTGGGACGATTTACCATTAGACATACTATTGATCTCACTTTGGATCTCACCTTAGAGTCTTTCTCAATCTTTTATAATGTGCTCCATCAGGATCATGATGTGAGCGGCAGGATTATGTTTTTGTGCAGGTTGTAATATGTATCTAAGACATCATAGCAATGGATTCTCTGAAGACTTTAAAAACTAACTTCTGATATGATGCACAGTTTCAAAAACTGTAGCTGTTATTAATCAACAGTTAGCCATCAAAGTATGTCAGGAATGGACTAAGATACCTACCTCATCATACTTAGCATTGCTCTAATTGTTATTTAAGAAAAATCATTTGTTAGAAACTGACATGACATTTTTTAACTCGAATAAAAGGAAGTTTTTTAAAGAGTTTTTTCTTAGATTAATTTTACTGGGATAGTTCAAATTTTCTGAAGTGGGGTTGTATGAGGTACTTATCCATAGACAGTAAATTACTTACAGTAGATGTCTGTTGGTACGTCCCCAGTTTGGAGAATCAGACGAAGTCTGACACAGGAGCTGTTCTGTGTACTGCTGTGGAGGGGTCAGAAATGAAATGTATTTTAGACACATGGAAAAAATCCCATCTATTAAAATCGATATCATTTTAAATGTACGTTGTATTGACAATATTTTCACCGCTTTACCTTAATGACGGTCAGAACAATAATATAAGAGCAAACCACTACTTTCTATGTAAAGATATAGTGGAGTAAGGGCACCCTGAGCAGAGAGTGAAGCCACGCTCCATCTGTGCGTGTTGTAATCTGAGCTTCTCTGTTTTTTGTTGTGACAGCTGCTTGTGCATGTTAGTGCACGTGAGTCCCTCCCTTCATGTCCCACTGGCTAGCTAATCACCACTGCTCTGCATTGTGCTCATACAGCAGTTAGAACTAATAATGCAGCAATACCCAACCTCTGTCTTTGCGCTGTCAGCACTGTTAGCTGCTAGCCACTGGCTCAGCCACCTCCATGTTGAAAGCCGTGTACATCTAACCCCAACTCAGACTCTGAAACATAGATATGCTCCTTTGAGGGACACATGGGAAGTCAAGACTTCAGCTGAATAAATTTATTACAAAGTCATAATCACAAGGACATGTAGAAATCATATTTGACTCCCTCCCAATGAGCTCAAGAACACTACTTTTTTGCCTCAATGCTGCTGCTCTCTGCCCTTAAATAGATTCACCCTTACAAAACGTTACAAACCCGAACTCATCTTATGAGTCCCTCACATGCTCCTGCACCTGAGAGTTTTACAGCTGAATTACAGAGCAGCACAGGCATCTACCTGGAGTCCTTCCTCTGGCCACTTGTAAGAGGAAAGTCCTACATTCACTGTTGTTACAGCATTCATTCAGCCCACCAACTTCTGATATTTATTGATCTCTCTCTGGTTCTCTCTTCACCCGCCACTTGTTCACTTTGTCTCTCTGCCATTTCACACTGGGAACCAAGTGTACACCCAGCTTGTCTGAGCTTGTGAGCCTAAGAGACTGTTCTCATCAGGAAAAACACCTAAAACTACAGTTTATTATGTTTTCTGTATAAATGTCCTCTTGCAAATAAAACTGTCCTCTCTAGACAGTAAAGACAGAATATGTAGTGTTTTTGTTGAATACAAGATCATCTGAAGAAAGCAGGTGGGGTCCTTCTTCTGACAACAGCCTGTCTGCTTTTAGTTACCTTAAGTTTACCAGAGCTTAATTATAAAGGACAAGATTTTTAAAAATGCTTATACAGTATTTTGGATGATTTCAGAAGGCACTGACAAAACACTCTCAAAACGTTGATATAACGGCAGTGTGAAAAATGGCTGATGGCACAAACAAAATATTATAATTGTGCAATAATCTTGTATCACTTTAGTGTAATTATTTTAGGTCGGGCATCTGTGCAACACCTGGGTTCAGGGCACTGTGCAATTTTCTTGGGGTGTATGGATTGGGGGGGCGTACTGTGTGTTAATTGTAGTTTTATTGCATATGTGTGTGGCACGGTGGTTTTATTAATATGTGTAGCTAAGACAGAGAGAGTAATTTCTTATTTTAGAAGTGATATCATAGTGTTTAACAACCAATCACAGTGCTCGATGCACAAAGAAGACAAAGAATTCATTGATTTTATAAGGTTTTTTTAAAAAAGAAAAGATATTTAAAAAAGATCAGATTGTCGTCTATGTTTCTCTCGAGCTGATGTATGGACCCAGGGAGGATACTGTGTTAATTGAAGTCTGACTGTATATGTATGTGGCCGTCTTGCCTGTGTCTCTCATATGTCCAAGACAAATTTATCTTCAGGGAGTCAAGAAAGGGAAATCTTATCTTTAAAAGATTTTAAAGATGTTTTAAAGTATGAATGGGATGTGGAATTATCTATAGTTTGACAAAAGTAGCGTTAATTCCATCAGTACAACAAAAGAGTCATGCTATGTGCAGCACTCTGTTGCTCTGTTTCTCATTTTTAACCAAAAGAGTTATTTTATACTAATCTAAATCGCGATGTTTCTACTTTGCCATATTCCTGATCATTCTGTGAACAGTCCACAAAACTCAACACCTCTTGATGTTTTTCTCATGAAAAAAAGGAAAAAGCTGCAAGACTCTCAGGGCCATAATTTTCAAGCCGTGCTCTGGCCGTGCTCATTATTTTCCTGAATTGGCTTTGCCCAGCTGTGTAGTACTTTGTTGCCCGGCACAGAGCACATGGTGCACAGGTGGGAGAAGAGGAGCAAACAGGTTGGACATTCATTCAAGTGAGGCAGCAGGAAGCAAGTTGTCAGTATTTTGGTGGAAAATGGTTGCCCTGAGACGTCTCAAGACAATCATTCTGCTGGCACTGGTGACTTAATCAACAAAAGCAAACTACAACTTGTGCAACAATAACTGAATAATGCTTAAAATGTGACTAAACAATTTTATTTAATCACTACAACCAGTAGATGCATTTTATATCGCCATCATAATTAACTCAGGATGTGGCTGAGGCAAAAATAATATTTATCTGAACTATAAATAATTATGAGTGAGTCTATCTGTTGTCTGCAGCTGCTTTATACTGTATGAAGAGCTTCTCCCTCAGTTCATTGAATCCTTAGAACCATCTGAAGGCAGCAGGACACACACGCTGATAAATCTACAGCCTTTGATTTGAGAAGTGCCGCGCCAGGGCGCAGAGCCATTAAACACGACCATCCACTGTGTTTATCTTCATCAAATCATGTGCTAATGACACCAGGCTGTTACAGAATAATCACACACACCTCCACACACGTCAGAGGTCATTTATATCGTCCATCACAGCCTCCTTTCTAATACCAAAAAAAGAAGAATAAATGAGTAGTTAAAACTTTTATCCTTCAAAAGCTGTATGAAGTAGTGTGGTCACAATAGTGGAATAACTTTGATACAATACCTTGAAAAATATCAATCCTAATGAATATTGGGAAGATTTGATATCGAGGGCATACAAGCTACATTTTTAAGGAAAACTTGCCTTGACTCGGTTTGTAGCAGAGAACAGCAGGACTGCAGTATATATTAAAGAGTGAGAAAGATCAGCTGATATACCAGGAAATTAATATTATAACCCTTTTAAATATATTAAGAATTGATGTGTATCAATAAAGTATGAACCCAGCCAACACCTGTATGTGAGCCCCACATGGGCTATGCTAAGTGGGTATTGGCCCAAAATGGGCATCTTATCTGGGGCCCAAGTGGGTAAACTAAGTAGGCCCCATGTGTGCTCTCCATGTGTGTCCCGGTTGGGTCACTTATAGGAAATGAGTGCATTGGTTTTGGAAGGGTATAATAACATTGCAACCAGTTCTGTTGGGCTGTGTTTTCAACTTATGCCTACCAGGGGTGTATCATGCGGATGTAATAGGTGCCTTTTGGTATCGGACGCAGAAAGCACTTTCAAAGCGGCGGTATTTCCTAAGTTCGTAATGAGAACGGGCTTGTTGAACCTCCAGCTGCTCATAAAGACAACAAGACGTCAGCCAGGCCAGTGCAAACTCCCTTCTGGATTAGAAAACTTTCTGTTGCTGCAGTAACAAAGATTAGTCCCAGCCTGCTGTGAAAACTTGGAACTGGGGTTTGCGCCAGCTGAATTTGAGTTGCTACAGCCGCTACTGTTATTTATTCCATTGTACAAATTAACTTAAAATCTCCCACCATCTGCCTCTGGCTAAAGATTTGTGATGGTGTGTGTTCACATTGTGTCTCTGTGTACAAAACAGACAGCAAGATTAACTGGGAGAGCAGATTCTTGTTGTTGAGCAATAAAACAAGTGTGACTGGCTGATAGACTATTTATTAATCAGCACACTCTACAATTTATACCCCACCTCACCCAGTCCTTTTGCACTTTGCACTGTTGCACATACATGAACCAAAATGGCAAGTGCACTTGAGTACTTTTAGGGATGAAATTAGTCAACCGTACAGATCAAAGTAAGGCTTTGATTTCTGTTGAGATGGACAGTACTTGCTGTTACCTTACAGGGCTCATTTCATTCAGTGTTACTAATAAAAGTATGTGTAAATGAAACCGTAGTTAATAAAAGTTTCATACCACTGTGCATAAGTAGTGGCAGCACTGAGTGTGTTGTTTTTTAAGATTTATTGCCACTATGATAAAGAATTTATTTTTCATGTCTTTGTGACTTTAAGGCATGCATCTTTGATCCGCTCTCTCTGCGTTTCAGGACAAACTCCTGGAGGAAATGTGGAAGCAGCAGGACAGTCTGGAGGGTCCCACAGCCACAGCGGCATCAGCAGAGATGCCTGGCTCGCCTGAGGCTGGTGGAGGGGCGGAGGAAAATTCAAAGGACAGCAATCCCCTGCTCGAGCGACTCAGAGCCCTGGAGGTAAAGTGGATTGCATGGTCCACTTCTTACCCTTCCCACAACTGTTCTTCATTTCCCCACCACCATTCCCAATTCCTGAAACATCAGATTGATCGATATATTGAGTATGTTTCATTCTATTAAATGCAGCTCATTAGATATCTATAGAGACTTTGCATAAATGGGCAACTCAAGAACAGCACACAAGGCTGTATTTTTAAGCCTTGTTTATAAGGACTGAATGTTATTGCAATGGTTACATGATGGTCTGTCTGATCACAACAAGTTTTTTGTTTTGCTTTTAAAACTTTCCCCACCATTGACGAGATTTTCCGTCATTTTCTGTTTTTACTGTTAGTGTAGGGGACACTGTTACAGATGCGGTGCAACAGAACAATATTTCCACGCCCAAAACCAAATGAACAAGACAATCTAGGGTCACCCAGGGTGACAGGAAGAGAGGACTACTTATGTGCCGACTTTATCGCTATTTAGCGGCTTTTAAGGCCTCCCAGCAATGTTATTTTTAAAAAGCAACGAGAGACACTTTTAGCAACTTATTCAGATCATCAGGAACAAGGGAGAAATATATTTACATTTATTCCCATGCTCGCTGCTTGTGGTATGAATTCAGGTGTAGTGAGTTTCCAGCCCTGTTACACTGAAAGAATAAATTGATATCTGATGTTTGATTCCTTCCAGCTCCAAACAAGTAGAACATCATGTAAATACGCAGATCACAGCAAAGCCGTTACTTAGGGACAGTTCTGTAGCTGTGGTGCTTCCTGACATTTTGGGAAATGTTCCACTGTTTAGTTCCACTATAACTCAAACAGAGTAATATTATCAGTATTATATTTTAATAGAAATGCACAAATTCAGGTGTTGATAAAAAAGGAATGAAAAAAGCTAGAATAAAATGTTTTTGGATGTGTATAAAAGCAGAAGACATGTTATCTTGTACTGATTGTTTATATATTCAAAATACAAATTATTCTGGAGGTATTTAAAGATCACTAAATATGACCAAAAATGCTGGGGCTGGCTGGCAACTTAATAATAATACTTTGGTGGGGAAAGTGTTAAGGATTGCAGGGTAGGAAGGTTGTGAAAGAAGTGACATGGCATTAGTTCACCCCGAACACTCTGACACCAACAGGCTTTTTCGCAGATCAATAAACTAATTATCACTTTCTTTCTCATTTCTGCTGTAGCACAGGTCAGGAAATTGTGGCCTGTGGTTTAAATCTGTCCTTTCACCAAAATTATTTGGCCCACTCAGTAAAATCTCACATTTCTTTCTTGCTGGCCCTCATGAAAACCTTTAGGCGAGCTGCAGAACTCTGCTGCAGACCACAGTGCTCCAACTTCCAACTGCTATTTTTGTTGTGTCAGATTGGGTTATGTGGTGGAAATTGCTAGCTGAGGGCTAGGCTACTTCAAATCATTAGTGAAGATGCATAAAAACTATTCAAAAGCCGCCTCAGGTACATACATAATGAATTCATCGAGAACACTGGAACCTGTCCGTTCTGAATGTAAATGCTTGTTTGAATGAAATGATCATTAACTTCTGTCACGTGTCACTCACAGCGGCCGAGTCCGCGTAGCTTCATTTGAAGACAGCAGCAAGCCATGTAGATGAGAAACAAGCACAATCAGTGTTTCATCATGCCGCTATCCATCTCTGAAAATGAGACCACAGAAATGAGACCTCATTATGCTGCAGAGCGATCCTGAGGGCAAGACAGAAACATCAGGATACAGAGGAGTTATTCATATCCAGGAGGTGATAATTAAAATGCTGACAGGGTAGTTAACATTTGCAGCCAGTGTTCCAGTGAATGTACATGCTGCCTCTCTGTCACACCTTCCCTGCTAAAGATAATAGGACAGACCATCTGTTGAGAGCTCTCACAGACATTATTGATCGCACTTTTATATCTACTCCAAAGCATAGCCTAAAGGTAACATTTCTGATTCTGCTTTGGGTGTTGTGTTTTACTGCAAGGCCGCAGACATGGAGTCAACAATGCAGGGCTCCAGGGTGATGGGGAGTGATGTATTTCAAAGACAACTTCAATTTCAAAGTTTGGAAACTCATTTCATCTCATACGGCAGAACACCGTAAAACTAGAACACAAGCAGCGCTAAAGAAAAAGAAAAAGAAAAGAGGCAATTTGTAAAGTTTATTTATGATTCCCAATACATTTGCTAATGGTCATTTTAGAACAGCAGTGCTCGGTTGCCATCGTCTGTATAAATAATGGATATAGCTACCATGATGTCACCCAAGTGTTTGTGGATTGCTTTGAATTGAATTGAATTTGAATTGAATTTTTAATATTGGCTGTTGCCGTCTGGGTGTTTTGTTGCCAAAGGTGAGTGGGGGGGGGGGTCTGACTGAGAACACAAGAACACTATCAAGTCTGTCACTCATGCAGCCCGCCCTTAACCCTTGACAAACCTGAGTTTCAGTTAAATTTCATTTGAAAACATGGGCAGAAGGCAGGTAACAACTTAGCAGGACATGGACCAAAAGTTAAAGCAAAAAGGTTACAAGAAATTCACCTAAAATATACACACAAAAAAGTAAAAACACACAAACAAGGAAATGACCAAGAACAAGTGCTGACAAAAATGTATTTATTTTGTATATTTTATTAATTTTTTTCCGCAACATAATTTAAAATATGAAATTGTTAAAATCATACCTACATTTTTTAGGAAATTTCCCTCTTTGTTTTTGGATAATTACCTTATAATTCTGCATTTGTTTGTTTTTATAAATCACCTTTTAGTAATTTCTTGTAGTTTGTTGCCTTTTCCCAGGATGTTTTCGAAAGGAATAAAACTAATTTGCTCAGGTTTCAAAGGGTCAAATAGCTTGTGAAAGGCACCTAAACGCAGCACATGAAAACTGATATCGATCCAGGTTTCAAGATCAAATATGCATAACTTTAAGCCTTATTAAAATATAAATAGGTGAATTATGTAATATTTGTTGACCTGCAGAATTTCATAAACCCAGAAAAACTTTGAATTATTGTTGGTATCTGTTTTACTGGAGGTGGTGATATTTGAGAGCAGATGTGAACAGGGATAATGTTTGGATGTCACACCTTACTGCTGATCTGCTGCATGATTATCACCCAGTAAAATACTGAACTCCTACAATGTCTCATTACGGAGAGAAACACAGACACGGAATTAATGGGAAAAAAGGTGCTCCTGAATAATGGAGCTTGCTTTAGAGTTATCATGTTTTCAGTTTCAAAGAAATCCAGTGATCCAGTAGTCTGCACATTCACAGGTACACTGCTAACTACTGCTAATACCTAGCTCTGCATATGTTACCGGTCTCAACTCAGCGCAGTTTTAAAACTCAGAGCATAACTGTCCCTCTAACAGATGACGATAACAAATAATAGAAGTAACAAAAACAATATTATCAATCACAGCTTTCTGTTTTTTATCACTTTTTTTAAAGACAGCATTTCTAAGGCCAACTTGGAGCATAACTGTCCCTCAAACAGGTAACAACAAATAATAACAGGAGTAACAAAAAACAATAATATCAATCACATCTTTCCATCTTTATCACTTTAACATTTCTACAGCTTATTGTGTCCCATCAACATGGTTCCTACAACTTTCAACTGGCATTACTGAATTGCCCAGCTTATTCTGAAAGTAACAATATATCATGCCCTGCTAACACATGCAGTGACTCTGCTAAATGCCTGAAAAGAGAGACAATCAGGCAAAGGATTCTTATTAGATTAACCAAACAGCAAATACATTGGCAGATTTTAATTATTTTTAGTAAATGATTGCATGTGGCATGCAATCTAAACTACATGTGCATCAGCTGTAAAGCCTGTAATGTTGCGTCCTGCATCCTGATAAGGTCCCAGTAATTGTGTGCAAGTTCAAGTAATTACCAGCATGGACGCTTGCTGAATTTTACCCATCCAGCAGTGATATTTCAGCGGTATTTAATTTCCTGTGTTAATACTGTGGTCCAGTACTTATGAAAGCCTGCATAACCACTTTGTCATAGTGATGATCTTCTTTTAGAATAAAGTGCCGCCTTAAATTACATCAATTTTCTTGTCTACTTTGTTGACCCTAATGGATTATTCGGAGTGTATTTTGTGGTTTTCATGCCGTTGCCTCTTCATGGTGGCTGCCTTTATTTTATCCACATTTGTAATTAAAGTTTAACGCTGAACTGGAGAAACATTACAAGGTTTTCCATTTAGCTGGGAACTACTTTCCAGTCATGGCACACTTGGGTACCTTCCATATAATCCACCATGAAAAATGAAGAAAAAATCCTCTAAGAACCACAAATAAGAGTGAAAAGATGAATAATAAAAAACAAGCTGAGCTTACTGCACTTTTTCCATGTGGAGAAGTTGCTGACTCCTCTCAGCTCCTCAACCAAAAACTAATATTCAGTGGAATTTGACAGTTAGGGCTAAAACACTGATTGATGTGATGCTTGCTGCAGATCAACCATGTTAACTGCACAAAAACAAGGATGAAGGAGCATGGCAGGAAGCACGCTGCCAAACATTTACATCTTTGTAAGTGATTTATTTTAGCTTTATGGTTTATTCTATGAAAGCTCTCTGGAAGTAATACATTATGCAGATGCACAAATGTTGGTTTGTTCTTTTTCTTTTTTTTTTTAAATTAAGATAGAATCCAACATATATTGACATACACTACATATACACTGGATACAGTTCAAAAGTGTGGAATCAAACATTATATTGATGTTTTTCTTCTTTCCATCAATAATGGTTATTTTAAAGAAGATGGAAAAACAGTATAATTCAGATGTCAACAGAATTCTATACATTTGATATTGTTTTGGTCCCAAAAGAAGAAGAATTAAAAGGATACTTTGCTGATTTCAACCTGGCTTTTATTAAAGCAATATGGGTGCTACATGTGAATGAACTGTGGGAAATTCCCTCCATCTAACCAGTGCCTAGATATGGGTCGACAGACTATCGGCCTGGCCGATTATTGGGGCCGATATTTGGCATTTCGCTTATTACCTGTATCTGCTTTTTATTTTAATGATCGCAGACTTAAAAAAAAAAAGTATGCATTTTCTTATTGGCAGACACAAAGAGAATAAAAGTGGAATAAAAGGGCAGACTTGCCCCTCACTCTATCTTTCAAACTCGGACCAAAATTTGATCAAACAGTAAAACTAAGCAATGCTGATCAAATATAAACCAAGGTTCTGTTAATCAGTTGCATATTCCTACTGTAAAATGGACAGCAATTGTAAAGTAATTTTCTAGTTTTTCATCCACTCAAAGCACTTTTGTAATACTTGTCACATTCACACATTCACACACTGGTGGCGAGGCTACTGTACATGGTGCCACCTGCTACTCAGTAACCATTCATAACACTCACACTCAGGGGTTCAGTATCTTGCCGAATGATACTTCAACATGTTGACTGGAGGAGCCGGGGATTGAACCCTGACATTTTGATTAGAGGACAACCAGCTCTACCTCTGAGCCACCCAGAAAACATGTTTTAGCTTACTGTTTTAACTGTAATACCAGATTGAAGAGCATTTGTTGGTCTGGTGCGGTGCATTCCGGTCGTGTTCTTTTTTCTGTTTTCTCTGCGTCTTTCTACTGAATAGACATCCTAGTTTTATTTAAGCAACATCTTTCCCATAGCAAAGTACTTCTTTAAATTATTAAAATTTCTTTTTGGTCAATGTCCCCACAGTATTGCAGGACAGGGGAGAATACATTGGAACTTAGATTTTGACTTTGTTTTCCAGTCCAGAAAACTGTAGAAAAAAAGACAAGCTCATAAAAGTGTAAGTGAGTCTGGATAATTGTTTAAGCGCAAAATAATCCGAACATATAAATAATAATATAATAATAATATTTCGGAAATCCATTTTTTCCTAGGACCCTGTGCAGTCTACTCATTCGTTACAATGAATAGGTTTTGTGAACTGTGATTTGTCAGTCCATAGTACGTTCAGCAGGTATTCCCTGATTTGATTACCACTGTGCTAACCCGAGGCTAACCATCTATTTGAAGTTTGAAGAATAACTTTTTTCTCTTTATCGTCGCATCATTCCTCCCTAAGACTGAATGCAACAACACACAACTCTTGTGTGGTTCATTATGATCAGTTTCTCGTTATTAATCTGGAGCATTTCAGCAGCTAGTCATTGAACCAGGTTAAAATACTGCTGCAATTATCCTTGGGCTAGCAGAAGGCGGTGTTGAGCAGTGTGAGGTGGTGACTCTTCTCAGTCGTGCCATTATCGGCCTTTTCCGTGATGTTCTGTGAACCTGTTGTTCAGAGCAGCTGCCCACAGCACTTAAGTGAAAACAAGCCGTCTCAGGTAGCCGAGGCTTTAAGATTTACTGGATTAATCATTTCAGTGGAAAGTCACCTCCTGAGTTCCCAGAAAGGTTTCTGCTCCCCCATCGAGCAAAGCCTAAAGTCAGTAATGGAATTATACCTGGGGTAGCTCAAGTGAGCCTTGCAGACACAGCGAAGGTCTGCAGGATGGAGTTTGGATGCCTGAAATTTAAAGCATTATTCATTCAGAACCATCTTTCTCCAGTGAACCTGCAAATCCCACAGTGCTGCAGCGAGAGAGACGCTTGATCTATCTCTCTGTCTGCCTGTCTGTTTAAGAGAATCAAAAGCTCGCAGTTATCTTACTGCACATTTGGTTTTGGCAGGAATGGCCACATTATTTGTCACAAGTATAACTGAGACGTAAGCTGTTACTGATTGAGATGGGTGCACGTTCAAAGCAATCAATGTAGTTTATTTGTCTGTGTTTTATCTGTACAGGCGGAGAACTCTGCTCTGTCAATGGAAAATGACAATCAGAGGAAGCAGTATGAACGCTGTCTGGATGAGGTGAGTGTTACTGTTCTCACAGCACAAACATGTCCTGTGTCCTGTGAAGTATAGTATTTATCTAACCATTCCCTACATAATTCACATTTATTTTATCTTGTGTTGGAAATGATCCATTGTCCATACCAGGGTATCTCATATCAGTGCCGATTTGAATAGCATAGTCACATTCACACGCTGGTTCACGGTGGGAATATCACTCCATTATGCCGCTTTGCCGTTCTGTATATAACGCCTGATCGTGGAAAGCGAGGACGGACTGTTCTCGCCTCTGAGCCGGAACCAGAGGTAGTAACAGCCCCAAAACGAGACCCTTTGAAACCTAAACATATAAGTTTGATTTCTCTCAAAAACATGGGAAGTAGGCATAGCAATGAAAGAATAATTCACCAGAAAAATTAGCTAGAAATTAGTAAAAGGATTTTTTTTGAGGTTAAAAACAAAAATGCTTAAAATTATTATAATTTTGTGACATAATTTTAAATATGTAATTATGGTTTTAATTATAAATATAGTTTTCCCAAACTTTTCTCTTTTTTCCCTAGACATTTTTCCCTAGCTTTTTAAAAAACTGATTTTCTAAATCTTGATTCTCTCTCTGAAATCTTTAGATTCTCTAAATCTTCTCTAAATTTCTTGCTACTTGTTAAAAATGTATTACCAAGTTGCTTCTTGCCTTTTTTCATGAATTGAAAGAAATCACATCGATTTTCTAAGGGCTCAAAGGTCTGAATACTTGTACGAGGCGTGTGAAAGCAGTACAAGACTGTCACTCCAGGTTTCAAAGGGTTAAAGCACAGTCATGAGAGTGGTATCACTTGTCTCCCTTACTCTTGAAAGGAAAAAAAGGGTTAAATTTCCCAAACTGTTAAACTATCTCACCTTGACTTTCAACACCAAGCCCAACAAAGCTATCAGTTCGACAATGTGAGATGAGATTCTCACTAACAAAGAGACACACATACACACTATTATCTATAGTGTTAGTGAAGTCCATAGAGGAAAGCCAAGAGAGGGGAACATCTCTAATTGAAGTGGACAGACAACAGAGCCCTGGGCTATCTGAGAATGAGAGCCTCACTGCAGGAGGACCGACTCCCAGCTCTCCTTCCCTCTCATTCTCTCCCTGACAACACTTTGATTGTCTTTCCATCCCTTTCCCTTGTCTTTCCCTCATCTCTCTTCAGCCAGCAAGACTGGACCGCTCCACTTCATTTTTTTAAACAGGCTTCACTAATGGGCTTGTTACCATGGAGATTGCTGCCCATGAGAATTTAACATATTCTGGTTGAGGACAGAAATTTCAGAGTTTCAGAGCTCTGGGATGAATTTCACTTCTCCTGCTTTTCAGTCTTATTATGCACATTAATCTTTTTTTTGGGGGGGGGGGGGCATTCAGGAGGCTTCCTGTCATGGTCTGAATGAGCTGAGGCGAGTCATTTTGATAGATAGATGAAAGAGGCGGAGGGAAATCATTTTGCAGCACACAAAAGTGGAAACATAGTTATTATTCCAGTGTCAAGGTACAGCGTATGCTTCCGCTTCAGAAATCAAAATAAGCAGGAAAGGAAGGCAGATTATGCTGTTTTGTATTTCGCAATGACTAAAATTTTTCTTCTTTATTTGAAAATTCTGAATCTAAAAGTTTAGTCAGCCTAATATCAATGACATCAAGAGGAGCAAAGAAACTGTGTTGGGACAAAACCAAACATTGTCTAAAAAAAAGACATTTGTTCAGATTTCAGACTCTGGTTTATTTATGTGCTGAGAATAAAGTTAGAGATACTAACTGCAGGCAGCTGCTGTGTGATTTCACAAAATCTGACTTTGTGATGCAATATGCTGTCAGTTTGTCCTCACAGCAACTTACACGCCTTTAGATTCTCTCTGATGGAGTTTGCACTGGGTCATTTTCATTTACAGTCTCTCTGCATCTCACAGCTCCACGCAAAGTTTGGAAACACTCACTCAAATAATGACCGAATGACTCAAAATATATGTCTGACACATTTCTGTTGTCTTTTCACATGTTCCATCCAGGTGGCTAACCAGGTGGTCCAGGCCCTCCTCACACAGAAGGTTTGTCTTTGTCTCTGAATTATTGACACATTGTTAATACTGTCAGTTATTAATGTGAAAAGTCACATTTGGATATTCAATTTTAACCCTTTGAAACCTGAGCAAACTGGATTGGTTTCTCTCAAAAACATGGGAAGATGTCAATGAGCAATTTAACAACACATGGCCCAAAAATAAGCAAGAAGTTAGAAGAAAGTTGTAAGAAAATTACCTAAAAATAAGACAAGAAAAGGGAACGTAAAAAACAAAAACAAACAAGAAAATGACTTGTGAAAGTACATAAAGTTGTTTTTTTTTTAATGTTTTGGTAACATGTAATAATGATTATAAGTATATAGTTTGCTGGACATTTTTCCCCAGTGATTGTTTAATTTTCTAATAATTACCCTCTATTTTAAAAAACACATTTTCAGGTCATTCTCCTGTTACCTTTTTAAATTTCTTGCAATCTGTGGAACATTTCTTGCCAAGGTAGTCCTTGCCTTTTTTTACCATGTCTTTTGAAGGACTCAAACCAATTTGCCCAGTTTTAAAGGTTTAAAAAGCTTGTGAAAGGCTTCTGAATGCAGCTCAGGAAAACTGATGTCGATTTGAGGTTTTAAAGGGTAAAGGGATCAATACTGAGGTTTGGCAAAATGTACTTAAGTGTCAAAAAAAAGAATCTTCAAATCTAAAAATCTTCATTATGAAGAATAGTTCCTTTTGCTTTTGGACCAAACACTAAAGCTAACTACAGCACACAGATTAGAGTAGAGTAGTGGGTATTATGTATGAAATCTCACCAAAAGGAATTACTCGTCTATGTGAGTCTATATGAGCACAGAAGTAGTTTTGCTATGACTAGCAAAACTACTTCACTGCAATAATGGCATATGTATTTACTTCATTCCTTTTTATTTAAAGTCATGTGTTTATAATAATTACACTAGTTTATGTAGTATTGATCTGCATGGTGAATATTTGTAACATTTCTATACAGAAAGCACTCACTTGTAATGTGAGGATTCATATTGTATACAGTAAGTACAGCATTGTGTCGTGTTCCTGTTACATTAGCATCTGGCACACGTGTAGTTCTCTGAAATATCCCCGTCAGTGGCAGTTATCTGTCCATTTTTCTCCTCTGTGGGGGTTTCTAGGACTTGAAAGAGGAATGTGTGAAGCTGCGGACCCGTGTGTTTGACTTGGAGCAGCAAAACCGCATACTGAGTGTGCTGTTTCAACAACGTGTCAAAATGTCCACGATTCCTGTCTCCCAGGTAGGAACACATGGCACAATGGATACAAACAGGCACTGACAGACCTAACCCGCTTCAAGGCTGTTTGAATTTTACATGAGCAGCGTTCTACTTCTAAAGGTTACTAACTTTAAAAAAGCACAAAGAGGGAGAAATCTACCCAGGGTGCAATCCAGTTTCAAATGTTCAGACGTACGGGTTAGGAAATGGACCCATTTGGTCCGCATATTCTTTAATTCTTGCAATTTGTGTCAAATTGGCATGTTGGAGTGCAATGTAGGTCATCAAACAAGCATTACCATCCTTACCACTTGCTTCCTTTATGCTATTCATGTCAGAATTTAGCCTATTAGTGAACCACCCAGCTGTAGCTGGAGAGCGAGCTGCAGAGCTGCACATGTTTCTCTAATTGGAACGCTTTCAACCATACAGCACCAGGGATAATTGGTTAAAACCTAAGCCTTTGTGTAGTATTGTTAGCCATCATGTTCAGTTGTTGGGCTTCACTGCTAACACTGTCAAGGTTTAAAGCTGCACTTAACAATATTTTTATACCAAAAAACTGACTCACATGACTCTAGTTTCTCTGTTAAAGAGTTTGCATTTCTGGTTCCCTTGTCTTGAGGTCAGTGGGTTTTTTGAATGGGTTTTTGGTTAGATGCCTGAAATAAGGTCTGTGGTTAACACAAGCTTAACAGACTTTCATTTTTTGTTTTACAGAGGCTTTCACGTCTTAAAAAAGACGCATGCTAACTACAGAACGCCATCACACCAAACGAGCATTTCCAGTATCGTTATGTCGAGGGGAATGAAGTCATGGAGTTCCTTTACAGCCAAATGTTAGCTTTTCATTTCTGCTGATTGCATATACACTTTAAATATAAAAGTAGTGTTCATTGGTGAAGATTATCTTGCTGAACAAAAATGTTTAAGGATCATAAACATTTGTTTGCCACAGAGCTTATTTTCCTACAATAATTCAAAATTCAATGAAAACATAACATTGGCTTTTGTAGAGGGAATCAGTGTGATGTGTGATTCTGCATTGGCTTACAAAAACGACATCATCCCTGCAGCACTCTACAAGGTGATGATTACAGAGTTTTGATTTTAGCTTGTGCTTCTGCCCCCTCTAAAACCAATTATGACAACTTCAAAGTAAGACACCTGCTAAAATTTGGTTTCTTATTTTCTGTTGCCTGAAACTTAAAAAAACATTTTAAGGGCACTCATTTCTCATTAAAGCAAAAGCCTTGGAGAGGTGTTTTGGTAGCCAGATATGTCACCCAGACAGGGTTATCCATTGCATTGAAATTAATCAAAAAATGATGAAATTTTAGAGCAAAGTATCTGTTTAGGACAGCAAAAATCAGAACAATTAGTATTCAAGAATGTTATGATAACTTAAAAAAAGTCTTTCTTTACTAAATGCTGCCGTCATTTACTGTTGTCAGAGGCACTTAATTGTTTACCATTTACCTATGCTTAAGTATCATAAAATGTTCACGTTACACTTTTTAGGGGGGCATGTAAAACTGCAACATCACTGATATTCAGTATGACAGCACCCTGTTAAGATAAATTTCCTTTTAACCTTTTCTTACAGCAATCCTTTGATCTACAGGTTGGCTGATTCATTTTTTTGGAATTATTATAAGTATTTTGAGGTTTATTTATGCAACCTTGCTGACGGGCTGGATTTGGCTGCTTTGATCAGCGACCAACAATAATGAGGCAGCGCTGCTTTCATGCTGCGCAGCACTGGGCTGGACGGACACATTTTAAACTGATCAAATCCAATTAGATCTCAAGTATGTTCCAAAATGTGAATGGTGAGCTGGGTCATACCTTCTATCCATTTACAATATTAGTGGATTTGTTTTGGTGTATATGCTACAACTATGCATAATTTGATCAGTGAATATCTCCAAAATATTGAGGTTTAGCGAGTAACAGTCTCTCAACCAAGTATTTATTATTTAAAAAACTGTAGCAATCAAATACACTTGTTCTGCAGAAAAATACAACCGAGACGTGTTGCAAGGGACAGAAATATGTATCCTGGTTTAAGAATTAAGTGAAAGACTCTAAGGTCAACTGGCCAGCTCTACCATGAATAATTGATGATGGATGCTAATTCTGATGGACTGATGATGATACTTTTGAATTCTGAGATGAATGTTGAAAGAAACTCCCAGAAATGGTTGGCTGAGCCCAGCTTGTTAGCCCTTCATTCTTAAAGAAGTGTAAGCTGTAATTGACAGAAACATTGGGTTCCTGAACTTCAGTGAGGATCTGTCACTGTCACTGGATCAGCGGGACTGCACATGCTTGTTGAAGCCAATTACTCGAAACAGTGTTAAGTGTGTGTGGTGCTGCTGAATAGCCAGAACTCTGCAAATACAAATGCAATGTGCTGCTTGTCCATTTGCCTTCATTATTTTTGGTAGGTTGCAGGGATTTGGTGCTGGGTCTTGGGTCTACTCTTTATATAGATTGTTGTTCTGTTGAGTAGACGTTCACTCCTCTTGGCTTTGGTGTTTCTATTCTGTATTTATCCAGAAGGCAAGTAGCAAAAAAAAAAAAAAAAAAAGATTAGGAGTACCCGAGGCAAGAAAGTCAACCTCTGAAATATGTTGTAATCACAGCAGGAAATACAGCAATGTCTCAGTAAAACTGCTAACTGCTTTTAGTGGCACTATCCTGGCACAAAATGCAGTGATGTCTCTATACAACACAACATCTTTTACTAGCACTAACCAAGGTGGAAATACAGCTAATGGATCACTAAAAAACACCCGCATTTGGTGTCTATAAAGCTGCTGCAAACATAGTCATGACTTGCTAAAAACAGCCGATATAGTTGGTTTCAAACAGCAGTCTGCACCTAGGTTGTACAGTCAAGTAAAAGCAGCTGTTTTTTTCCTGCCACTATCGCTTGGCAGGCACCTAACAACAACCACTTTTGTTAGAAGTTTGGCAGGCATCTTGTCTAGGTGATGCTAGGTGTCCCTGTAAAAAACAAATGTTTTTCCTAGCAGTAAAAGCTTCTGGAAACACAGTGATAACTTGCTAAAAACAACCAATTTTACTGGTTTCAAACAGCGGCCTGCAGTGGTTTGTAGCTTGGCAGGCATTTTGCCTAAGTGTCACAGCTATATCTTGGTAAAAAACCAACCTCTTTTACTGACTCTATCCCTAATGGAAACATAACTATGATTTACTACAATTGGTGTCTGAAAGCCTGCTAGAAACACAGGGATGACTTGCTAAAAAAACAAAACACTGTTTTGTTGATCTCAAATAGTAGTCTGTAGTTTGTCAGGCATCTAAACAACTGATTTTGTTGTCAGCTTGGCAGGTGTCTCACCTATGTGGTGCAGTTATGTCTCTGTAAAAGCAACGGTTTTTCCTGGCACTATCCCTGGTGAAAACACAGCTACATGTCTAAAAACCTGCTTGAAACATAGTGACAACTTGCAAACAAAAAAAGCAAAAGGTTTTGTTCATCTCAAACTGTGGTCTGCAGCTTGGCGGGTGTCTCGCCTAGGTGTCACACCATCCACCATCCCCTCCACCCCTCAATGATAAAGTCAGCTTATATACTACATCACGTTGGAAATGTTGGCAAGGTGGACATTACATGCACCTGTATAAGAATTTGCTTTAAATGCCATTATTTTGGTCATATAACCACATCAACTTTTGAGTGTCAGGTTTGAGTTGGCAACTAACAGACCAGCTGTATCTTTAAATATTTTTCAGAATCAGTTCAGGGTTGCCAACACTAATGCTTTTGGCGTTGGACACCTCCTTTGAGGTACTGTCTCAAAGTGCTGACCAAACAAATAAAAGGCCACATAAGAGGGAGTAACAAAGCCATTCCCTGATGAAAAATACACCTACAGGACATAAGTTATATGAGCTACTGCTGTACACAGGACAACTCATCAACGTCAGGTTTTTCATTACATTTCAGCATCGAAATTGTTCCTTGAACATTACAGAGACAGTTTTCATGGCTTCATGGATGTTGGAATTTCTCTTTACTTCAGTTTTTTTTTTCTATAATCCAATTTGAGATGCCCATCAAAATTTAGGTTTTAATGAGGAAAAGCCAAAGCCTGTAAAAAAGTAGTTTAATGTCTGATGAGACTTGGCTGTTCAGCAAAATTACTTCATGGAGTACATGACATTACTTTAACATGACTTGTGGTGAACTTCATGAGCATCCAAAGGTTCATTTTACAATTCATTGTGAAGTTAGATTGACAGCTAAGACATGCTTTAGTAATGGCTTAAATGCAAAATGTAGTGTGTCTGGCCAATAACGTATTAAATTTAGATGTGTATTGACCCTTCGTCTTGGCCACATCTGAAACGTAGATCCATAATTGGTCTTGACGAGAGTGCTGGTAGAATTTCAGCCAAAACTTTTTTAAACTGCTCAAAGCCTAATGAAATGACCCTTCTGTCTCTTGCAAAGAGTCATAATCATTATGCAGAAGGCAGGAGAGAAGTTTCAAGTTGCTTTGTTTCTAAAGGTCTCTTTGGATTGTCAGGGTTCTCAGCATGATTCCTCTCCTCCGACAAACTCGCGCTCTCTGTATTCAGGGGACCAGTCTGATATCACAGACAGAATTGGTAATTAACACAAATCTTGGATAAACTGTATGAACACTGCTGACATGTCTATTTCCATCTTCATGGAAGTTGTCATGGAAAGTGTAGGAATTCCCACACCAGGTCATTAAGGATGTTGCGAGCCAGCAGAGCAGGAAATGCTGTCCTTCATCTTTAACCTTTTCTGTAAAGGTCAAACTTGCAGACTCTGCTAACAGAGGGATGCTGTCTTTGTAGGAGAACTGTATGAGCCCAGCTGCTTCTGCTGAAAAGAACCATGGTACATGCTGACATTTTTCCCTAGAGTCTGATTAAGCAAGGTTCCATTGTTTATTTACTGGTGACTTAGTTTTCTTTGCTTTTTTCTTTTTTCCCTAGCTTTTAATAAACATAATTTTCTAAATCTACTAATTCCTTGCAATTTCTAGAACATTTCTTACCAAGTTTTTCCTTTTGATTACTTTTTTCCGACAAATTTTTGAAAGAAATTGCACTTTTGCAAAGAAATGTGCTCAGGGTTCAAAGGTTTAAATACTTGTGAAAAGGCGTCTAAAAGCAGCAAGAAAAGTTGTCGCACTAGGTTTCAAAAGGTTAAAGGTTGTTTCAAAAATTGAATTTGTGGGTGCCCAGTGGCTCAGTGCATAGAGTGGGCACTCCATGTATGAAGGCCATGTCCTTGCCAAAATCAGCCACGGATTCAATTCCAACCCGCGGCCCTTTGCTGCATGTCATCCCCTCTCCCTCCTTCTTTCACACTATCGCTCTGTCCTGACAAAAAATATAATTAAAAAATATTAAAAAGTCTTTAAAAACACTACAAAAAAACTGAATTTGTGCTCACTGAAAGGTAGTCTAAGAGTGGGCTGAATTAGTTTAAAACAGTTCTTTTTTGTTGATTTTTTAAAATTAGGATTTCTTTTTTTCCCTGGTACTAAAGGGGGGGCAAATGACAAAAGCAAACTAAATAACCACAAAGCATACATATGGGTATCCACTATCGTCCAAATCGTTAATTTAAACATCGTTATCGGCAGAGAATTTCACAATCAGTGCATCCCTAGCTGCTATCTCGTATTTCAGATATTCCTGTATATATTTTTTAAAGGAGGGATGTTTGACCTGCAGTCTGCTCCTCCTCTCCTCCGCCAAACATTTAATCTGTGATTTCTGATTCAACAAGCTCTTTCCTCTTATTAAACACTCACAAAATAGTTATTAAATCATTATCAGGTTAGGGAATAGACTTTATTGTGATCAGTTTGTTACTGTGGATGGTAAAATGTTTCACCAGGCAAGATGGATTTTTGCAGCAGTGAAAAAAAAAATGTGAATAACACAAAGTTGCTTGCAGCAATGTGCCAAATGCTGCCTTTGACTCACTGATGCAGCATTCCCAGTTATCCGGGAGGCTACATTAGTAGTGTAAGATAATTATCTCACGCCTAAAGCTTGAATATTAAGTACAGTTGTTACATTCGTCTCCAGCAAAGTCACAAACAAAAGTTTTGTGAGCGAGCCTTGCATTTAAAGTTTGGGGTATTTTGATTTGAACTGTAGTCTTTGTGAGGGAGGCGATGTGGAGCTGGCTGTGACCACCTGCTGTGCAGCTAAGCTACACGTTGTTTGTGTTTGTGACTAAAAGATTATTTCAATGAAGGCTAGGAGTTTTTAGACAATTTAAGGTTTTGTTGGTGAGATGATAATTTGTGCAAATGATATTGTGCAAAAATATTGAATTGATGGAACACTCTTCCTGTGCCAAATTGTAATACTGTCATTGTTCCTCATAAGTCCCTTTTCTTTAAAGACCATGAGCTGCTCAGTGATGTTAGTCATGAGCCTAACCTCTCAGATCAGATGTGACTACCTCAACAAGAGATCATGGCCTTTACACTAAATGGGAGCAAAGAGGCCAAAATCCATTAGGCTCTTCATTCTGCTACAGCTGCAGAGATTACTCGAGAAAAAAAAAAAAGAAACGGGTCATTTGATCGTCCCCATCAGAGATCAGTGATGGAGGGTTTTGAGATCGGAGACATAACAGTTGCCAGCTAACACACAGGTCATTATGTATGAATTACTGAAATGGAAAATTTGTTTTTCACTGCGAGTTATGCTTGTTAGATTCCTTTTTCTTTGTGGCAGCACACCTGTTCCTGATCAGGTTGACTGACTGCCAGTGAGATTAAAGCCAGGCATCCTGTCCTGCACTGCATTACATGACACACACAAGATAAAAAAGAGAGAGAGAGGGAACAACTCTCTCTCTCTATTCTAGTTGTTTCTTTTTATTTCACTGAGGAAATGTGTACAAAAAATAGAGGCAAGTGAGCACCAACATAAGGCTCACAGCCCCTTTTGTGTTGAGGCTGCTCCAGAATGCTGCCAAGTTTTTATATGACTTGGTGAGGTGCACACTCCATTTACGCCAGCCACCATTACTGTGTTAAGTTTCCCAAATACATAGGTTAGTCCTAATCCTAAAAGCCCTTTTTCTTGTGACATTGAAAACAAAAGTTTGCTAATCAGTCAAACAAGAGTTCCTATTTCATACAGGTGTGTTCTGACAGAAAGCAAAAGCAAATATTTGCGTCATTGTGCATATTTGACCGCTGGGCTGTTATTAGCCTCAAACAGCCAACGGAGCAAATGTTAACATTAGCCGTAAGCTAACTAGCAAGGGTGCAGAGACCATGTGGGCATATTGAAGGCTACAGCTAATGTCTGCACACAGTCAATACAGTGGCTGTTTGGGCTGAATAAACACGACTGTGCAAACCACATAGACTTTGGATGTGGCTAAAGCTAGCAAAAAAAAGTGGGGTGAGTCTTTAGTAGTGTCAGTGCAATGCAGCTATGTTTATAGAGCAGATTCATAGTGCACATTTTAGATCTCTCTTAAAGGTGTTAAAATAAGTCTGCTGAAAACATTAAAAAATCACCCAGAGATAGTTATTTTCAAATCGACTCATTTATTTATCTCGAGGGAAACTGTGCAGCAGCTGCAATACAAAGTCAGAAGAGTGCAAATATAAATGATATATATGACTATGCTGATCAAATCTGCTAGTCACAGTTGTTATTTCAGCCGACAAAATCAGTAACTGGAAAAGACAAGCCTCCTTAACTCTACCTTTGTCTGAAAACAAGGCTCCAGATGAGTTCTGACAATGTCTCACTTTATTTGTGTGATAAGATCGTGTTTTGGTTGTTTGGGTAGACTATTTTCAATAGAAACATTGTCCCCCCGTGTCTTTGTGCCAAAAGCTGGCGTTAAGAGTCTGGTGACTCTGTGACAGGGCCGTCTGTCACGATGTTATTGGCATTCAGCAGCAGAGCAGCACTCGAGAGACCTGGGACTGCAGGGTTTTTAAACAGCGACAGGTGCCTCTTTGCTCAGAAAAACTTCCAGAGAGGGCTGCAGCAAAAGATAAAGGCAAATATATAATAAAGTCACATTTATTTGCGCCTTTGAAGTTGTGCATTTGATTATGTTGTTGTGTGAACTCGTATAACAAAGTCACATTTATTTACACTTTTTGAAGTGTATGAAAATGTATTTGTTTTTGGTTTTCGGGAGATTTACAACAGACACAATGTACAGCACAAGCTTCGCTGGGTTCTTGATATGAGGTGCACATTTCGTGCTTGCACTAAGCTCTAATTTAAAATGAAAAGGTCTTTAGCACACCTCACCATGCAGAGCGACTGGTTTGAGAGGTTTGCTACTTTCCCACAACTTCACTCCTGCTTCCCTCCTTTCTGCATGCTGACACCAAAGTGAACAGCAGTGCATCTAGTTAGAGCCCAGCAGCCACGACACAGAGCAGCAGCGACCAAAGAGGGCAGGGGAGGGGGAGGCGACATAAAAAAGAAAGACAGGTGTACATGAGCAAGACATTTTAAGGAGGTGGATGTGGTGGTAGTCCGTGCATGTGACACTGAATGAGGTGAAAGCAGTGATGATGGGAACAGTTTCAAAGACTAGAGTGGAGAAGACTGTGGTCTGAAGAGCAGAGTGTAACCTTGCTTTGGGCGGTTCGGGGAACGCATGGACGAATTCTGATGAGATTGTGAAATTTAAAGTGAACTCTGTGGAAGCCAAAGTGCATTGTCCTTGTGTCTGAATGGTCTGTTGATCAGCAGCCCGGTTCATGGCAGGGAATCTGAAAATGGCTTAATAGCGAATTATCGCTTCATTCTCATGGAAAACCCACACTTTTTATCCTCGGGTTTTAAGTGAATACTGTAAGCTCAGTTCAATATGAATGTTTCTCAAAAGCACTACAATTGACATTTCTGTGAACAATAGAAGTTAAGCAATAAGGTTGGCAATATTCTGTTTTATTATTGTCACCAAAGCCCATCAAGAGCCCCAAACCAACAATGAACTCATCCTACAAAAACTAAGTTGTTATCACTAGTGCATCATATGTGGATTAATCCACAGCTGAAAATAGTCCCCCATGTATACCAAATACTACAGTGCCCAACATTAATAAGACATTGCTGACTTTCCAAGGTGGCAGTTCACCCTTCGGTTAAAAACACAGTTTTCTTCTCACCCGTAGTGCTATTTATCAACATAGGTTATTCCGGTGTGAGATGCCAAATGTTTAAGATATCAGCTGTAGAGATGTTTGTCTTCTCTCCAATATAAAAGAACTCGGTATCACTCAGCTTGTAGTGCTCAAAGCGCCAAAAAAACCATTTGAAAAACTCAACAGCGACGTCTCTTTCCAGAAATCATGACCTGGTTACTCAAGATAATCCACAGACCATGTTGTCAGCAGGAACTATTTTGTTTTTGGCCAAACTACACCTGCCAACTGTATCTTCGCGCAGAAGGAAGTGTGCATCTGCGCATGGATGAGAGGCCCATGCTTGTTGCAGGGCAAGATGTAAGCATTAGTGGCGTCCCTTCTTAGTTGAGTTATAATACATATGTAGATGCACACTAGGCTTTAGATGTGTAACGATCAATCATTTTGCATTGATATATTGATTAAATGAGCAACGATCACGTATCGTCACTCCATATCGTCCTCTTTCAGATGCGCCTTCACTCTGAAATTCTCTGTCACCATAAAAAGCGGCAGGCAGATAATGACAAGAAGCCAAGATAAAGATGATGAGGGAACGCTTTTTACTCAAGAATAAACCATCAGTTTGTTTTCAGAGTAACTCTGGGTTTACAGACAGAGCACATGTCATATGTAAACAAAAGTCATTCTCCGGAAACACAATGTTCATGCCGGACATTTCACTTAGCTGACTTAGCAGCAATAGCTTCTCTGTTTCAACAATGTTCGACTGAAAAGACATGCATGCAGACCGAAATTCATCTGGGCTGTTCCGTCAGGATATTCAGTGGCTTAAACCAGCGGTGAGTAAGAGAAAGCATAAATAAATGACCACTAGTTGCTAATTTATGCAATGTAAAATGCTATTGACTTAGGCTAATAAAATGAGCAGGTTGTGTATGTGGGGGAAACGTGACTTACAAAAGACAGCTGTTTTGTCTATGATCCTCGCCATTGTATTTCCCTTATTAAACACAAAAAGACAACTTCTGATAACCTTCTGAATTCATGTTTCCCTATTTCCCAATTTAAGCTTGACTAAGCTTAACTAACTATGCTTAATTTCCTCTTTCACTTAACACAAAACACTGCATTCAAACTCAACAGGAACAAACAAAAAAAAAAAACTAACAAAAACCATCTTGGTCAGACTTGTTGGTTGTTTGGTTAGTTATTCTACTGTTCCAACAATCACCAGCTCTGCTTTGGTCAAACTAATTCCTTAATTCACTGAGTTAGATGTCAAATAAGCTGCTCTCCCATACGGTCTCTCTGTTCTCTCTCTGCTGTTGCGAGCATGACAAGAGCCGCTGTGTCCGTTTACAGTCTTGTAATGTTCACTTGCAGTCATTCAAGCTGCCTCTTGCACCACAATGACCTCCGGTGGCATGTGACGTGCACTACATGCAAAACATCCTCATTACAACCTCTCCACTATGAAGTTAATACAAAGACGATGGTCTATATTTTTGATAGTATTAAAAGTCATATCATCAGGATTTCCCTGGTATACCTTAATATCCTGATACTGCCTGGGCCTAATGAATGCTTCATTCTGGGCGGTAATATGGTTTGCGAGAAAGAAAATAGTTCACAAATGAACTGGTGTAGTGGAGTATTTTCAGAGTGTGTTATTAGTACTTTTACTTAGGTCTAAATCTAAATACTTCTTCTCCACTGGTACAGATTGTTCTTTAATTATTGCCTGGTTCCAGACCTTTAAATCCTTTAACTCCATTAAGTTGGTGGATTTCTCTGGCATTGTGACATTTAACATTGGTTTCTTGGTTAAAACAGAAAGAGCCAATGAGCCATTGTTGAGTGTTTTCAAGGAGTGCACCGGAACAAATGAGTATTGATAACATCAACAGTGGCTGGTACAGACAAGATAGACTTACTGGACTCCACTCTTAAAACCCCAATAAAACAAGTATTTTGTCATGGCTTCGCATCAGTGTGGACTTACAATGGCAATAGATTCAAGCTGACATGTTGGTTTCTAGTGATTTGTTGGGGAAAATCAAATCCCCTTCCCTCAGAGATTGGTTGGAGTAGATGCTCTGGTACTCCTAAATGTTTCCTTGCAAAACAAACAATGCAAGTGCAGACCCTCCTATCAGTACTGTCCAGATGCAGGTCTGTGCGTACTGTGATGATGCCAGTATGGTTCAGTTACTGGAGAAATCTTCAGAACTGCCAGGGTTCCCATCACGAAATCCAACATTAAAATGTATGAATTCATGGTGCTGTGAGGTGCCTGGGATAAAAGCATCGTCTTAATAGTGTATTCTCTGTGGAGACGCCTTCATGAGCTGCACACCCACCAGCTGACATGGTACTGTACTATTCTGACTGAGAAGGCTGGATGGATCCAGGGATGGTATGATTTATTTACACAAGTCACACCAGGGTGTGTCTGAGGCCTTGATGATTAGTATATACAGTCCCTCCCATGAAGCTATGTTTTGAACCTTGAAGGAGTAATTCTGCAATTTATTATTGCACCATATATTTGTGAAAACCTGTCTAATGATAATAAACGCCCACATCTTTACACCCCCAGTTTGCAATACAGGCTTTCTGTAAAAAAAAATTTAGTCCAATTTAAAAGCCTGGTTACAATACTGCTACGTAGAAATCATAACAGTGATAGAAATAGGAAGAAAAAGAGGAAAAAAGTCAAAGTACAACATATAATTGGATGCAGTATAACCTGCTCCACTCCTGTCTCCGATCTTCCACAGCCAGACAGAGAGCAGTTACACAAAACAAAGTCATCTTAGCACTTACATTTATAGATGTGTCATGCACTTATTTATTCACTTACTTTTCTGTGTAGTCACGACATAGATGTGCTTTTAAAAAGAAAAAGCCTGCACTGAGCTTTTAAATCTTTTGTGCGTAGTGGTCTTGTGATCGCTCTATTTACAGAACCCTCTGAGCGTCTGCATGACTAAGTGGTAATAGCAGAAAAACTGCAAAGACATGTCAGTTGATATTGTCTTTAAAAATAGAGTACTACTACAAGTTTGATACTTGATTTGATGCTCAATACATCCAGTGTGTCTCATTACTTTCCATGATGAAAGGAACTAACAGTATGCAAATGTAGGTTTAGGAAGATAAATTCAGAGAAGTGATTATTTCCACCAGCTCAGTGTGTATTCTGTATTTAAACTATTTTGCCTTCAGCAATAATTTTACAATATAAGTATTTCAATGTGGCTTTGGTGTGATTGCAATCAAAGCCACATAATCTTCTTACACTACATAAAACTGTCATGTCTGAATTTTATGGAACAGAAAGGAAATATAAAGAAATATCGTGTTTATGAAGTGGAAAAACATTAAAATATATGAAGGGGAAAAAAACTCAAATTTGCCCTTGACTTTAAGCACAGCGCCACTCTGATTGGGGGTTTTGTTGAACTGGATCACTTGTGTCAAATCTCTGATACCCCTCGACATGCTGACTGTAATTAGTTCCAAGATTAATCCGCACAAGCATGGTCAAATGTGGTCTCCTCCCACAGTGCTCGTGAAATAAAGGCAAGCACGGATAATCAAATAATAGGTGAATATCAATGAATAGACCAAATCACTTCAGTCCCCGGCTCCCTTATGCAATTATTTCCTATTCACATTAATTATTGCTAACAGATGACACTAATGACTTTGAGAGGAAGCTGGCCGTGGCAGCCTTGCAAACGATCAATGCTATTTTAAATGGGGTCACAACACTTTTGACACCTTTGGGTCCCTCTGATTGGAAATGGCACCGATGCAAACAGAGTCAGCTGCACGCCACTGAATAATGCCAGGAGTTTCAAGTTACATACTGGGCTTACTACACGGGACCTAAATCCTTCACAGATACGTGGAACATAAGCCATGAAGCAAAGATGTTAAACACTGGTCTTTTCTTATCAAGACTTCCACCTTCTGCCTTTTCAGTAATATCAACTTGACATTAAAAAAATCGTAGTTAATTGCAACCCAGTTGTTTGAGTCCATATTTCATTCCATATAAATAGGCCATATAAATATAAAGATAAATGGTGTATATAACAAGTAGGACTGGGCGATAAAAAAAAATTAAAAAAAAAAACTGAAAATCTGAAAAACAAACTACAGATGCCAAGGAAATTACTCAAAACAAGTTTTGCTTTGATTTTAGCAATAAGATTAACAAAGGCAAACTGAAAAATGTAGAGGGGTTCAAGTCAGTATTGCACAGTTCTGAATATTATACAGTTTTGTAGTTGAAATAGTAGAGTATTAGAAATGTCCAATTCTGAAATCAAACACATGGCCTGTCATATATTTGCAAAATCTTGATACTGACTATTGGGATAATGACATGACTGGATAACTAGCTCATCTTATTGTTAAAAGTGCCGTCAAATTAGATTTACAGTGCGTCAACAATACGCTTTTGACTCTTGCTAACATAGCATTAGCAGAGCCAAAAGCTTCCATGAGCTCTGGTTGGGGAACCAGAACCGTTCTGACCTCCCTTGTCGTCCATTAACTCCTAATAATGGACACCTAACTGGACGTTAACCACTACATAAACCAATCAATCTATACACCTTAAAGAGACAAATAACACTAGATGATCACTACAGGGCTGTTTCAGATTTACAGCAAGGGAGTCTACTTCAAAATAAAATGTAAGTGATAAAATATGCAGTCTTTTCAAAGCCTTAACACTTCTTTTAAAGCTACAGCTGTCATCACATCTCTTTAAAA
The DNA here is from genome assembly GCF_026936395.1 of Plectropomus leopardus. Lineage (NCBI taxonomy): Eukaryota > Metazoa > Chordata > Actinopteri > Perciformes > Serranidae > Plectropomus > Plectropomus leopardus. The sequence continues at coordinate 5,925,980 of NC_142185.1, forward strand.
CAAGTATTTTGCATCAGCTGAAGACATCTTTTGAGACATTCTGTGATATCTAGTTTCTACAAGGTTCTATGAGTTATACTCTTGCCTGCTATTACACTGTTCTATTTAATCAAGAGGCTTACAATGTACTTTTCTTTCCTCTGTCACTTGAGATGAACAGGCATAGTGTGGGAAAATGGTTGCCACTGAAAGATATAATTAAGCATTATCTGAGTCAGAGGAACAATATGTGAATGTTGATTTTGGCTCATTTTGTAGACTCTGGCCAACACAAAAGCATCATCATCTAATAGTTGCCAGTCACTGTGCAGTTACGTTTGAAATATGAATGAACTGCAGACACACCGAGAGGCTCCGTGCTCAGTGAAACGTGTCAGAACAGAGGCATCATTTGAACGTGTTTCATTAAGCAGCTCCCAAAAAGTTATCATGATACACCTGCAATACCAGACAACATAAAACATGTATTTTACAGGGGAATAACTAAGAAGTGGAGTGGAAAATGTCATTCCATTCCTCACTTAGCCATTGGTTGGAAAGAGACAGCTATGTATCCAGCATATTGATTCTTTGAGATCTGTGACAGAGACAAATGGAGAGCCATGGGGCATTCTCATAGGCTGTTCAGACTGCAAAGACAATCTATTGAATATAATGTCAGGGATAAGGGGGATGAACAAACATGGAGATCACGGGGACAAATGTAAGCCATAATAACAGCATTTGTTAGTACTGATAAATTAAACTGCATATCTTTTAAATATGTCTCTCAATGTCAATGCTGTTTTAATGTAACCCTGGAATGATGTCATACTGCATGTTTTCCAAATGTATTTTGTAACCTGAAGTCAGTTTCTTTATATCATTTGCTTAATTTATGTTAATTGATTACATAATTAATTATTTTCCAGGAGATCCAAAGGAACGGAAAAGCCAGCATTCCTGCAGGAAGATGGCCCAGCCTGCTTAGTCTAACGTGCCCACGCAGTAGTGGCAGCGGCAGCAGCAGTGAACTGTCACTATCCAGTGCTTGTAGTGAGTACTCCAGTGGCTCCCACACTTGGGCAGAGGGTCGTGGATTCTCCAAGCAGGTGGGTTTCATTCATCTTCCTTATATTTTAGGTGTAAGGAAGTTTCAAAGTAAAATACTTATTCACCTTCTTCCTGAGAGGGCTACTTTAATTTATTTATTTATTTTTGGTTCAATGCCAGAAGTTGCATCCAAAATTCATGCACCTTAGCACCATGTTTCATGGGGGCTAAGAATAAGGTGGATAGCCTTTATGGCATTTTGTTAAAAGACAATTGATCCATCCGTAAATGCAATTAAAATAACTATTAATATGTCTTGTATTGCACAGTGTGCTGCAAGCCGGGACAAAAGGATGAGCACAGGTTCAGTATCAAGTAATCACTCCGCACAGATCGAGCCGACAGAACTGGGATGGAAGGAAGGCCACATTCTGAAAGGTCTGAAGCGCCTCCAAATGTGCAGCTCCAAGGAGGCATCCTCACTTGCATCTGTGCCACACTGCAAAGATTGTATGACCTCCAACGAGGGCATATACTCACTTGGTGTCAAGGGTATCCAACAAGGGAGTACAGCCAAGCAAGTAGCTCCTACAAGTAAACCTTTTAAGGCTGGAGCAGGGATTGCTGCCCCAGACTCTGATGATGCAGATGACGAGTCAACTAAACTGCAAAATAGGAAATCCAGTGACCAACCAACAAAAGAGCTTGTTTGCTTGGAAAAACTGGATGTTACAAGAGATGATGACAACAATTTTAAAGAAGACCCTGTCAAAATTGCAGGGGATTCTGGTCTTTTTCCCTCACCTGTTACAGACAACTTCTTATTTTTAGAGGGCCCAACCGTGAAACCTGGGGTAAGCCCAACAGATAGCCTTACACAACTGGACGAACAAAACAAAGATTCTTTAGAAAAAAGAAAGCCTTCAGGCTTAAAGTTAAGTGACAGAAACAATAACCAGGAAAGGTCTACTGACCGTAAATCCAGACTTGATCATGTCAAAAGACAACAGAGCAGACTTAAGCAAGTCGAAGCAGGGACAAGTGATGTGAGCTCCTCTACTCAGCATTCTACAAGAGTTCTGAGCTGTGTGAGTGTAGCCAGACAGCGCAGCTCCTCAATGGAGGTTCCCCACTGCAGAGACCAAGCGAGTCAAGCTAGCAGTGAAAGCCACGACTACAGCATCTCAGAATCTCCACAGAGAAAACCCAAACCTCAGCTTTGCGACTCAGCAAGAAAGGCTTTCATTCTGCGGAGCAAGAGTGCAGATGGAGGGAAGGAACAAGCGAAGCATACACACTCTCCTCTCCACCAAAAGCTTATTAAGGGTCACAGGTCCAAAGGACAATCAAACCCTCCAGGACATAGTGTTACCAACAAAAGGCCAAATCTCAGTAAAACACAATGTTCAAACAAGGGATCATTATCTAATGTTGAGAAAGATGAGGACATTGTGGTATCGACAAGTTCCAAGTCTCTCAAGAGTGTGCGCTCTCCCCTTGCTTCCCCTGTAAAACATTCAAAGACATTTAAGCCTCCAGGGATCAATGAATGCTCTAAGAGCCCAACAAAATCACCATTGCAGATCCCTCGACTTCAATCAAGCAATGAGTCTTTGGAAGAGAGCATCTATGACAACTTACCCTGCTCTCCGCGAAAACAACGACGCCAAGACCAGCACTGTGATGGTTCCCATTCAGAACATAGATCTCCGTCCCCACCACCACCACCAGGTCGAACTACTTCTCTTGTCCTTAGGCCCAGTTGTGACAGCTTACCCAAAGCACACAAATCTGCAGGTCTGGCTCAAAGCTCTACTACTGGGAAGACAACATCGACCCCCACCAAGCCACAATCAAATCTTTCCTCTTTTTTACAGTCTCAACAATCCAACCCAACAAAGGACAATTCTAATACAGCCTCTCAAGTGGATGCTGATGGTAAGCCACTGAAAGATATCCCTGCCAAGCTCTACAATACCCACTCATCCAAGATGCCACCTGTCCCACGTCAAGAGTCAAAGCCTTCAGACTCAGTCCAGCTATCTATGGACAGGACTGCCATATGTCATGATGAAAATGGCATTCCCTCTATTTTCCCATGTCAGAGCATCTTACAAAGATCCCAGCAGAGCATTAGTGAGCCAAAACTTTCAGAAGTCTTGCCTCAGGCATATTCTAATGTTTACTACCATGGGATTGCCAATAATCCCCAGAGTTCCACCTCAAGAGCTGTAAAAATGGCTCTTCCCATGAATGCTAAGTCTCATGAGGCAATTGCTGGACAGGAAACCAGTACCTTCCTAGTTTTCGGAAGAAATAAAGAAGATGATCCAAACTCTACTGCAAAAAGTATCCAGACCTTCCAGACTTTTACATGCGACCCCCAGATGGTACATGAATGTGGTGCTCAAGACAGAGCCCGCAAAAAGATTGAGACCCGCTGCAACTCACTGGATTCTGAGCCCTCAGTACAACCTGTAGCATCAGACAGCGGTGTGATGTTAGACTGGGGATTTGATGAGGAAGGTTGGTTGTTTAAACGGTCTGTGTCTGTGTCAACCAGACCTCCCATTAAACCAGTGATGGGCATGAACGGGGCAAAGGCTCGTAGCCAGAGCTTTGGTGCACGCTATATGGACAGGCCAAGCTTCAACAGATCTGGAAAGGTCCGTACCCAGATCAAAACACACTCAGGGAGCTCCTTGAACTCTCTCAGTGATGTCCTTCCAGGAAGTATGAGTTGCTCCAGTAGCTACCATTGTCCAATGAATCGATCTCTTTTAAACAACTTCTTGATTGAAGAGGGCCTGACAGTTCCTGCACATCTGGGGTCCTCCAGTGAAAGACTTCAAAGTCTTAAACACCAACGAGAACAGGCGAGGCGCCTTCAGATTGAGCAACAGTTTTCAAGCGCCTTTGGTGAACCAGTTTCTGAAGAACCAGAAAGACAAAGTACTATAACCACAATCGAAGAGAAAGTGATGCTTGGCATAGAGGAAAACTTGCACAAGTCTCAGGAACAGGAGAGAACTAGTGAAGTGAAGCAAAAATCTGGCTCAACCTTGGCAAATTGGTTCGGTTTTCGTAAAAGCAAGCTTCCAGCTCCAAGCATTAAAAAGACTGATCCAGCAAAAATAAAAGAGGAGAAAAGAGAGCAAAAGATTACATCACTTCTGGGAGGAAAGCAGACAAAGTCTGACAAAAAGAGAGACAGAAGAAAAAGTGATGGGAAAGACTGGTAAGAAATTTAGAATTAATAATATTTTTTGCTTACTTTTAAGATCTTCACTATGATTGAAATTTCATCTAAACACTAAACCTCTAAAGCTTGACAATACAGCATATTTCTTCATAACTTATTGCCAGTCAAGAAGTTTATTGTCTCAGATGTCATAAGTCATTTTTATCAAGTGTTCCAAAACACATCTGTCAGTCTCTTTAGCTCTGAAACCATCTGAGACACATTTCATCCAGAGGTTTTCAATCGGTATGGGATAATTTGTCAGTGAAATCACCCTGGGTGTGTTGAGTCAATATCAGAGGATCTCAGTACGAAGTGATCTGTTGACAAACTGTTTTCTTTCAGCTCTGTTGGGAGAAGGGAGTCTCACGATGCAGTGCGCGCATGCATCTCAATGCCCTGCCCAGGAATGTCCCTGAATGAGATACAAGGACATACTGACATCATCGGGGACCCAAAGGTAAATTAAATCATTACCTAATACAAACAGGTTAAAGTTATCATATTGGTAGGCAGCCAGTTTTAGTTCTAATCACAAAAATGTCTTTTCTACATAGGTGTGTATCCAAACCCTGTTTTTTATGTTAAGTATGTTTGTTTCAGTAATATTACTGTAAATGCACTAAAAAGACTCAGATAAAAAAAACAGAAACAACAAAAGACTGAAGAAAAAGTAAAGATTCATAGTTCTTAGCAGGTGCACAGGTTTGATTCCAACCCAAAGCAATTTGCTGCATGCCATCCCTTTTCTCTCTCTTCTTTTGCGTCTATCTTCAGCTAAAGGAGAAAAACACATTTTTAGAAAGAAAGAAAGAAAGAAAATGCACTTAAAATAATTGTTGAAAAAATATACAGTGGAAGCAAATGAAAACATAATAATCATTACATGACTGTTTTAACAAGTGAGAAGTACTTCAGGCTGATTCCACTAACTGTCCCTCAAAGTCTCTTACACACAGTTTCATCATTTTGGCCTTTATTACCAAACCTCACTTTAAGACCTTTAAATTTATCACAGTGTCCATAATTTTACCATTGGAGCCCTTTAATTCATCCAAAGAATGTATCAATAATTCAACAAGTGAAAACATTAAGTTTTCAGAAATCAGACACACTATGTCATAGTTTGAATATTTGATTATTATTTAGAGTACAAAACTTGTGAAACTATGAACAGAAACGTCTCCACTGAGAACTGCTTGTGGAAGACAATGTTAAGCAAATGCAGTGCCTAGAATCAATCAAAAGAGAGTATCAGTGGGGTGCCTGGTGGCTCAACGGATGGAGCGGCGCCCCATGTGCAGAGGCTGTGTCCTCGCTGTGTTAGCCGCAGGTTCGAGTCCAGCCTTGGCTCTTTGCTGCATGTCTCCCCCTCTCTCTCCCCCTTTCACACTCACACTGTCCTGTCAATAAAAGGCAATAAAAGTCCCAAAAAAACATAGTGTGTCTTCACTGGAGAGATTCATTAATGCATTAATTAGTCACATTATGGCTATGAAATTGTCAAGGTTAAGTGTTCATTGCCAGATAGAGCAACACAGGGATTACTACTGACAATGTGCATGTAGAAGTATAGAAGAACATGTAGGTAAAGTCTTTTTTTGTCCTTCAACAAAAACACAAAGATGCAGATGATGAACCTGAGAGCCGATGGTGAAAATGGATCTACAGTGAAGAACGCCAACCAGGAGGCTGTAATAGGTCAGATTTTTCTGTTCTCTTTTGCATAGAATTGTCCATAATTCCTTTCAGTCACTGCAATTCTTAATAAACCCTCTTGAACATCTTAGTCCCTGAAAAGCAAAACTTGGCTAACTAACTAAGTCTACTTGCAAACTAGCAATGTTAGCTGTGTCAATTTTAGCATGCTAGCGTTAAGGTTCTATCTGTGCTTACCATTTTACAGTTTGCAGACAGAAGTGAAGACCAAATATGACACATATGTGTAAGTCATAAACATGATGAATATGCTAACAAGTCAAACAAACATGCAAAACGCTGAATTTTGTCAGTGTGTCCTTTTTCCGCCATATTTATGTTCATTTTATTTGTTCTAACTCTGCATTTGTTTATGGCTTTGGGTGGAAGTTTGAATTGGGGCTGATGGAAACCATTTCACCATGGTTGTATTTCATGCAGAGTTTGCCCTTTAATGGGGATAATATATATAGCCTTGACTGCTCATTTTCACATATCCATGCACTGAAAATTTGCATGCGCAGGCTCATCCAAGCAGGATGAACCTCTTCATCCATATGGAGGCCCAAGTGTCCTCCTGATCTTGCCTACATGAATAAGTTGGTGTGAGGAAAATCAACTGGATGTTTTAAGCCCTGACTTTCTATAAAGCTGGTGATTTTGAGGTGGATTGAGGATTGGATTATGTTTTGTTTCTGTTTTTGCTGCACTTTGAAATTTCAGTCCTAGATTCCATATTTGAGATCAGTTAATTAAGTTGAGATAAGTGGCAGAAGTGGACCAACAGTCCTGTTGTTTGAAAGATAAGCTTTAAAAGCAGTTTTTAGAATCAGCAGGATGGGAAAGGGTTTATTTTAGTAAGTCTCACTAGAGCAACACTGGTTAATTACACTCACTTTTTGAACAGTATGTTTCATAGAGTACAAAATTACAGCAGGCTTTGGTAATGCACGACACACTCCTCAGGCCATCAAATCCCAACCGACTCTGGGCTGTGCATGTAGCACACATGCCAGTTTGTTTAGCTCTTAGGGTCTGGCTCTCCTGAGCTTTTTCAACTTGTTACTTGCCTCATATATGATTCTTAATTAGGAACATGCTTTGGGGTAAATTTGCCCAAAAAAAATATTTTTTAGGTGAACAGAGAGGCCAAGTGCTTTGTTACATGTAGGAAGGGAAAATTAAGGTGCAGGGCTCCACAGTGCTACCAATTCACTCACAGTTGCACCTAAACATTGATATGTGCAAACTTTAAAGATAAAGTAGGAGCACAGTGTGCGATTAAAGAAATGCCATAACAGAAACACTTTTTTAAAACTAGAGGGCATTTAATTTGAAATGACAAATACAGTAAGTGGTGACAGTAACTTAATCACATAGTCACATTTTCATACATCCATGACTCTCAGACACACAACTTTCTCTTGTAAAAACTTTCGGTCGGCGAGTAAATCTCGGACGACCATTTGCCACATTGGGGGGCAAATGCTTGTACCAAAATCATGTAACTAAACTTTGCTGAGAGTCTCTGCTTCGTTTTGGTGTCATTTAGGAGCACACAGCCCAGCTGCTTCTCTGTTCTTGCTGTCCGCCACACTCTCACACACCTGCACCAGTGCAGCAAAACCTGACCATCTCGGGCGCTACTATTTCTGCGACACTGTGTACTGTACAGGACATCAGCTGATCCACTAATCTCTCATTTCCCGCCAGTCACATCTAGCTAGCACTGTGCGCACAGGCTATGAAATAATCACACGTAGGACCCTGTAGTTTGAACCAAGACAGCAAACTCTTCACTCTGTCCCACAATCAGCAGCAGAACATTAGCGCCAATACCTACATTATTACCTTTCACAATAAGAGCCCTAAACATAAAGAATGCATCACTGCTTACCAGATTTAACTTATTTACATGATAAATGTGGTGATGAGTTTTTCAATATATTGAAATAATTTTGTTTTAGATTTTCCTCTGGTGTCTTGTTTAAGTTGGCCTTCAACATAATACACTATTATCTAAGTGAAATGTACTGAAACAAACATTTTGACCAATAAAAAAATATGCTTGGCCCATGTATTTTTTCATCTAACAGCCACCACACTCAATAGTGAAACATAATTTGGATCTGTGCTTATTTTTTGTGTGCTCCTGAATTTTTCCATATAGGAGCATGTTTACACCTAGGGAAAAAAGTTAGCAGAGTCCTGATGTGCTCTTGAAAATGAAAAAAAAAATTGGAATACTGGCTAAGTGTCAGCTGGTTTCAACCTCACAAGATCCTTATCCACATGGAAAGAGTAAAAGCAGATCATTTACACCTGAGATACTATATAGACAATACACTGGAAATAAACATTACTGTCTCACATTATAAAAGGGGGAGACTTATAAAAGGGGGACTTGAAGAGCGCAGACCTCTGCCAAGGTCAAATACCCTATTGAGCAATGTTATCAAAAGTGAAAAATAATCTATGTATCTGCCCCGTGATTCCGCTCCAAATTTAATGGGTTTTGTCTTGGCCCATGCTACATTCTTCCACCAAGTTTTATGGGAATGGGCGAGTTAATTTTTCTGTAATCCTGCCGACAAACATACAGAACTAAAAACTCTAAGTGAGAAACAGCTTGAACACTTTTAGGTTTTTCTCTATACTCAAAAGAGTGCACAAGGTTGATGAAATTTGAGTAACGGTATTCCAAAAAAAAAATACACAGAGATCACCTTAAACATTTTGGAAGGGATCCTGTATCATATTGGCGTTTTCTCCCCGTATAGGTCTGCTTGGTTTTAAAGCATTTTAGATCTAGTTATCAGGTTTATCAAGACTGACTGTCCTTAGGTCCCTTTCGCATCACTTCTGATTAACCTTGTGTGTATTTGAATTGTGTACGTTGTTTTTAAAATGAATTTATTCACATCATGCTCGAGTAGGTTTTCCGCCTGTCTGTTTTAAATTGTGCCCAAAACTTTGGACCAGAAAGTATGCTGAATAAGTCAAAACCCTCGAGGTACATTTGGCTTTGGTCGAGTTGCCATTCAATGACAATCTGCAGCAGATGTGATCTCTCTAGCTCACTCCTACCCACACTCATAAGCTTTTTTTCCATAACCAGTTGAAACTACAGGTGGCAACTTGGTCAAAAAGAGAGAGTGAAACTGAAATAAAACAGGAAGTGAAACTTCTTTTGGTCCTTATTTAATTTTGATAACTTACTAAATTAAAAAATAGCAGCAGATAAAGCTCTGCACATCACTCAGGTAGAGGACTGGTGACAGACCCTGCTGAAATTTCATTGGCCAGAGTGACACCATCGGCAAGGCACTGCAAATATCAAGTATGTTTGATACGGGCGGACGCCTGCCCTTAGGGGTTAATCACCTCATTAAAATTTCAGCATTGCACCAGCTAAGCATGCTCATCCAAGCCACTGCTGAGTGGCTTAACTTTGCCTTCAGCTGTGAGCTGAATTATACCATCTAGAGTTGGCATAAACTTGTTGGGCCTCACGTAGAGCCGACGGAGTAGTTTTCAACTCGATCCTATAAAGTAAGGCGAGACAAACAAAAACAGGTGCAGTCCAACCAATATTAAAATTCTGTCTGTACTTTTACTCTATACAGAGAAACTACATATGGACATCTTTTTGGATGTGGCTGTTGGCTACATCTCATCAAATTAGTCTTCTCTCTTATTTTTAAGGTTAAAATACAATTATAAGGAAGTTAAATAAAGTACTTTTCCAGTTATATTTTTTAAAAAAGTGTTGTTATTATTCACTGTGAGCAGGCAACAAACTAACAGCTCCCCTGTTCAAATATTACTAATATTTGCAAATCATAGTGGCGCTCCATCATTCCAAAATGTGACTAAATAATCGCAATCTGGAGCTCTGCAAAAGCCCCGCTTTGTGTGTGTGTGTGTGTGTGTGTGTGTGTGTGTGTGTGTGTGTGTGTATGTGTGTGTGTGTGCGCGCGTGTGAGGCAGAGAGCCACAGGGGAGAGCGTGGGAACCAAAAAGCCAATGGCTTATAAAAATGCTGTGACAATTTTCACTCGATTTTCACGATAATCATTTTATATATTGCAAGTAAAACAAGCCATAGTTATTTCAATACATTGCCCATCCCTAGTGGGCATTATGCTTCTGCAATGATGCTGTCTCAATATCTGCAGCTGTATAAGTGCTGTATGAGCATCAGCTTTTAGCCGAGTCAGTGGGATACACTCACAGGGACTCACATGCACTACCACGCTGTTCATAACCTCACCTTCTAACACAACAGAGAAGTTTGGATTACAACTCGCACAGAGGGAGAGTGGCTTCATTCTCTACTCAGGATGCCATCTTTACATAGCAAATAGTTTTTTGTGGATATATTAATGTTCTGAATGTTGCATACAGCTCCTTTTCTAAGCAGTTAAGTAAAATTAAATTTGCTTCTATCTGATATATCTCTTGTAGTTCGTTCATTCTTCTTCTCGTTCATTTTTTTTTAAATAGGCCTTTGACAAAAAGGCATGACATTAACAGTTTCAGATGGACTTCGAAGAAGGATATGTTTTCTCACCACAGAACTGAAAGCTTAAGCTAGAACATATTCTCCCCCTTTTCACCTTCTTGTTTTGCTTTCCTCCTGCATTTGTACTTAAAAAATAAATACATACAATGGGTTTCTGTCTAGCTTAAGAGGTAGAAAAAAATCTGACTGATCTCTGACTGAAGACTCATTGACTGACATTTAAAGTTTTTGCTTTTTTTATAATTTGTAAACTGATATTCACTAGAAAGATGCCCTTTGAGTAAAGATGTGACCATAGATTCCTTCAATTTATGCGCGCACATGACTTCTCTTAACTACACTCTGTTCAGTTGAAAAACAGCATAATCCTACGTATCCTAAGTAGCCTTGACATAATTCCTAATGTTTTAAAATCAAATTAGAAGGTCATTACTGCAGTGTTTTCTTGTGACATTGACCAGTTATTGATTGAGCTTGGTACACCAGCACAACCTCAGCATCCATGTTAAAGGCTTTTTGAAGCTAATCAATTCTCAGCCTCTGTGATTCTGTCTTCTCTGGGAAGACTGTGTCACAGCGGTTCTTGTTATCTTCCAACTAAAGACCAAAATAATCAATAATGTCTCTGTTCTAAGTCTCAATGTTTTTGTTCTTGTTTAAAGCAAGGTAAAAATAACTATTTTCATCCCAAGCAGTGCTTTAATTTTTATTTCATGGAAGCAACTCATACTTTAAAGCTACTTTGCGCAAGTGAGGTGTTTTCAATTTTGCATATACTGACATTTGGAACTTATACATAATATGATGTGAGTAGATATTTCAATTCAAAAGTAGTATGTGTAAAACTGGTCCTATAGTACTGCATGTTTCTGTGTTATGTAGCCTAATAATTTTACATGCATGTCACATTTTCTTAAAATGTGACATGCACATTTTGTGTCACAAATGTGTCACATTTTCTTAAAATGTGACACATTTGGAGAAAACTCAAGTGAATAATAAGAAAAAAGTGAAGAAAAATGAGCTTGTAAAAACCGAAGAAGAGGGGTGTAAAGTCTCATGTGTGCGTGCCTTAATTAATAAAAGGGGAGCAGCTGTTGCCTTTGCTCCAGCATCAGATTGCCTGCAGGTTCCTGCCACAGGGTACATATTAAAACATGAGCCTGCACGACAACAGCTAGAGGATATCTTCTCTTATTTTGATTTTGTGCACACTGGACGGATGGCTGCTGTGACACATCTTGACTTCTACTTTTTGTTTTGAAAGGTGCATGATTCGCTGATCTAAATGTAGATGAACAGAAGTGAAAATTATACACACTCCACGTATTTGAAATGTGTGCTTCAACAGAGGCTTATTAGTGTAACAATTATGTGTAATTCTGATAGCCTGGTAAGACCATCCGGATGATGTGAGCTCAACATTCTGTTCTGCTCTCTGTATCAGTCTGGACTCTGCCACCCTAAACACTTTCAGTGGGTTGGAGAACTCGCCTTGACAGACAAATTTCTTTAGTTAATCCGGGTGTTAGCACTAGCCTCTACTACACACATACATGTTACGTTAGACAGTTAAAGTAGATCTAAAAAATACAGTTTATTTATATTTTCCATTTGTATGTGATGTTTATCTCATTGAAAACAATACTCATGATCTTCTTCATCCCTTACGGAGCCAGTTAGTAAATTAAGCTTCTGCCAAATCCAGTCAGAAGAATGGCGAAAACGTCTTTTCCACAGAAAAACTCCACAAGGCCCTGATTGGCTGCCTACGCTGCAGCTCGCTCTCATTCAGAAGTCTGATAGCGCCAATTTGTCAGTGACTTATGACACCAAAAGCCACCTTTCATGACAGTATGATATGCCGCCGGGCAGCTTCTGTTTGTAGCACGGCCAGACGGAACCTTTCACAGTGTTATGGTACGCTGCTCATCAACACCAGTATTATACACAGACGGATAGTTTGTAATGTGGCTGGACAGAGCCTGTCACAGCCTTATGGTATGTTGCTTCACAATGTCAGGTAGAAGCGCTGCCAGTTAAAAGTAATATAAGGAGTTTGAAGGTCACTATAGTGCAGGAGGGCAGGAAGGGCAGCTGAAGGGTCCAACAAACCCCAGACTTTCACTTGGGAGCCTGATGTTCACTTCTCATATTAATGTATAGCCAAACCATTATGTTTTTTCCTGAACCTAACCACATTCTTTTGTTACAGCAGCATTAGTTGTGCTCAATCCTAGACACATGCTTTTATTGACATCCCCTAACACCAACTGACAAAATGATATGAATGTAAAGCATTTGGGGTGGCAGCAAGTCCAGACTGATACAGAGAGCAAAACAGAATGTTGAGCTCACATCATCAGAATGATGAGACTGTCAGGCTATAATTTGGAGGCACAATGTCAGACTTTTGATTGAACAATGCAGATTTGGCATCTTTAATCTCATCGTTGAGAAAATAACTGTGTGGGTTTGGCAGCTGTGTTTGACATGCTGCAAATAAAAATACACACATTGGTAGTGTAATTAAGTTTCATTTCATATGCCATTCCGTGCATTTCATATTCACAGTGTGATCAATGCATGCTACTCGTCATACTCTCATTAAACCATGTGTGTAATACAAAGCAGCAGTTCAAGTGAGCTTGATTTGCATTGGCCGAGTCATTCTCTGTGGCAGGGCTACATATGGTGTAATTAGCAAAATCATTACCCAGCACAACACTTATGTGTAATCAGATTGTACTGAACCACCATTTTTCAACTTTAAGAGGAAGCCATCGAGCCAACAACAGACTAAACATCTGTTGCATGTTGAAATGACCAAAACACGACACAAGTATCAGCTGCTTGGAGCACAAACAGTCAGGATAATGTGGCAGGAATAACAAGGAGACATGAGGGAAACAATCATATGATGCTGCAGGGAGGATCCATTATTATTGATTGGTAAAGCTGTCCTCATTTTAAGTGAAAGCTCTTTCACTGATTCAAATTCTCACTTATCATTTCTGCAGATTATTCTACAAGTGGAACAGTTTTACTTAGACTTTCCTCCGCTGGTGCAGAGCTACAGCCCAGATAATATGATGAGCAATAGTCAATTATTATATTAGTGCAGATATTTTTTTAAGGTTTCTTTAGTGCCACTACAACCGTGGTTACCCTGCTGTTTCATTCCTGTTGTTTTCCCTCTCTTTCCTGCAACCCCAAGACACTTCAACTGTTCTCCTTGTGCCGCAGGCTCCGGCTGCAAGATGCGAACATTGGACAGTGGAATTGGGACCATCCCCCTTCCTGAATCCTGTTCCTTCTTCTCCTCCATTCTGCACCTCCTCCCCAAATCCTCATCAACCCCAGAACAATCCTTCAGTCCTCTCAGTGTCCCCGGTTCGTCCAGCGAGGACGTGTCTCCTTCCCCATTACCCCGGTGGAGAATCCCCTCCAGCTTTAAGGACAGCAGCCATGCAGGGGTGCCAAACTCCCTCTCCGACTCCTCCATGACCCATATCCAGTCAGTGCCTTTCCCCACTGTGGCCTTCCTCCAGCCCATCCAACCCCAGTCTGAACCCATTGTGACCTCTGCCAGTTTGTGTGATACCCAGAGCAGGCTACCCAGACCACCACCAGGTACAGTAAAGAAGATCCAGTTACAAGCATGACGTATGGACAGAAGTAAAGATGATGATAAATGGGTTTTCTCCTCTCAGTGCTGTGGGCCTTTTATTAGCCCGTTCTCATCCCGAAGTCATCAAATACTGCCGCTTTTGCAGTACTTTTGGTGTAAAATTCCAAGGCCACCTTTCGTGTCTTCATGATGCGCTGCCAGATGACATTAGCTAAGAACGCGGCTGGATAAAACTGTTTGTGGTGTTATTACAGCCGGCAGACAGCCGAACAGCACCTAGGGGTTAGCATGATGCAAGGACAGGCAGCATCAGTTTAGAACACAGCCAGACGGAGCCTGTCGCATCCGCATGATACGCAGCTGGATGGCGTTAGGTTGAAATGCTGCCAGTAGCACCCATTAAGGTCCCTATAGGGCAGGCAGAGGGGCACTGGATGGGTCCAACAAGCCCCAGACTTTCATGCGGGAGTTGCTTTTCCCACACCTTAACATGTGCCTCCTTCCTCTAAGCCTTACCATCTGTACCAGCATGTGCTTTTGTTGATGTCCCAGCGTTGGTTGCCATGTGCTTGTGTTGTCTAAACAAAACCACATGCAGCATCATCCCACCATGTGCATTTGCTGACATCATTGTAGTGGAATCCCGCAACGACAACAGCAGAAGCTGAAGGATATCTAGAGCAAAATATGTAGACATGAAAGTCCACTGCAAAGCAGCAACATGTCACAACTTGGGATGAGAATATGTTGATTCAGCACCCCTACTGTAAAATAAATATATTTTGTAACTAGTTATTGTGTGTGGTGAAGGGGAAACTCTTTCTGTCAATATGTAGATTTTGGAAAATAATAAACTCCAACACAAAACTTTGTTTAAAAGTTCCTCCCATGCTGACACTTTGACTCTTTGCACCTTTTAATTAATTAATTTTATCTGCAATCATTAAAATAAAATGCTAATACAGATAATCTGCAAATATCGGCCCCGATTATTGGCCAGGCCAATAATCCGTCGACCCCCACTCCTAACCTGGGGAATAGAAAAAGCTCTTCGACTTAACTCCTGCACTCATAACATCAATCAAAATTACAATGTAGAATAGAAAAAATACTTTTTATAGAAAACTTTGTTGATACAACAAATTGTGCTGTATAAGAACAGGCAGGAAATCCCTCTGACATGTCACTCTCCTTTGAAAAGCGACATATCCAATACAAGTAGTGCTTAAGTAATTCATTATTATTTTATCCATTACAAGAAGCACATCAAGGAATTGCTGAAGCTACACTCCCACATGAGGGAAAGCAAGATTCACTCCTGCAATGCTCTCTGCTTAAGATCTAAAGTGTGCCAGTGAACTGAAGGAGTACATGTCTGTATACACCTACACATAACAGACTCCTGAAAGCAGCAGAGATATTGGTGTGTCATTACAACAGCCACAGCCCTCATCACCACACTGATAGCTTTCATGCGGGAGGACAAAGTGTAGACATGGCCTGCTCAGTATGCTAATCACACAGCATGCGCCAAAAACATTTTCTCTGTCAAGAGGAAAGATGTATTTTGTGTATGGGTTTCTTAATGAGTCATGTTTTCAGAGTGAAGCCCCAAGGGTTCTCCACCACACACATAATGTGTATTTTCGTCTGCATAGTTTCAGAGGGTGGATGATGAGGAGATGAACATGCATGCACTAAATAAGCTGGTGCTCAGTTAAAGTAGCTGTGTCTCGCTTCATTGACTTTTTTATTTGAAATTGATTGGCAATCTGTTCCCATTCCAATCTTAGTTAGACATGTATAGATGCATTAGTGCATGCACACAGTGCAGTTCATCATGAGTCATGTTGTGGATGCAATTAGGCAGAAAATCAGATTTTTTAAAATGTTACAGCCTGAAAAGCTTGAGAACTGACACTGCTGCTCGACCCTGTCAAACATCAATTTTGCAGGCTGAATGACGGGCACCACCCATTGTTCTGATGGCTCATAATTCCAAAGCCCTGATATGTTGACAAATGAACCATTGGACCAAAAGCCCATTTGTCCTACAGCCCAGTATCCTAAAGACTAACATGAGGAGTGTGTGTGGTCGAGGTTTTAGCAAGAATATCAGGTAGCCAATCAGAAGAGGAGTGTGGCAGGCCCTCCCTTCATCACTGTTGTTGGTCCAATGGCATCAACTTGCATTATAATGTGCCATGACTGCAATTGAGCTGGTTCAACAAACCCTAATGCAGTGATACTGAACTTACGACCTGTGGGCCAAATCTGGCCCTCAAAAGGTTGTCGGATAGCCCCCTAACCATTTTCTAATTCACAATAAAAACAAAGTAAGTGTTTTTGTACTTTTAGTATACATAGGGTACCAGACTGTATAAAACACCATCAAAATAGAGGTTGTTTATCAAAGAAAAAGTGCCAGTGGGGGATACCCTGCACCCACCAACAAAATCCTATATGAGCCCCTAATGTACTAAAATCCTAGAAACTTTGTAAAATCCGAGACGCATCCTAAAAACCTTAAAAACATCCTAAAATCCTAAAAACATCCTAAAATCCGAGAAACCTCTTAAAATCTGAGAAACATCCTAAAATCATAGAAACTTCCTAAAATCCTAGAAATGTCCTAAAATCCTTGAAACTTACTAAAACCCAGATATGTTATAAAATCCTAGAAACATGTATGGGGTTGCTGCGACTGGCCCCTGCCCTCATGTCATTTGCAAATGTGGCCCCTAAGCAAAGCAAGTTAAGTATCCCCAATGTAAAGTCTCAGTCAGTGATAAAAGGTACCATATACGTAGTTATCAACTGTTAACTTAGGCTTTCTGCATCAGGCTGTGAGCACATTACAACACGTTATTTGACACTTAAAATGATTGGTCATGTGCCGCCTACTACACCTTTTAAAAATAAAGCATCGCAGTAAAAATCAACACTGTTGCTTCAACTAAAGCAAGAGAGGAATGATGGCAACAAATTAATAGTTGAGTGGATTAACAAGCTACATTTATTTATTTGACCACAAACGTGATAGACAAGAAATGCATTTACCTATACTGGCACTGTCCCACTGTCACACTGTTCTGCTATATCGGCTTTACTCACAGTGCCCAGATTTGATTACTGAAGCATCTTTACCACTATAACAAAACCTGAGACTGAGACCTGAGACTGAATATGTAAGACATAGAGAAGTAACCACCATTAAGTTTTCACAGACCTCTGTATTTGTTGTTTTCTTCTGTTTATCTGTTCCCCAGCATGTCCATGACATCACACAGTTACACCAAAACAAAAATAAAGCACACACATACTCACAAAAGGCACACTCATCTGCTGCAGAGCCATGTACACAGCTTTGCTCTGCTGACAATGGGGAAGCAGTCTAAAGCCTATTTTTAGTGTGTTTCCCTCTGTCTGAAAAGCCTGTGTGCATGAGCCAACTGTGATGGGAAAGGGATATTACACTCGATAGTAACACTGTGTGTACTGTATACTTCTGAGGTGTATTGACTGCATGCCTGTCTACTTTATGAAAGACATATTTATAAGGCACCTTTAACCCCCTCTCAATAAATCACACATTAACAATTGTCTATATATATATGTATATATATATATATATATATATTAGCTGCAAAATAACTGGTATGGGTAAATTATGCAAACAATTTACCAGTTTAGGGTTTCACTCTTCCCCCAAATTAACTTTATGTGACAATAGCAGAAATGACAGAAACTGAACTCTCAAACACATTTTAGACCTTCAATTCGCCCTCTTACAAGCATTTAACGATAGGCTATACTACTCAAATAAAATAATGGTGGGGTCCCATTTTAAAGAAAACAACAAAGCCACTCGGAAGAAATTAGCCACAGAATGAGACCACCCAGAGCGAACAGGGTCACTCACCCAGCAGAAGTTCCTACAGCTCCTCTCTGTCCCCGGGAAGCGCCGCTCCTCTCGCCAGCCTCAGCGGCATTTGACTAAGTCTGTCATTCCTTGCCGCCAGAGGTGCCGCTGGGTTTTGCTTGGTCACCCAGTGCGCTGTCTGGTCTCCTGCCGTCCTCCGTCTAGGCTGATGGTGTCCATGAGGGTGTTAGCTGAAGGTTAGCACGGAAGCTAATGTAGTCCAAAGTCTACGCGAGCCATGGATGTGTTATAGTAGACAGGAGCTAAGTTAGCTTGACAGCATCGCGGCTGTTAGCTTAGCTGGAAAGTCAGGCTAAACCCTGACAGACAGAAAACACATTCATCTAACAGTAGCAAACATTGTGTCACTGTAGCGTCAACACCACGTTTCTCCAAATATTTTGATAGCAGTAACTTTCGGTTAACACACTGAACTGCCATAGTGTCTCTCTCTTCCCCATCGAGAGACCAGGTAAAGGCAAGGCCAGGTAAAAAAAACTACCGGCCAGCCTGACAATCTCCTCTCACACAACCTTGCCTGTTGATCTCCCGCCCCCCTCCCACCCCCCAGCCAATCAGCAGCTAAGGTACCTGATGTTGCGTAATAACAAGCGCTAGGCTGCGTCAATAGCAATAAAATAAATAGGTTGAATTTTATCCATCACGTCGCCATGTATGTTTTAACGAACGTTATTGAACATTATTGAACAAGTTGAAAGCTTTGAGAGGTCTTGGGCATGCTGTTTTTGTTCGTAATATGTCTGCTGCACTGTATTAATTTGGTGTTTACTTGTACCGCTGTGGTTTCTAAATAACTATTTTGGGTCTAAGTATGCTTAGCTGCCAGGGGCCTGTGGATATTGAGTTCCAGTAACAATACTGTCGGTTTGTTCATGTTTGACTGAAAAAAATGAAAAAAAAATGAATTATTAAAAAAAAAATGGGTTGTTCAAGATTAGAAAAAAAGAAAAAACAATGCAATCCAATTTTGGTTTTGATCTGGATTTAACCTTTACTTTTTTTGTACAGTGGTGCCCAGTAGAGCAGGCACCACATGCACAAAGGCTCCTTGGGGCAGCTACTCAAACCGGTGGTCCATCCCCTCTCTCTCCCCCTTTCCCATTTAATAATATGTCCTAACTAATAAAGGAAAAAAGCCCAAGAAAAAGGAGGAATGGGATACCTTTGATCCAGAAACATCACGATTATCCTGATCCCAGTAGATCACTCTTTCTGTAGTCACATGGACGCTCCTTTGATGTAGAGAAACCCAAGTTTGACAGGCCTGCTGTGCCCATTTACGGCTTAGCAAACCGTCAATTCTACATGTTTTGCTAGGTTGTCAGGTCAGTTTGAAAAAGCACCATCTGACACTGAAGCCCTTCTGCACTCGAGACAGTGCAGGCTGCTAAACTTGCATCAGGCTGAATGTCTTCTTTTTTTATTTACTGAAATGCATGTTTAAATGTTGATCTCCTGAGGGACATTTCTTCTGACACACAGTGAATAATTTTGGCTGTTTGATTTAAGCAACCTAAACTGTCACTCCATATCTGGCGAAATAAACTCTCGCCTCAATTGCACAGCGTTTCGGTTTGGTGAGGTGACTGTCACTTTCAGGTCAGAATTAGGAATCTGTCATCTTCTCAGATGTCAGCCGCTGCTCTTTTAGTGTCACTCAGATCTCCTGGAACTTTGAATTCAGAGTGATAATCTTGCTCTCTTTGAAGATGTCAGACTGTCAGTGTCACTCTGTTCTCCTGACTCCTCTTCTTGACAGAATTAAGTCTGACTGCTGAGAAAACCTCTGACATGAGTTTCATTCTGCTTTTTTTTTTTTCAGGTGGAATGGAACCAAAGAAGTTGACCTATATCAAGTCGAAAACAAGAGCCACTCCTAGCCAACAGAAAGAGCAGACAAGACTTCAGCTTGCCAACTGTAAGACTCATTAACAGGTTAACTTAAGACACATATGAGAAAACTTCTGAATAAAACATGTTATATTATTTATTTATTTTATTTATTTATGTATTTATTTATTTTTAAATAAAAATCTGAAAAAAGGCAATGAGCATCTTGGCAGGAAATGTCCTACAAACTGCAAGAAATTAGTAGATTTAGATTTTTTTTTTAAACAAATACAATAAAATAAAAAATCAGCCAGGAAAAATGTCAAGCAAACTACACATTTTATTATAATATTTAAAAAACTAAAAATTATGTGACAGAATTATTATTTTTAAGCACCTTGTAAAGGTAATTACCTCGTTTGTTTTTGTTTTTTACCTCCCCTTTGCCGTTTTTCTTTTTTTTTCTGTGCATTTTTAGGTATTTTTCTTAATTTAAAAATTTCTTGCAAATTTTTGGATCATTTCTTCTCAAGTTGCTCATTCCCTTCTTCCCATGATTATCAAAGAAGTCAAGCCAACTTTGAGTTCCGGCCTTGGAAAATAAAAAGGAATACTGTATTTGAATTCACATGAAAACCTAAAAGCTTGCCAAATGACAACCTAAAAGCTCGCTAAATGACACCCTAAAAGCTCACCAAATACTGGGTCCAAAAGACTGTTTAAACTTCAACAGGGTCATGTTTGTTCCACGAGTGAGAAACTAGAGATTTTTCAAAAACTATTATCAGTTTTGCACACTGAAGGGCTATATTGACCAGTGTGATTAAAGTTGAAAAGATTTTCAGCAGTTCAACGTTTTATTTTGTCAGGATAAATGTGGAATCTGCCTCCAGTAACCTTGTCAGACATATCCAAACTTTGCATCTAAAATCTGGCACTCCAGCTGGTGGCTGTAAAGATGAAGAAATGTGCAACAATCACTTCTTCACATTGTAAAAACAGCGATTTGCCTTTAAGTGCACTATAAATGCTACACTTTCCTGTAAAACTCATTTCCATCGTCACTGAGCAGAAAGCAAGCTTAATGGTGGCAACTAAACACATGACTAACACAAACATCATTTGCATCTTACTACAGTACATTAACGCTGGCATTTACAACGGGGGTGTGTGTGTGTGTGTGTGTGTGTGTGTGTGTGTGGTAGATCGTTAGATATGCCTTTGGGTTAAAAACCAGCCACAGGTTTAAAGCAGCATGTGAGGCACCATCATACACACACACACACACACACACACACACACACACACACACATACACACACATGCTTGCACTTCTACCTTTGTGAGAGCCCTCACTGACATAGTAAGTAAGTAAGTGAAGCTTTATTTATAAAGCACTTTTTAAAACATGCAGTTACAAAGCGCTTCACAAACACATGTACACACACTTAAAATAAATCAGTGAATGTATGAATGAATTGAGTTGAACACAGTACACTGAGGCACAGACAGGACCAAAACAAACAAAGAAAAACATAACACATGGAGTTGCTATAGGAAGGCTTGCCTCTAAAGGTGGGGTTTTAGTATACATTTGAAACAGTCGCAGGACTCAGCAAATCTGGTGGAAAAATACAAAGGTTGTTCCAGAGGGTAGGGGTTAAAACAGCAAATGCACGATCATAGTGCATTACCCAGGGCCTTACCCTAACCTTAACCATCTCAACTAAAAGCTGTTACTCCAACCAGGGCTGGAAATGAGCACCAGCCACCAGCCAAACACTGATAAAATATAAAAGTGGCTGCTAAATCTGCTACACTCACAAACCACAAAAACAATGGTTATCAATTAGGTAGCTGATATATTTTGGATTCCACTAGCTGCAGTGGCAGGTGGGCAAAAAAGTTCATTTCCAACACTGACCCTAACCTGAACTTTAAAATCACATCTTAACCCTCAAACAGGTCTTTGAAGAAATGAGGATCAGCCAAAATGTCACTTTCAAAAAATGTCCTCACTCTGTTCAAAAAACACTCTGGTAAAAAATGTGTTTTGGTCCTCCCTGTGTAGCAAGTACAAGAACACACACACACAAAATGCACATAACGATTCTGCATTCCCTTCAAATCTAATGATTTTACTATGGCTATTTTACTCACATAAATACACTAAAACAAATGTTTAATACCCATATATAAAATTAAACCACATCCGCAGCATCCCCACAGTTACAATCTCCATATATCAGTCAAACTAGGTTTCAGGTGAATTTAGACAGCTGACTTATGTGGGAGAGTGATGCAACGTCACATCAACATGCAGGGTAGCAGGTTTCTTCAAATATCATCTCTGCCCGATGCAATCAAATCACAAGTTGACTGTTTCTATTTGCATTTAAACCACAGTTGCTTATGACTGAAAATGATATATGCTACATTTCCTTCCAACAACAGTTTACTATTGAAATTACCATAAACTGTAATTTAAGGTGTTCTGGAGTCAGTGGAAAGAGTTGCTGACTTTCCTTTGGATAAACGTGGTTGTGTATGTGCAGGTTATTGTGGAATTGCATTGTAATATGTGATTTAAGCATTTTTGGTAATATGTTTACTTACTTTTCTTGAAATGGCAGATGTTTTATTTTGGGGTTTTTTTGCATGACAAAATGCTGCAGGATCTCACTCTGCTCTGCCTCTTCTATTTCAGAGTTTACCAAACTAACTGAGTCAACCTGAAGCAAAGAATCAAGCAATCAGTTGAATTTATCACTCTAACACACATGGAGGATCCCAAAATCCCACAGTCTGGACACAGTGTCTCTGTATCAGGATGAAACGCTTAGAGCTGGACAACAAGTGAGCTTGGCATTGCTGGCTTCCACCTGTGCTCAGTGGAGTGTTGAGATACTGAGTAGCCTTTGAGGTGCAGTAATGAACCTTCTGGCAGCCATGTTGGTGGTCTGCAGCTCACTGGCATCAGCTGTGAGCAGCTGATTGAATTTCTAAATGTACATCTCTGCTGTCTCATAGGACTGGAGGTAAACAGACATACTTTTTTCTGTTGTTTTTTTAACCCATTCTTACTCCATAATTGTCAAATACCAATGCTTGGTCAGTGATCCTCGGCATCTGATACTGACTCACAAAGGCACCTGAAGGGCTCTGAGCATATGAGATCGCACCAAGACGCATCATTATTTGATGCTCTAAAGAAGTAACGTAATAAAGGGTGAGAGGACTTTCACCCAGAAGACTGTTGTTTGTGTCCCATGTGGAACCAAAAGTCAATGCAGACTCACTAAAAAGTCATGATACATCAACTTCATAACTTATTTTAAAACTAAGCCATGATCTTTTTTCTAAACCTAACCAAGCATTTTGTTGCCTAAACCTAAAAAGGAAGTAAATCTTCATTAGTTGAGGTTTATTTTGAAAAGAAACTGTATGCATGTACCAAGCAAAAACTGACACGAGTCCCCTGAACATCCAAAACTGACGCTACAGGGATACACAGAGCATCATTTTGACACCTAGTATCAATGACCAAGCCTCTGCATTTGAGAAGGTTGGAGTGAGAATGTGTTTGGGGTTTTTTTTTTCCTCAATTTTACAAAAACTGAGTCACAGATGTTTGTTTGTATAATATTAGGTTAGCTATTGTAATACTTTCATGGCTACCTGTGATCATCACCGTCTTAGCTGACACAAGCTAACACATTTAGACCTGGTTAAAGCTAATGTTGGTGGCCAGCAGCTGCATTTTTACATTGCAATGACATGACCACAATTGTCCACCACAACAAAGGGCAAAAGGACAAAAATAGGAAGACCATTTCTGGCAATGCAATAACCTCAATGCTTCAAAACAAAAATCACTAATCAGAAAATTAACTATATATCTGTAAGTTATTAAACCTCTACCGCAGCTCACAACCACCATCATTAAATACATATTTCTCACATTACAACTCAAAAACCATGTAATGAGTTGTCTACAGTCTACCACTGTGCCGCAGAAACGAATGAGCGTAATCACAAATAAACTTATCACAGTAAAGCAAACATATGGATAGGATTGCCAGTACTATGTGGACACTATCAAGGATTTGTCTACTCTTCTATAACCTACACATGGAAAGACGTTAGAGCAAAGTATTTTATCTGCTTTTGTAACCTGGTGTAACCTATTAAGTTCACTTACTATGGCTCAAAACAAATACAATAACTGACTGACGCTGTGTTTTAAATAGCTTACTGACATACTATTCATACGGAGGTTGACACATTTTGAGTATGTACTGTGTCTGGCTTGCACAATATTGGGATTTGGTGAATGCAAGACATGCCTGGATGCATGCTAGATTAGCAAGAATTAGCTAGATTAGCATTCTCAGCCGCCCCAAAATTCATGATGGTTCTTAAGAATGTCCAATTTTTTCAACTGCAAGGTAGGTGCTTTAAATCATTGCCTATGGTAATAATTAGTGATGGTAAGGTACAGTAATGAGGAAAAGTAAGGGAGCGCAAATAATACATTGTAGAAAAGGCTATCATTTTAATTTGCCTTAAACTTATACTGGAAACATATTAAATTGAATAGAAAAGTAATGTTGATTTACATTTGAGATAAACTTAATGATAAATTAGATTTTCATTCAAACAGTAGCTCGGACTGGTAACATTCAGTTCAGTTCATTTTAATTTTAGCCCAATATCACAAATCACTGTTTGCAACAGAAGGCTTTACAACAAACAACATCCACCTGTCTTGGACCCTCACAGTGGTTACAGAGAACCCCCCCCCCCAAAAAAAACTGTTTAATGGGGAAAAAATGGTCCACCATCCAGACGCAACCCTGGGTCATGGGAACCTGCAACATGTATCAATGAGACATGAATGTTTGCAAATGGACAGAGAGAGATTGGGAGATAACAGCACAGAGTATCACAAGAGGTTAACTATTAGCTTTATCAAAGAGGATCACATTGTGAACTATACAGTCACGATGCCAAGATGACAAATTGCCTCAGTGTGAACAGTTTGCTGGTGATGGCATACTTAATCATTAATTTAGTAGGCAGTATGCAGTACATACTGATTGAGTATATAGTATGTTTGTATGCAATTTTAAACACAGCCACAACATACTGTCGCCTTTTAAAGATGTTATAGCAAATGTAGCACACTTCACCTACTTTCATATCCAGCAGATACAAAGTAACATCATTTTAATTTTTTCTGACTACTTTAATATTCATAGTGCAATATACTTGTTTAATCTCTTTTTAAGTCTCCACCAACTCTAAAGAGTTTTGGCTCCTTAGATTGCTCGCTGTTTGACTACATGAACTAACTACTTCGTAAAGGTGTCATTTGGTTAACATCAGTTAGCACTGAGTGGGTTTAGCTGACTGCACAACCTGTACAACCAAAACAATGAGCCAGGAGATGGTGGTTTCTTCCATTTTCAAAACATACTGATGCAGGTTTAAACATTTAAATAATTTTGCACAAGCACAAGTTTACCACCAGACCTCCATAATGACACCAGCTGTGGTCACTAGTGTATGTCAAGATGTAATTCTGCTTCAGATCTAATAAATATTGAAGCTGCGATACATATGTCAGTCATTTATTTTTCAGATGGAACACTATGAACTTATGACTTCCATCCTGAAAACATTTTATGTACAGCACTAACTACTGATTGCCATTCATGAGCTCTATACCTGACTGAGTAATGTGATTCTTTAAAGTGTGCACTATCCTGTTGGAAACTTTTTTTTTTATTGTCACTATGTTAAAATCAACTTGCATGCAACCACCCTCTGGCTTATTATAACCACAGAAATGTATAAGTCTGATATCCATCATATGAAGAGTTTCATCACAAGATGAGAAAATGTATGTGACACATGATCTGCACTGCACCGTATCTATGACATAATCTGTCAGCACTTACAGGGGGATAACTTTTGTGTTTTTCAGCCCATAACCTATCTTTCCATGCTTTTGTGTCTAAGTGACTGATGACAGCAATATCTGATATTGGTTTACTATTGAGAGCCAGACAATGCCTGTGATGTAACCAGATGATGCAATTGTGCACCGTCACTAATGGCTAATTTTTGCATACAGGCTCAGATTGTCATTATAAGTGTCTGAAGTGTATCTTTACCTTTTACTTCAGTCAGTCCATTTTTTGTGTCCAACTGTCACTCAGGGAGTAGTCTTGTTCTGAAATCTCATGAGACATATACTACAGAGTATATGTAAGTGTGAAATACAGCTACACACCTCTTGAATATAACCTTCTCCCAGCCATGAAACTCCTTGTTAACTCATCATAAAACACACTTCATTCAAACTTGACAGAAACAAAATAAAACTCACCCAGTCTTGATTACTATTGTTAGTGCTAGTTCGTAAATCCACTGTTCCAAAAATAACCAGATCTGGTTTGGTTGGAATAAATCCTTAATTCACCAAGTTAGATGTAAAAAAAAAAAAACAAAACATGCTGGTATTCCCCACAGTCTATTGCTGCCTACGGGCCACCAGCTGTTTACAGACCTGTAACTTCTCCCTCCACCACTAGGTGTCACAGTGTCTTTCAGCTCAGCTGCTTGTTCCACCAGTAGAGACCAGAGACTGACCTCTGGTGGTGCATGCTGTGTAATAGAAAGAGGAGCGACTGTATTTTTGACCATATTCAAAAACATACCTTTGAAATTTCTAAATACTCTGGTATACTGTCATACCATAATACTGTCCAAGCATTATCCAGTCTTGTCTTCCTGCAACAAGTTACATCACCTGAGATTTTAGAATAAGACTTCTTCTTAAGTGTGATTAAGGCACAAAAACAAAATAAGCGAAAGGTAGATGGACACTTAAGAAACTTAATAACAATCTGAGCCCATCTATAGAAAAAAACAACCACTTTTAATGGACCTACAGTGACAGTGCACAATTGCCCCATTTGGTTACATTGCAGATGTTGCATGGCTGCTGCCCTCTCTCGCAGTAATAGACCATTTCAAAATTTGTTATTCAAATCAGTTACTTAGACAAAAAAGACATGGAAAAATAGGGTCCAGGTTAAAAAATCCTGAAGTTATCCGACTTCTGCACCTGAAATTATTTCACAGTAGTGCAGATCTCATCTTGTTATGGACCTCTTTATATGTGTGAGCTGCATTGTATTTTATTTTTTACATGTTTCCACAGTTATGACATCAAGACAAAGCAGTGTGTTTTGCATGTAACCCTAGTTATAAAGCACCTAGTAGGCACATTGTGGACATTGTTGTGCTAGCTCAGGGAAAATGCCATTAATTGTCTCTGATAGATGCTGTGGATTCAATAAGTAAACCTCAACTTTAAAATGTGAAATCATTTTATTGCAACCAGTGAACACACCAGAGGTCACTGTAATGATTTAAAGTTATTACCTGAACTCAATATTTTTCCTCTTGTCAGTGTCTTTCTGTACATTTAACTGTATAATATATCACCAGTTTCTCTCTCTATTATGTATACTGTGTCCTTTATGGTAACGTTTTGGTGTTTTGAATGCATCCCGACATATTTGACAGTTTTTAGCTGCTTTGCGATGTTCCCCCCTCACACCTTTGTCAAATCCCTTTCATGTGTAGATATTTGCCAAAACGCGTATTGCCAAACTGAGCTAATCACATATACAGAAAATGAATGCAACTAAATCTACATATCAGACTTGTCATGGTGACTATAGCCATATTCTTTTTGAAACACTAGAGACAGTTGACACTTTAATGTGATGTAGAACTGTGGAGCACTGTAATGTTGCACAATATCATTAGTCATGTCATCTTACTGTATTTACCTCTTCTTTAAATCTTTACTCACTTGCTACATGTATATGTTGGAAGTAATATTTGTCAAGTGGAGTTCATTCCAAGAGCAACACACAGGTTTGATAAACAAAATATGTAGCGTACAGAGGTGAGACAAGGCGTTCAGGGAACAGATTGGCTGTATTGATACGGGTAGATGGAGCATGGCGTCTGTGTTTTTCAAATGGCTCACATAATGACGAGCCTCACTCTCACAAGAGTATTGTATTTTTCTAACATTTACTCTAATGCTCTGTCTTTGTACTCAGCACTGATGAGTGTGATTTACCATTTATTGCACATAGTGTAACTCACTATTACAGTAATTCTCCCTCTAAATGTTTTTTTCTTTCAGAACCCAATAATAACAGTGATGTTTGTGACAGTCACCTTAGCAGTACCAATTGAGAATTGTATATTACTGTTTTATGTAAAAGAAGAAAGAAAAAATAAACTATTTCAATACTTATACAACATGAAGGATGTCGCTTTGTGTTTTTTCGTGTGTGACTGAATCCACATGGCTGTAAACAATTTGCAAACCAACCAACATGTCATGGGCACTGGACCAGGGATTCTCAGACTGGAAGCAAACTCCTGCTGTGCTGCTAAACAAAGTTGTCAGATGAAAACTCAAATGAAGAAACAAACAAGAATGAAGAATGCTTTTTCTAAAAATCGATATCCATGCATTGCAGTAACTGGTGTGAGGCAGCACATTTTCATTCCCTGGGTGTCAAATACTGCCACTTTGTCACACTCCTCAGCATGTTATTTCAATGCCAAAGGCACCATGAGATGCACTGGACTTTCACCTGACTCAAATGTAATCCCTTCCCTGGCAAGACGTGCTGCTGAGAGCAACTAATATAGTATAAAATGTGTCTGTAGGGTGGGAGGGAAGTGAGATTGGGGTAGCCCATTCTCATTCCGTAGTGGTCAAATATTACTGCTCTGTCAGTGATTTTGGCATTCAAAACTAATGCCAAAAGCCACCTTTCACGGTAGTATGATACACTGCCAGGTTGGACGGAACCTGTCGTGGCAATATGATACACCACTGGATGGAGTCAGGTTGAAACACAGCCAGTAACAACATAATATAAGGAGCTGAAAGATCACAATAGGGCACAGAGGGAGGAATGGTGGATGGCTCCAACTGACCCTGGATAAGTGTAGAGCCAAACCATGATGTTGTTTTCCTAAATCTAACCACCTGTGCTTTTGTTGCCTAATCCTAACCATGCGCTTTTGTTTACATCCAGGCATTGGTAGCACCATCCCAGAGCTCCACATTGGAAGACAGTTCACAATGTAAAAATAAGTGACAACTTGGGATGAAAACGTGTTGGAATGGGTCAAACAAAACCAGACGTTCACCCAGGAAACCGTAGAACATTAAGTAATTTATGTAGATTTCCATGTACTACCGTCAGTCACGGGACAGATTTATGCCACTACATTTTGTCATTACATGACATCACATTACAACACCAAAGGGTGTCACAAAGCGCTGATATTTGATAAAGATAATGTTAATGATGATTCCTCAAAAATGTGTTTTGCTAATGTAAAATAGATGCATACAAACTAATCAATATGAGATAATGTCAGAAAAAAGGCAGGAAAGAAGCTGGAATAAAACTCCATTACTGCATCCCAAGGAGCATTTCTCCTGCTCTGGGAAATATTTCAGCATTTGAGGTCTCAGGCCATCTGGTCCAGTCTGATCCCATAACTCATAACCCCCTTTAACTCTGCTGACAAGCCCAGTGCCTACAAGCTACCAGACAGTGCTGGTTCCCTGTTTACATTTTCAGCCAAATTAGTTTTTTGTTTTTTTTTCAATGTGACAACAACAATTTCAAAGGTACGTGTCTTGCTCAAAAGCAGTATCGTGTGCAATTGTGCTAATTGGCTAACTACCAAACACATAACTCAATGTGAGCAGCAGATACTGTAGGTCTGACTGAAAAGTGGAAAGGGGCTAACCCTGCAAATCTTCCAGGAACATCCAGCTAAATCAGGTGCTTCTCAGAACAAGGACAACACACTTCAGAGGAAGAGGCTGCAAATCAATCAGTGTGCTCCAGTCCTTTGCTCCTCTGTGACCTGACTGATAATATACATGGCTCATGTAGGGTTGTGTAGTTGAATTCAAAATAAAAGATTTTATATGGAGCATGTGCACAAAAACAAGCTAAATTAAAACAAAAAGGGTAAACAAAATACAAAAAGTATGCATTTAAGGTAAATCAGTCTAACTCTGCAGGTGTCTGAGAGAGGAACCCAATGTTATATATTGGGTTGGTATTATTATATATGGTCTATTAATTAAAAGATATGATTAAATTATCAACTGTGCTTAAACTTCCATTGTAGTTTTTTTGGGTTCTCTTGGTTAGGTTTATGCTACAAAAGTACTTGCTTAGTCTCAGGCAACAAATGTAAATTGTTTGGTGTAGTGAAAGTTTAGTTTAGTTTCAGTTTGGGTAAAATGTTGACTTTTGCTTTCACACAGGACACAAACAGTGGTCTCTAAGGTGAAAGTCCTGCGTTTGACCTGTGGTGTATTATGCTTTGTTTCTTTAGGTTCCTATTTTGGTTAGGCAACGAGGTCAAAGGTCTAGGGATGGTTAGACCTTGAAGCCACCACGCGTACAAAATACCGGCCCCAGGTTAAAAGTAACATGGAATGAGGCTCCTTCCAAATAAGGAGATATTTGTGGGGTCTTGTGATTGATCACAGCAGGTGAGAAGTTGTTTACTGACAAATGTATTGATGCCTGTACCTATATAAGAGACTTGCATGAGCTGTAAGATAGAGAGATTCGCATTGGTCCTGAATCCTCTCCCAGGCAGACCATGGTGCCTGGTGGATGCTGAACTTTGTTGTAATAAATTGATTATTATGCAACCAAGTCAGTGTCAGCGGAGGTTTCTTCATCTTCCACACATCATTGCTACTTATGAAACAACGACAGACCCATCCATACAGCCTAACCTCCTTTGTACACAGACTCTCACTCTTTATACTGTGTCAACTGGCCTGATCATCTCATAATGACCCATGCCTCATGTTGATATTTTAGTTTGGCTGCAGAAATGAGGTAGGTCAGCCTAGCTTGTAAAGGCAACCTGAGGACAAAAAAAGTCCATAAATTATTGCTTATTATTTGCCTGTTGCTTATTAA
This sequence comes from Plectropomus leopardus, assembly GCF_026936395.1. Taxonomy (NCBI): domain Eukaryota; kingdom Metazoa; phylum Chordata; class Actinopteri; order Perciformes; family Serranidae; genus Plectropomus; species Plectropomus leopardus. The sequence continues at coordinate 5,956,952 of NC_142185.1, forward strand.
TTATTGCTCTGAGTGCAGGATTATAACAGAGGGCCGCTCAGATCTTCTCCCACCTGAACTACGTTGTGCTCAACAGTCAGAAAACAATGTTTAGGGATGTTTTAGAAAGAAAAACTAAACCTTAACAATCAAATAGGATTATGAAAAGTGAGGGGGGTCATGTCCCCTAACCACCCCCTAACCACATTTTTAAGTTAAAAAAAAGCAATATATGTGGGTTTTTAGTAGTGTTGTTGACTGATTCAAATGACAACTATTACATTTCTTTATATTGTAATAAACATGCATAGTGAATGCCCTCTAAAGGTTGAAACCAGGCTAATTTAATTCTGCTATTGGCTGATCCTGGTAGCAGAACCCTGTCTATATCATCAAGTGAGTCCCCTGTCACCGCCCTATCACTGCCTTCTCACCAACTTACTTTTTTTTTTTTTTTTTAAAGATAATTTTTTTGGGGCTTTTATTGCCTTTCGACAGGACAGTGTGAGCGTGAAATGGGTAGAGAGAGAGAGGGGGACATGCAGCAAAAGGCCGAGGCCGGACTCAACCTGCAGCCGCTGCAGCAAAGACACATCCTCTGCAAATGGGGCGCCACTCTATCCACTGAGCCACCAGGTGCCCCCAACTTACTATTTTATGTGTGTGTACACAGGACAGGAAGGTGCTGTGGATCAAGAGGGGGCACCACTGGGTAATTAGGCTTGTCTTGGCCCCCCTCCCAGCTCTGCCAGTCTTTGAGACTTTGCATTCCAGGGAAGAGGCACTCAAGCTAAAAGTGGGAGGTTCTTTAAATATTGTTCTTAACAGCATATCAGATAAGCAAACAGCCTCTCTGGAAGTATCAAGGTTCCTGTAACCTTGTGTAGTTGGAGCTTTCAGAGTAAATGCTTTAAGTTGCTGAGTCTTACTGTCTTTGACATAATGACTTTCTTTTGATTTATAGACACCAATTTAATAACAAGGCATGCATTATGATCTTTTTCCAAAGACAAAAAAGTCTGATATTTTACTTATAAACTGACTTCATTTTGGACATTTTGTTCAAAAAGCTGTCCTTTCACTTTAAGATGCCGGACACATTGTGCATGCAGTAGGCCTTTTTTCTGATCTGATGGTCAGTCATCCTTGATTAGTGTTGCTGTTATAGAAAGCTCTATGCATAATGCCTCCCAGTGTGCCATCAGTCATGTTATGACACTCTGCCATAGAGAGAAAGTACAGCTGGTGCACATTTAGCCCAACTTTCCTGCACACAGTGTTGCTCTCAATGCTGATGCCTGACTGAGAGTGAGCGTCATTCTAATGCATACAAACTAAAGTAAAACTCTCATATTATGAATTTTAACCAGTCAATTGGAACATTTTTCTCCTAAAATACGGAACCATCTTTTAATCTGACAGCTTCAATGGCTGCCCATTATCTCTTTTTACTTTCATAGCGGCAAGGTTTCACTTTAATTGTCTTCCTAGACGTATCATTTCAGAGTAGAAAGTGTCCTGTTTGATATTGTAAATCTTCTTATTGTCTAAAATTTAATGTATATGACCGTTAGCTAATTTAAAGTTCTACCAAAGCACGGATTCATAACATTTAAGTGTGTTTTAATGTGTAATTATCTGAGTTCCAATTAAGCTGATTAGCACGGTAAATCACAAACAGCTTCTCCACAGCCTAACACACTGTTTCATCCACTTTGGTGTTGGGGGACTAAAACACACAAAGAATTGCTCCCCTTGAATGGTAAACCCTTTCAAACCCGAGCAAATGGGCTTGATTTCTTTATTAAAAAAAAACAAAAAAAAAAACATGGAAGAAATTACCCCCAAATTTTATTCTAAATTCTTTTGTATTCAAAAAATACAAGAATATAACCTGAAAATTAATTATTTTTAAAACATAGTTATAAATATGTAATTGTTTTTTCTCTATGCAGTTTTCCCTAGCTCTTAAAAAAGAATTTTCTAAATTATTAGAAATTTTATTACAAATTTCTTGCAATCTGTTAACAAAGTTGCTCATCCTCTTTTTCCCTATACATCTGAAAAAATTGCACCAATTCACTCAAGGTTCAAAGGTTTAAATACTTGTGAAAAGCATCAATAGGTAACACAAGAAAAGTGATGTTGCTCTAGGTTTCAAAGGGCTAAACAAAGCACAAAGCAGATTGTGACCCTCAGCTGTTCGCCCTCATTTTAGTTTTTTTGCCCTGAAATGATCTTCCTGTTCATGCAGCAGTGTGCTGGGAGGTGTGGTGAGGCATGCTCAGTATAAATGAGTTTGCGGTGTGGAAAGAACAGGTTGATATGGTGTCGGGCTCAGTGCTAAGGACCACAGTCATGAAGCAGAAAGAGTTCAGCCAGGTTTCAGTCCTGTATGAAATATTAGTCCACGGCATACAGCACTGAGGAGACTAATCCATCTTTTGAACTTGTGAAAGAGCATCCAACTGTTTTTTACCCCCCAAGTGTTGCAGACAGTGTTATTAATTTTTGAGAAGTGCTTCACTTCACAGAGCCTTATCGCCGAGCCTTTTGTGGCAGATTTTTGTGCCGTGCCACCACACGCTGGATCGTAGAGCAGTGTGCCTCTCTGTTTACCTCTAACTTACGATGCATTTCATTGCCTGCTCTATTTTCCTCAGGCACATGTTTTTAGTTTTGGTATATGATTTGTTGATGAAAAGCAGCTGTTCAAGGTCCCACGATTAAACTTAAATCA